>NC_140235.1:2121853-2129353 GCF_949987555.1 Borostomias antarcticus | reverse complement strand
TGCTTTTTCACTCCATCCTTGATACTCGGAGCACGGCCGTTCTCAGCGCAGGAAAACTATGGCTTTATTGGGGTGGGGACTGGGCTGTGTGTGTGTGTGTGTGTGTGTGTGTGTTTGTGTGTGTGTGTGTGTGTGTGTGTGTGTGTGTGTGTGTGTGTAAATGGTGAGTGTGTGAGTGTGTGTGTGTGTGGGGGGGGGGGTTGTGCATGTGTGTGTAAATGGTGAGTGAGTGTGTGTGTGTGTAAATGGTGGATGTATGTGTAAATGGTGAATGTGTGTGTGCATGTGTGTGTGCGTGCGCGTGTGAAAGTGCGTGTGTATGTGTGTGTGGTGGGGTTGTACATGTGTGTGTAAATGGTGAATGTGTGTGTGTGTGTGTGTGCGCGTGTGAATGTGCGTGTGTGTGTGTGTGGTAGGGTTGTGCATGTGTGTGTAAATGGTGAATGTATGTGTGCGTGTGTGTGTGTGTGTGTGTGGTGGGGTTGTGCATGTGTGTGTAAATGGTGAATGTGTGTGTGTGTGTGTGTGCGTGTGTGTGTGTGTGTGTGTGTGTGTGTGTGTGTGCACTCGCGTGTGCGCTGGGGCGTCCTGTCCCTCTAATGGCGTCTTAGAAAACCATATGTCCTTCATGTCAGCTAAAACTCCTCAGTTGCAGTTGAAGCAGGTGTGAGAGAGACAGACACGTCGTCTAATAAGAGGCCTGAGGGCTTTTTTAAGCAGATCTCAGAGTCTAGCATTACCCTCAATAAATCCTGCCCGGCGATAGTGCTGACATAAATTAGAGGCCCCCTGCCACTGTAACCATACATCCAAAAGGTGTGATTGGCCGGCGGTGCGTCTGACTGTGCTCTCTCTGATTGGTCATTAGAAGGCTTGTTCCACAGCAGAGGGCTGCTTTAACCGGGTCACTGATAGCATAAAGGCTCTTAAACTTTAATATTCCCCAGGCGGACGGAAAAGCTAGCGCAACATTGGACTAAAATCTCACCGCTGGCTCGTTCCCTCTGTTTCAGGACTGGCCCATGTGTTCAACTAGGGTCGGGGGGGACAGCCCCCCCCCAGACCCAGATTGTAGTTCCTTCCACAGGCCCAATCCAAGGGCTAGTTAAGGTGAACAGATATGGCAAAGCCAATTTATAATGAGTGTTAAACTCTGGGCTGAGCATGTGAGTGGGGCCCTAGGGACCTTAGTGCTTCATAACACCGTCACTTGTCATGTTAGTACGTAGACGAGGAGGGAAATGGTTAGGCGTTTATCCCGATGAGATTTTTTTTGAAGAGTGTGACAGTCTGTGTTGGGCTTGTACTGTAAATAGGCACACTGCTGACTGTACTGTTCCAAACACAAATATATACAAATATTTAATTGTATTTATTGTCAGGTTTTTGTAACAATAATGCAGTTAAATATCAACATTAATATCACTCAGTAATTATAGCATTATACTCACTTTAAAACATCTCTGACAGTAAGCATCCCAGTAATAGTATACTCTCTCCATGGTGCTAAATGTTGATATTGTTATCAATCAATCAATCAATCAATCAATCAATCAAAGCTTTATTTGTATAGCGCATTTCATACCCAGAGGCAACACAGAGGGAAGCAAAAAAACAGTAATCACCCGGGGGCCAGATAAGTGAGCTGTAAAAAAATTTCTTCCCTGACCCCTCTCAACAAGGCGATGGAGCAAGCTCCTGGAGTATGTTTGTCTACCAGCTAAGAACATTTGTCATTTTGGGTTTGCAGGGGGGAAAAAAAAAAGCCATTTAGTTTTTACAGAGCCAAGCAAAAATTGGATTGTGAGCTGTTTCCGTTTCAAAACAGCCTCCGTGCGCGAACGACGCGATAGGCATCTCTGAAAGCCTATCCTGTGCATCTCAGCATATTTGAAGATCTTTTTCGTACGGTCTTTAGGTAATTCAATAAATCCTGTCTGGTAGGCGCGGGCCAGGGAGACGTGGACGCAGGCGGCGAAGGCTTTAATGGCCGAGACACCCGGAGTCGATGCTAATTTAATGAGCTCAGGCATTTACCTGGGTCTCACCTTTCTTGTTTGTACCCGCACTCCAAACTGCTCTCGTGAAAGACCAGATCCAGTTTGTTTTCATAAACCCAGAACTTTTTTCTCCCCCCAGAATGAGATTTTGTGTGTCAGGGGCGGCGAGGCGTGCCAGAACTAGCACTTTTCACTGGAAAAAGGGGTTAAGCTTTCAACAGACAGGGCAAAAAAAAACGTCTTTTGGCTAGAGGGATCCAAGAGCAACAGAAAGCAGTCCCTTTTGGCTCTGTGGTCAAACGAGGGTGCAGAGGAGAGTCTGGCTCACGGACCAAGGCTGGCCTCGCTGACCAACAAGTGGGTGCACTGGTACAGGACAGACAGACAGACAGACAGAGAGAGAGACAGACAGACAGACAGACAGACAGACAGACAGACAGACAGACAGACAGACAGAGAGAGAGACAGGTGGTAGGGTGAGAGGGGGGCGGGGGGGAAGGGGGGTCGCTAAACCAGGTCAGAAAGACGTTGGCGAAACAGGAAATGACACAGGATCCTCTTCTAGCTCGCTCTCGTTTCCTCTGGTCTGCCGTTGGCGTTGCACCCGGGGCCGTGGGGGCTGGCCCTCTGACTGACAGGCCCGGGGAGGGAAGCTGACACTGTTGAAGTATAAATTTCACCGTTTGTGTTTTGAGGAAAACACGGAGTCAGATCAGTCCGTCTTGATTGGCTAGAGGCCCGTGACCCCCGGCCGACCCTCCGCAGCAGACGGGGGGGTTTATTGGCCAGTCAAGTTCAATTTATAAAGGCAACGCAACTCAATTCGCAGCATCTCGAAGCTAGAGTTCATGTCACGATGAGGGTTTAGTATGCATACTACTGTTGGGTGCTTTCTTTCCTATATGGTTCTGGTTTAGTGTGCATACTACTGTTGGGTGATGCTTTCTTTCCTATATGGGTCTGGTTTAGTGTGCATACTACTGTTGGGTGATGCTTTCTTTCCTATATGGGTCTGGTTTAGTATGCATACTACTGTTGGGTGATGCGTTCTTTCTTATATGGGTCTGGTTTAGTATGTATACTACTGTTGGGTGATGCTTTCTTTCCTATATGGTTCTGGTTTAGTATGCATACTACTGTTAGGTGATGCTTTCTTTCGTATATGGGTCTGGTTTAGTGTGCATACTACTGTTGGGTGATGCTTTCTTTCCTATATGGTTCTTTTCTCTTGATTTGATGTAAATGGTAAATGGTAAATGGACTGCACTTATATAGCGCTTTTCCACCTTAGCGGCACTCAAAGCGCTTTACAATGGCCTCTCATTCACCCATTCACACACACATTCACACACCAATGGAGGCAGCTGCCATGCAAGGTGCTAACCTGCTCATTGGGAGCAATTTGGGGTTAGGTGTCTTGCTCAAGGACACTGCGATGTAAGAATCCTCTTACTTCTTTGGCAGTGTTAGTGAATACTCGTTGCTAGTATGGCCATAAACAAGCCTGAAAAACCCCAAAAGGAAACTATACATTTGAGAATGGTAGAGTAATACTACACCCCCCATACACACACACCTCTCATAAACACACACACACACACACACACACACACACCTGAATGTATTCCTCCAGACACAAAAGACCAACTTACATCCCTTCCCCAAAGGCCATAGACACCCTCCTTCATTCTATTTTACCACAACGTCATGAACACTCACGCACACACACACACACACACACACACACACACACACACACACACACACACACACACACACACACACACACACACATATGCAGCCAAGGTGTCCTCTGTCTGGTCTTGATCCCGGCCCTCAGGAGCTGCTCTCTGGAGCCTGCTGAGCACACACACACACACACACACACACACACACACACACACACACACACACACACACACACACACACACACACACACACACACACACACACACACACAGGAGCTTCTCTCTGGAGCCTGCTGAACACACAGACACAGAAGCTCAGAGGTATTGTGACATCTGTGCTGATTGATAGAGAAAGCCAAACCCTACTTTCATAAAAGAAAACTCCACAACTCCACAACAATAGCTAGCTTTTAAAAAAAACCTCCCTCAGCGTCTTAATATAGATCCCCTTCGGAATAGGGAGGACAATAGGAGAGAGAAGAATAGAAAATAATAGAATATAAGTAAGCGTTATTGTCCGACGATAGTATTCTATTCTACTCCATTCTACCCGGTTCTATTTTGCCCCGCGCATTCATCCGTGTCCCGGGAGGGGTATTCGTCCGTCGAAGGGATGAGTCAGGGCAGCATCATTGAGAGGACATATTCTTTTTCAAAGTCTATAAAAGTTGCGTCTGGAATCTATCTGGCTTGATGGCCCCTGAGCCACCTCAGGCGGTTTTACGGCCCCCGAGGGCCCCGAGGATGTGGGTTGTTTTATCAGTTGTGTGATGATACATTTTTGCGCTCTACCTGCTCCCAAGCTCTTTACCAGAGCGCTGAAACCTTATAGGCTCGATAAATAGTGGGAGAAGGATGTAGCTCTCTGTCTGACGCGTCCCTGGACCGCGCGTGTCCCGCCGGACGCACACACACAGATACACGCCTGCGCACACGCACACACAGATACACGCCCGCGCACACGCAGCTACACGCATGCACGCACACACATGCACACACACAGCTATACGCATGCACGTACATGCACACACACACACACACACTCACACAGACGAGCGGCGGTCATGTTGTGGTCAGACGCACATCAAACTCCCACACTTTTTCTGTCTACTTGTTCTCTCTCTCTGTCTCTCTTTCTCTCTGTCTCTCTCTCTAGCTCTCTCTCTCTGTCTCTCCCCCTCTTTTCTCTTTCTGTCTCCCTCTCTCTCTGTCTCTCTCTCTAGCTCTCTCTCTCTGTCTCTCCCCCTCTTTTCTCTCTCTCTCTCTGTCTCTCTCTCTCCCTCTCTCTCTCTCTCTCTCTCTCTCTCTCTGTCTCTCCCCCTCTTTTCTCTCTCTCTCTCCCTCTCTCTCTCTCTCTCTCTGTCTCAGTCTACCTGACCTTGTGATTAATGTCTCAGTTCAGTAGTTGATCAAGAGTGGTCTCACCTATGCTGCCTGAACCCAGATACATCCAGCAGGGTTTGGGTCTGGGCCAGGGACCAGTTCAGGGATGGACAGCTGTCTGTCTGTCTGTCTGTCTGTCTGTCTGGCATGCTGTCTGTCTGTCTGTCTGTCTGTCTGTCTGTCTGGCGTACTGACTGTCTGTCTGTCTGTCTGTCTGTCTGTCTGGCGTACTGACTGTCTGTCTGTCTTTCTGTCTGTCTGTCTGTCTGTCGATGATGAATGTCTGGATGAACGTCTGGATGAACGTCTGGCCTGATGGATGGATGAATGAATGTCTGGATGAATGTCTGGATGAACGTCTGGATGAACGTCTGGCCTGATGGATGGATGGATGAATGTCTGGATGAATGTCTGGATGAACGTCTGGCCAGATGGATGGATGAATGAATGTCTGGATGAATGTCTGGATGAACGTCTGGATGAACGTCTGGCCTGATGGATGGATGGATGAATGTCTGGATGAATGTCTGGATGAACGTCTGGATGAACGTCTGGCCAGATGGATGGATGGATGAACGTCTGGATGAACGTCTGGCCAGATGGATGGATGGATGAACGTCTGGCCAGATGGATGGATGGATGAACGTCTGGCCAGATGGATGGATGGATGAACGTCTGGCCAGATGGATGAACGTCTGGATGAACGTCTGGCCAGATGGATGGATGGATGAACGTCTGGCCAGATGGATGAACGTCTGGATGAACGTCTGGCCAGATGGATGGATGGATGGATGAACGTCTGGATGAAGGTCTGGCCAGATGGATGGATGGATGAACGTCTGGCCAGATGGATGGAAGGATGGATGGAGCAGACCTCCTGGCTCTGGCTGGCCGGGCTCCTGACCACACACACCCTGAACAGAGCGCTCATTGTTTCTCCGTGGCTCGGCTCTCGCTCGGCCTGCTTAATTAAAGCTAAATTGGCGGAGGAACCCCCGTGAGTCCGGGGCCCGGCGCTGGTCCGGACCTGGGGCGGAGCGGACTTCCACCCTAGAGCCGGGGACGAATGGGTTCTGGCTTCTATCAACCACCTCAGGAAATCAGAACCAGCACCTATACCCCATTCAACCTCCCCTCTCCCTCCAATACAGCTACAAACACACACACACACACACGGCACACACACACACAGTTGCACGCGCGCATGCCTCCGAATAAGCGAGCTCGTTCAGGTATATTGGGCGCGCGAGCGAGGAAGCAGGAAGTCTTGCAGCTCCTGAGGGAAACCGAGGATCATGGGTAATCGTCGCAGGTGAGGTTGGAACATGTCTGGAGGAGCAAAGACAGAAGTTAGGAGAGAGAAAGCGAGTGAGAGAGAGATAGAGAGAGAGAGATAGAGAGAGAGAGAGATTGAGAGAGATAGAAAGAGAAAGAGAGAGAGATAGAGAGAGAGAGAGATAGAGACAGAGAAAGAGAGATAGAGATAGAAACAGAGAGATAGAAACAGAGAGATAGAGAGAGAGATAGAAAGAGAGAGAGAGAGAGAGTTTGAGGGAAACAGCGTGAGGAGAGAGAAGCAGAGAGGAGGAGAGAGAAGCAGAGAGGAGCAGAGAGGAGGAGAGAGTGTGCAGCAGGTCCAATCAAGAATATGATCCTTCATCACATCTGGACTTCAGGGAGGGCTGACCGCACACCTCGCAGTTGTGTGTGTGTGTGTTAAGATATGTGTGTGCGGGTGTGTGTGTGTCATCTGTGTGTGTGTGGTAGAATGAGGATCTGGTAGGGTGAGGATCTGTCTGTGTGTGTGTGTGTGTGTGTGTGTGTGTGTGTGTGTGTGTGTGTGTGTGTAGCTAGGGCTAATGCTACTGTCTGGGTCAGGCTGTTATGACCTCGTCCAGAGAAGAACATGTGTCTAGATGGAGAGATGAAGAGCTCCTCTTTCTAACTCCTCTATCTCCATCTCCTCCTCCTGTCACCTGTATTGTCCATCTCTGGGATTGCACAAGCTCCAGCATGTTCTTGCTGTTGCGTGTGTGTGTGTGTGTGTGTGTGTGTGTGTGTGTGTGTGTGGAGGGGGTCTTATCTGACCCATCCGTGGCCTGGCTTTGGTGTTCTCTCCACGGTGAGTGGATTGAGTTATTGTCTTGGCAGCGATCGGACACTGAGGAGCACAGGTCACAGCGATAACGTTTGGTGGGACACCTGCTGTGCGTCTCCACTTCCTGGCACAGCAGGCTTATCTGACATGCTGCTGCACCGCTGACGTGTGTGTGTGTGTGTGTGTGTATGTGTGTGTGTGTGTGTGTGTGTGTCTGTGTGTGTGTGTGTGTGTGTGCGTGTGTGTGTGTGTGTGTGTGTGTGTCTTCAGCAAGGATCTGTCCATCTCTTATGTAAGTAAGTAAGTAAGTAAGTAAGTAAGTAAGTAAGT
>NC_140235.1:2104353-2114353 GCF_949987555.1 Borostomias antarcticus | reverse complement strand
TAGGTAGCAGCTAAACGCTAACGCTAAAGGCCAGTGGATAGTTAGGTAGCAGCTAAACGCTAACGCTAAAGGCCAGTGGCTAGTGGCTTGACTCTGGGTGTAATTGCTAGCTTAGAGGCGATCATCAGGGCTCTCAGTACAGTAGCTGCTCTGTCAGCCCTTATCGTATAATACAATCATATTCATTTATCATGTGAGTTTTAGAGGCAAGTCAAGTTTATTGATCACATGCTCCATCATACAACCACAGGGAGCAGTGAAATGTTCTTTCCGTCAGCTCTTAGATTGTGTGCACACACTACGCAATGTGAGGTAAAATAAACAGGTAAATAAAGGGAGCAGCATAACACTGCTATACCACTAATACAGAAAACAGAATAAACGAGTATCAACAATATATAGCTTGATAATAGGATTTTAATTATATACATATATACATGGAAGGAATGGGAAGTGCATTATATAGGCTACATATATACATGGAAGGAATGGGAAGTGAATTATATACATATATACATGGAAGGAAGGGGAAGTGAATTATATACATACAGTATATAGAGGGAAGGGGAAGTGTTGGGGGTAGGTGCGGCAGAGTAATTAAGTCAGGAGTCAAGTGTACGTATGGGTTTGGTGGAAGTAAATCTATAGGTGTAAATATTTATGTGTAGGATATGTTTTGATATGTATATTTACATGTATATTACAGAATGCGGATATGTATATTCTATCGAGCATAGATACAGTACACATATAAAGTGTGCTGAGTTTAGTCTAGAGTTCAGTGGGCAGAATCCGCATGGTCTGAGGGAAGAAGCTACAACAGACAATTGGATATCCAATCTGGATTATCATGTTGCCTTTTTGTGTGTCATACAGGAAAGCTTCCAGTGATGTGTACAAGTTTGATACGAATACTTTCTGCCTTTGGTTTGCTCAACTGAACCATCATATTTGATGGAGGGAGTTTACTTTGAAATGTTTAGTAACAAAAAAACAAATAAGTAGTACAGCCAGTCATTAAACAAACAGTCCCTGGTCTGGAAATCAAAGTCTTGAATTAGATTGGATAAATAAATAAATAAAGGGGTTGTCATAGAGCATGGGAGTAGTGAAATGAAAGATGAATAAACCACAACGAGCCCCAAGGATATGGAACCAGACCGGGAGTGTGTGTAGATACATGATTACAGCACAATGTCCTCATCAAAACTCTTGTGGCTTCATATAAATACATTTTCTCCATTATGCCCCCCCCCCCCCCCACCCCAAAAAACCTCACCTCAGATATGTGTATATATATATATATATATATATATATATATATATATATATATATAAAATAAAAATTATATATATATATAATACAAATAAAATTATATATATATATATATGAGGTGGTTTATATATATATATATGTATATATATATATATATATATATATATATATATATATATACAATTGTTGATTTCACAACCTAGCAAGGGAAATAGTTCATAATGTTTTGCAAGCATTACCGGTCATATTATCATATTTTCTGCCCGCCGTCATAATTTTCTCCCCTGTCAAACAAATCAAAATGCCGAGACTTAGTCGAGCCTCTAGCAGAGGGCCTCAGTTTTTCCAGGGCGGCGTCTCACAAACAGTCTCTGTGCTGGAGATGGACGAGCCGTGTCTGTAACCCAGCCGTCTACCCAGCCAGGCTGCTGGTGTCTCTGTGCTGGAGATGGACGAGCCGTGTCTGTAACTCAGACGTGTCTGTAACCCAGACGTCTACCCAGCCAGGCTGCTGGTGTCTCTGTGCTGGAGATGGACGAGCCGTGTCTGTAACTCAGCTGCTGGTGTCTCTGTGCTGGAGATGGACGAGCCGTGTCTGTAACTCAGACGTCTACCCAGCCAGGCTGCTGGTGTCTCTGTGCTGGAGATGGACGAGCCGTGTCTGTTACTCAGCCAGGCTGCTGGTGTCTCTGTGCTGGAGATGGACGAGCCGTGTCTGTAACTCAGCCCTCTACCCAGCCAGGCTGCTGGTGTCAGCAACCCCTTTCACTACCTTCTCATTCAATAATCCTAAACAAAAAGTATTCTTGAAAATTATTACTGAAACAATTACATATATCGCTTCATACACTGGAAGCAGGAAAATTATGCATTTGTACAAAACAATATTACCAGTTTATAATAGGCAAGCCTTGAGTTTTCCGAACACATCACAGCATCAATATGTATCACAAGTATCAGAGTTTGAGTTAGAACTAAACAATAATGGCAATTATCTCAAGACGACTCTCAATTTTCTCTATATTCAATGACCACTAATTTAAGAAATAACAAAGGTCTATTTCTTTGTAACACTGTCCACGACTGCTCAGTTCATCAAACTGAGTTAACATGATAAGTGTAAAACCTCATGCAATATGAGAGTCCCCATTATGTGGTTGAGCAAAGGTTTGTAGTGACAGCAGATCATGTCTGCGCTGCACATGTTCCTCAAGAAGGACATTTGGCTTGTGTTTTAGTCTGGGTTAATGTGCCTATTCATTTGGCTTGTGTTTTAGTCTGGGTTAATGTGCCTATTCATTTGGCTTGTGTTTTAGTCTGGGTTAATGTGCCTATTCATTTGGCTTGTGTTTTAGTCTGGGTTAATGTGCCTATTCATTTGGCTTGTGTTTTAGTCTGGGTTAATGTGCCTATTCATTGCATTGTAAAAGCAAATAAATGGACGTTCTAATTTAGAATGGTGTGTGAAACATTATAAATCACTGTGTGAATTTACTGTCATGACAGTATAGCGTACATTAAAACGGTTTCATTCACATTGTGACACTTAACACTACAGTGCGGTTATTATGCTGGAAGTGTTGCGACAGGCTTTAATAACACATCGGGGTATTTTGAAAAGGGAACAGTCTATTATTACACACTGTGATTACATTAGAATTAGAATACTGAACGTTAGTTACTGTTACAAATGTTACAAAGTTTCCAGAAGGATCACTAGCTTCCCTGTCCAGCTGCTTTCCCTTCAGCTGGGCTGTCTGAAAGGTTGAATATATAAATGTGCACTGTCCACGCTAGTAATGGATTTATTTACTTTCCTTTAAACTTTAATTTACTTGACCTAGCTTAGTTCTGTGGAAAAAAATGGTAATTAGCTTCCACATAGATGTTCCATGTACTCTGCTCTGCAGTAGTGCATTATGGGTTGAGACTGTGCGGTAGACCCTGGTTAGTGAGGCTGATCTCTCATCTGTTTCATAAGCTTCACCATGTTCATATAGAATATACATTTTGGCGCAAGCTAGCACAAACATTGAGTGGAGGTAACAGCATCCATGTTGTAGGTTGAACAATTTGAGTTGTGACAAGCATTCACTATTGCACACGTCGTTACATTGTAAGTAGCGACTATTCTATAAGTACACATAATTATAATACATCCCTTGTTATACTGGCACTTTAAAAAAGTATTACAGCGCCCATATTATCATCCAAAATACTGATATGTTTAGCCATACAAAAGTTATTATAAGAGCAAGGGTTGGGAGCAACTTAGGGAAAAACAAGTTGCGGATAAAAATTACATTTTGAAATTTAACACACATATTAAGCTAATTTTATGTGTGTTGTTTACCTGGACTGGTAGATATACAATGAAACGTACGCCCTGTTCACAAACAGGATGGCCGGGTTCCGCCAGCTACATTTCCCCCGCTCTGTTGTCATTAGTCATTGGAGGGGTCAGAGGTCAGCCATTTAATCAAAACAGTTTTTGCGGCGTGAGATACACAAACGAGCCTCTCAGGATCACAGAGGGCTGGAGATGTCCTGCCTTTGTTTATAGCTGCCAGACCACGGCGTTACATTAGACCTTCCCCTCCCCAGCTCGGCGTGAACTAATCAACCATTCCATTGGAGTGACTCTGCCCTCGACGTCCTCCATTTGAGACTCGGGGGTTCGCGTCTCTGTCTGTGAGGCGTGGGGCTGGTCTACGTGCTGCACGGGACCCCGCTGGCTACATTAGGATCTGTTTGGACATCTGTAGGGGCTCGAGCGCCGTGAGGAGGCCTGTCAACGTGGCTTTTGGTAAATCGAGAGATTGTCCAAACACTGGGACGTGCGGTTATAAAAACAAGCCCCCGATTGCCTGCATTAGCGCTGCATTAGCCTAGCATCGGCCAGCCCTGAGCGACGCGCCCTCAGAGCTGTTAAAGGGATCCTATGTAGTAATTAGAGATTACGGGACTGACTGTTGAGGGGCTTCCTCATTCGGACAGTGTTTTATGTATAAAAAGCAAAGACACTTCCTGCTCCGGAGGTGTTTGGTGTCAAGTCGTAAAGATGTGGGAACAGTTTGTATACATTTTATGCTAAACTTGGTGGAACTGAGGCAGATAGCGCTACTGTACTTCTGTTTGAAAGTCGCTTTGAGGGAAAACGGTTTGGTGACAAACTCTGTTACTGGATGTCACCAACATGTCACCAACAGGCAAGAAGTTCTTAAGCATTACTCCATCAAGCATCAGGGAAGGAAATGTGTTTCTGAAATAGCAGAGTTCAGCTAATAGCTTAGCTTATGAGCTTGAACTCCAATGTCTGTTGGTTTATAACCAACTATTTCTGTCTACTAAAGCTGGTAGCCTACACATATAACAGCCACGACAAGATGCTAGTTTCGTGAGTCTTTGACATGTTGAATCTTGAAAACGGTAGAACGCAAACATTTTTGTTCTAATACAGTTTAAAAGCGTCTAGAACCGTGCTTTAAATGAGCGTTCCAGGTTTGTACTGCTCGCAGAACCGTGGGTAGAATTATGTCGGGGTGTCTAGATTGGTCACAGACATGAAGACCATTTTCAGAGCATGACATTTATTAAGTCAACAAATATTTTGCCCTGCCCTGCAATGCATGGAAAATTAAATCATCTAATTTCCTTTGCAAAACTTTGGGTTTTTGTAAAATATTTCAAAGTGAATTAAGCGAAAAGGTTTGACGAAACATTAAATCGTTTAGTTATATATAAAAATACAGTTATATGAAAAAATGCAATTTTCCCAGGCTGACAAAGCCTGCATAGGTTCTCAAACATGAAGTAATGCATTCATACAGTTAATATTTGAGCAAGTGGCATTAAGGAAACACTAATTCTCAAGTTTTATTTTTTTGTATCAGGTTTCAGTGAATTTATATTTGGTCATGATGTACAGAAAATGCCAAAACAATTCTTTAGACAAAATGAATTAGATGTTACTAGTAAGGTAAGGATGGAGAAATAGAATCAGTTGCAACAGACAACTGTTAATTTTCCTGCTTTTCTTTTCCCTCTGCTGATCACGATAGTCACTGTAGCCGATGTGATAGAACCGACCATAACAACATAACATTCATTACCCTAACAGTCATAAACGGAAGATAATGTCATCAGTCCCATTCTCAGTCCCAGCAGTACGTTGGGGGCACTGCTGGTCATAACAGTGTTAGAGACTGAACCGGCTCTTTTATTAAAAACAACGAAAAGCTAATTACTGAGTGAATTCATTTCCAGACGTTTCTGTCAGTGAGGAGATGATATCAGCTAGGAAGGGACATTGTTTAGCTGAATATCCCGGAGGCAGCAGGGATGGCGGTTAAATACCAGTTAAACATTGCTTAAGAACAAGATCTTATGCAAATTAAAGAACATACTGTACTCATATCTGTGTGTTTGTGAGATATAGGGGGGAAAAGAGAGAGAGAGAGAGAGAGAGAGGGGTGGAGGTGGTGGGAGGGGGGGAGGTCATTCATCAGCATTGCCAGGTTTATTTTAGGACTGAGGAGGTTGGGTGAAGTGGTGCTCATCCTCTTCTCATCCTCCCACCCCGGATCCACTGTCCATCTGGAAGAGGAGTCCATCTGAGACCCACTGTGGGCTTATCTCTCTACCACTTTACCGGCCTCTCTGTCTGCACTGAGCTGTTTCTCCAAACTGATAATCCCTGAAAAAGCTTTCTGTCTATTTCTCAACACCGAAGGTGACAAGAGTTGAGACCCTTCCCAACATGTGGAGGAAGGAGAGAAATGAAGGGATCAACAGATAGATGGATATCAACCTGTCACAGAAACTCTCCACATAAAAACAAAGAAAGAAAAATAGAATTAAATCCATAGAACCAAAATGTAGCCTACTGTATACACTGTACTATGTAATAACCTAGTTCTTTGTGAAGTCTAAAAATGTAAAATATGCCTATACGTGAAAATAACATGACATGTAGCCTATATGAAACAAATATAATAAATACATTTGACTATTGTCACGGCAGTCACGCGGTCCTGCGATCACTCAGCCGGGATGAACGCGCGCTCTTCCACGCTTCGTCTGGCCTCATCATCAAAACATCTTCTTTTACTCGCGGCGTTCACAGCGACAAGCGCGGCGGTGCGCGGTTACCTGAGGTGAATGATACGCCGGCGTCGGTGTGACAGATACACGCAGGTCGGGTCGGTGGGTTGAGGGACCGGTCTGCGTCGACCTATCGGGTTTCAGAGCCGACCTCCAGTCTGCCTCGAGCCGTGAGAGAGTTCAAAGCCAGACAGAGCAGAAGACAGTTCACTCCTCAGGCTGTAGGTAGGGTAAGTACTAACCGTGGAACTGCTCACAGTAAAATACACATTTCCCATGAAATATAGACCTATTTTATTTTTATTTTTTATTTTTTTTATTTTGTGGGAAGCCTTGGGTCCTTTACATAAAAATAAAAATCAAACCCCTTTGTTACTTAAGATGATCTAAAAGGATAAAAGGATTGCACACTTGAAATTCGACAGATTCAATTAAAGAGACACATTAACAATGTGCCTTACCTTTGAACACACACCAGCTTGATATCAAGCGTCTGCTTAGAGCAGGAACTAACTACCTACCATGAGCCGGTGTGTGATTACCTTTGGTGATTATATAGCCGTAAATCATTTGGATAAACCAGTCAGGAAGTATTCGGATATATAATAGATGCCTTAGTTTAACCTTACTACAGGGGATTCTTTTCATACGAAGCGGAAGTTAAAACAGACAGTTGCACATGAATATTCAATGTAAATACCAGGAGAAATTTGTTACCGAGTCGAGCGTACAAGGAAAAATATTAATTACTTATTTGAGTAGAGATGTATTTGACTGGATTTAAATAGCGTTATTACTATAACTTATATGCAATACACTTGAAATACATCAGCTCTTCGACGTTGTGCAGACAGATTATATTCATGTCGCTATCAGAACCAGATGGTGAGGTCACGAGGCCCCGCTGGGCCGGGCCAGCAGACCAACTGTCACTCAGAACCGGGGCGTGGGTGTCGCATGGGGAGGAGTCGTGTTATGGCTTCGAGGGTGTTACCGTAAACACTGTCCCCAGGATATGACTGACACTTAGCAAAACATCTGTTCCTACGGCAGAGCGGACATGATTTAGTCAAACAAAGGTGAGGAACAGAACGCTAGCTCGTCGACCCCGATTGGAAGCTCGAGAGGATTTTGAGAAGTCGTTTTACGAGACGCGGCGGCGAGGTGAGTTGATAAAGAATGTCGGGTCGTGTGAACGGCGTGGAAACGACAGACGACGAAGGAAGCGAAATACACTTTCCTCTGTTCACACCTGACCTCTGACCTCTGCGTTTGGTTAAGTGAGTTTTAAACACTCGTGAACAAAAACAAGTCGGGCAAGAGATCGCGCGCGCGTGTGTGTGTGTGTGTGTGCGAGCGTTAGAGAGAGAGAAGGAGGACAAGGCTGTGGCAGCGTCCTTACCCTTCTCTTCTCCTTCCTCCCGCTCCGACGCTCCGCCGGTCCGAGGAGGCGCTCGGGTTTCTGTCTGTCCATCAGGGGCGGAGCCTGATCAATAACAGGAAACTGGAGGATCAGATGCTTCTCCATGTGAAACGGATAGGGCCCGACGTCTACACACAACCACACCACGGAGACCACAGTCCGACGCGCACGCACACACACACACACACACACACACACACACACACACACACACACACACACACACACACACACACACACACACATCTCCCTCTTTCTGTCTCCCTATGCGTATTGCACAAACACACTCCACTTACAACTCCTTCCAACAACACATATATGGTACACAAACATGCAACTAACCACAAACATGCACCTTCTGGAGATATGACACACCGGGTCTAGACATGCACAACCCCGTGTGCACACAAACACACACACACACACACACACACACACACACACACACACAGTCACATACCCATACACAAAGACCTATTGCAGTCAACATGTGATATGATCCATTATTGTGTTGTTGTGGGCTTTAGGTGGTATTTCATTGTCTGTGTGTGTGTGTGTGTGTGTGTGTTTTCCCCCTCAATCTACATAGGAGCCCTCGGGGGGGGGGGGGGGGGGGGGGGCTCACACACTCCACTCAGTCCTACAGGGGGTTGGTTTCTAATATGCACAATTATTACTCATTCTACACCAGCTGTATGCAAATATAAATCATATTGCCTTAAGTCTCTGAAGGGATTCTCTTTCTTTCTCTCTCTCTCACACACACACACACACACACACACAGAGACACACACACACACACACACACACACACACACAATTCATACAAATCCAGAAGTGCACACACTACACATGCACACACTACACACACAAACACACACACGCATACATACATACATCTGTAATTAACCACTAAGTCTTCTCTGTTTATTAATTTTATTAGCATTTTATCATCGTCTCTCCACAAGGGGCTGCGCTGAGCTTCTCTGGTCCCGTGGGCTTCCATTCGCTGCATCGCTTAAACCGCTTCATATTGATTGTGTTACATATGCCCCTGATAAATAACCGCTATGACAACGGATAGAATATCAGAAAGAAATATGAAAGTAGTTGAAGATGATCTAGTTGCACATGTATCACGGACTGCATCTGCAACAAGTCCCATTATCGAAGATCGAACTACATTTTTCATTTCTGGAAATACTTCCACGTTTGACGCTCGATCGTCAGCGTGCTTTTTCTAGAGGCAGACTGGAAAAAGTGACAGAAGGCCAACTGCTTTGAACGAGTCTTTGTAGGGCCGTGTTATGAACATGTTATGAACATACCTGGACGTACACGGGGGGCTCGGAGCTGTGCAGAGGGGTCCGAACCTGGGGCCCGCACCCCCGCACCCTGCCACCACCCTCCCTCCGTAACTCTTAACTTCTGTCCAAACACAGTTGCTCAAATTGAATTAAGTTCCTGTGCTGCAGTCCTCTATGACCCCCCTCTCGCACACACACACACACTCACACACACACACATACACACACACACACGCACACACACACACACACAACTAGCTGAGCTGTCTCTTCCTAATTCAGACTGCTGTACTCTTATCTTCCTCTAGCTGGATTGACCCTAACAAAGGTCAGACACCATGACCCCTCTGATTACAGCTAGAGAGGGAGCAGAGAGGAGACAGACAGACAGACAGAGGAGGCCGACAGATTGAGAGACAGAGAGACAGACAGAGAGAGAGACAGAGAGATAGACAGACAAAGGGACAGACAGAGAGACAGACAGACAGAGGAGACAGACAGATTAAGAGACAGAGGAGACAGACCGATTGAAAGACAGAGGGACAGTCAGAGAGAGAGAGACAGATAGGCAGACATATTAAGAGACAGAGGAGATGGGCAGAGAGAGAGACAGTAAGAGGAGACAGGCCGATTGAGAGACAGACAGAGGAGACAGGCCGATTGAGAGACAGAGGGACAGTCAGAGACAGAGAGAAAGAGACAGTAAGAGAGAGAGACAGTCAGAGACAGAGAGAGAGGCAGAGGAGACAGACAGAGAGACAGTCAGAGACAGAGACAGACAGAGAGACAGTCAGAGACAGAGAGAGAGAGGCAGAGGAGTAGAGAACCGGTCTTTCCCTGAAAGCCAACATTTAATTCAGTGCAGATGATCCAGAGAAGCAGTGATGGGCG
>NC_140235.1:2096853-2099353 GCF_949987555.1 Borostomias antarcticus | reverse complement strand
TGATAATGTTTTCATCGCAATGCGGCAGCGGAGAGTGGGCAAACGGCGACCGGCAGAGCTCTTTAACCAACACCACAGCCTTTTAAGTAATTCACAGACAGAGTGGAGAAGTGTTGCTTTTACCTTTTTACCTTTCACAAATTCTCTTTGAATAAATAGGACACTCTTTCAGGTCCTGTGAGGGAGACGCGTGTGTCAGGTTCGCCATAACACACGGCGCTCTCAAAGCCGATCTTCTTCGGTTTGAGGGAAACGGACAGAAAAATATACAGAATTCGACGTAATTATATGTGAAGGTTTATTTGAGTTTGAAGGTACCATGAAGAAAGTAAGCCAGATGAGGGTCTGTGCGCGCGTCGGCCAGAGAAAGAGAGTGGGTGACGTTGTCTAGGGCAATCTGGCGGAGTGAATGGTTTGAATTTACCACCGCGCGACAGTCAAATTGGCCTAATCACTGGGTAAACAGATACTTCCCCTCTATCAGCCCTCGCTGTCGAAATGAGCACTGGTAAAAACTTTCACTGTTAATTGTTGTTTTCCTACTTATTCTGATTTAAAAACACTGGCATAATTATTTGTAAGTGCCACTTTGATTTGGCGAATTTGTTTGAAAGAGGCTTAAGGTGTTTCTGGGTGAATTATTCACTTACGTTAGGGTTGTAGAGGGTTTTTGCTCGCAGTATTCTGACTCAAGTGAGAGTCGACGGTTGGAAGGTGGATTCTGTTACATAAACCTGCGCGATCTTAATCTGACCTGCTTTTCTCAAGACCGTATGTTCCTGTATTTCTTTACACCCAAAACGTTGGACCCCGTTCTGAGATAAGAACCCAGAACCTTAAGGTAATGAAGATAAAAGATTATGCTATTTCAATGTATTTCTATCTATGATTTTATCAAGTGTTTCAAAACCAATTGTATTAATGGTAATGTAATTTCTGTTATTATTTCTTTAATGTTGAAAGAACACTGAAATTAGAATGTGTGTGTGTGCGTGTGTGTGTGTGTGTGTGTGTCCGAATGGTCTAAAATGAAATGTGACTTTCTTCAGCACAGCTGGTCAGTCGTGGTTGTAACCATGGTTTCTGATGGTGGTCAGCCCGCTCCTCCTGAGGTGTAGTTCTGGGTGTTTCTGGTTCTGGATTTCAGGATTGGTCCAGCTAATACAGGTGTCTGTCTGTCTGTCTGTCTGTCTGTCTGTCTGTCTAAAGGTCTGTTTACATGGAGCACAGAAGGCCCTATAGGAGAGAGTACTCATTAAAGGAGTAGTAAAAACTTTCACTATTAATTTTTAAAATCAAGAGTTTAACATGTTTTTGAATGATTTTGAATGATTTTTCAAGGTGCCCACCCACATCCATTGTATGACCTAAACGGTGGTAGAGCAATTATCAACTTTCTCGAAAATGCTAGTTTTGTCAACGTTTTGATCTGAACCATTGTATATGATCATAAGTAACCTTAAAACAGGGCTGAACATGCATTTTCCCTTTACTACTCCTTTAATTGCACAACACAACTGGTAGGCTACAACATTTATAATAATACAAATAATTCCACGTCAACAATGACATACTCTACACTGTCTACATTTGATTACTGGACATACACAGCATATGAACCGTGATATACAAGTTGTACAATTTGTTAGTCATCTCCCAAAGAGAGAGACTTTCTAGCTGCTCTGGAAGTAACGCTAGTTTCAGTAAACGAGTAAACGGGTTGTTTTTCAAGTTTCAAATCACAATCTTTTTGAGTGATGTCCATTCTGTTGTTGTTCTAAAACACCAGCCTCCAAAGTAAGAAGTTACTTTGCACACAAAGCAACACAAATGTCACTGAAAAAATGACTCAAACGGCGTGAGACCGTATCAGTATCCAAGCAGCAC
Source organism: Borostomias antarcticus (assembly GCF_949987555.1). Lineage (NCBI taxonomy): Eukaryota > Metazoa > Chordata > Actinopteri > Stomiiformes > Stomiidae > Borostomias > Borostomias antarcticus. The sequence goes on along the minus strand of NC_140235.1, from coordinate 2,097,466 downwards.
CCGGACGGGGCACATTGTAACAGTGATTTAATGTCGGAGTGCTGTTGAGTCCCTGTGAAACCGGAGGCCGAAGCCGAGTGTTCCTACCATATACCCAGCCTTTCTGCTGCGTCTGTGAGGGCAACACCTGATAGCGCAGGGTCGAGTTTCCCGGTCAGAGCCAGAATACTGAAGTATCACGTATCTCGTCCAGCCAAGCGGTGTCAGGAAACACGCGTGGAGCTCAGAGCTCGGCGCTCTCCTCGCAGCACATGGGGTGGTAGTGATTTAGAATAGACGTGGGTTAAGGGAGCACATTTAAAAGCAATAAACGCTTCAAACGTCCTTCGTTTTGAGGGCGTATACTGTACATAACGTACTGTAAATTATCCTGCATGCCCTAAGTTATAAAATGGTTGCATGTGTAGATTGTATTTGGTTGTAACTGCATCTAGTACACCCCTTGAATATAGAGTAGTTACTTTATAATATTTTTGCACCACACTCATTTGTAATTTCCACAACTTTATTCATGCATATAAAAAGATGATTATAAGAAAAGTCTTAAAGTTTACTAAACACAAAGACATCCTAACCGTCTGAAGCAGTGGTGGAGCTACGGTAAGTACCACAA
>NC_140235.1:2078798-2096653 GCF_949987555.1 Borostomias antarcticus | reverse complement strand
GCCCAGCCCATCGTACCCAGCGTACCCGGGCCGCCGCTCCTGCCCGCGGGGCGGAGAGGGAGACGCGGGGCCGGGGAGACGCGCCGGCGTTGCGTTACAGAGACGAGGCCGTCAGGGCTAACCGGCTGTGACAGTGTTTTGGCGTGATGAGAGCGGAGAGGGCGAGCGGTGGTATTGGCCCGGTGTAACTCGGGCCCCGTTGTTGTCAACATTCCCTTTTGTGATGTGTGTTTTGTGTTTCACAATATATAAAAGCATTTGATTACAGCCGTTTTGTTTGACTCGTCTCTTTCGCTCGCCCTACGCTCACCCGGTGTGTGGGTGTGTGCGTGTGTGTGTGTGTGTGTGTGTGTGTGTGTGTGTGTGAGAGAGAGAGACAGAGAGAGAGAGAGAGCGCACGCGTGTGTGCGTGTGAATGTGTGTGTGTGTGTGTGTGCGTGCGTGAGAGAGAGCGCACGCATGTGGGTGTGAGAGAGGCCGCGCGTGTGTGCGTGTGTGTGTGTGTACGTGAGAGAGAGCGCACGCGTGTGTGTGCGTGAGAGAGAGCACGCGTGTGTGTGCATGAGAGAGAGCGCACGCGTGTGTGTGCATGAGAGAGAGCGCACGCGTGTGTGTGCATGAGAGAGAGCGCACGCGTGTGTGTGCATGAGAGAGAGCGCACGCGGTGTGTGTGCGTGCGTGTGGGCGTGCGTGCGTGTGTGTCTACAGTGCCTCTCAGTGGATAGCGTGCCTCGGTACCGCAGGTCTGTGATGGAGGTGTGTTGACGGCAGGGTTGATATGAGTGTGTTCAATCCCTTCCCTCTCACCACGGAGCTGCCTGAGCACACACACATACACACACACACACACACACACACACACGGGAGAGACCACACCGGGCCCCGGGGCCGCGTATCCCCCCCTCCCCTCCGGACGTGACCGGCCCGACGGCGGAGGTAATGTCCGTCACGCCCGGCAAAGAGGAGTCCGGCGCTAGCGGAGATGAATACGGAGCGCCTGTGTTCTCACTCCTCCTCCTCCTCGTCCAGACCTCCTCCACCTCCTCCTCCTCCAGACCTCCTCCTCCTCCAGACCTCCTCGTCCTCATCCAGACCTCCTCCGTGTCTCATCCGCCTCCTCCGTGTCTCATCCGCCTCCTCCGTGTCTCATCTCTGCCTCCCCTCCCTCGGTACCCACAAATACCAAAATAGAGGAGCACAGTTGGCCAGGGAAGCCAGCGCGCTGCTAGGGAGCGTGGGTGTGTTCACTCAGATTGGAGACGGGTGCTTTATTGATCCCCGAGGGGGAACGGTTGAATTGGAGGAGAGGGCGGGGGGGGGGGGGGGGGGGGGGGGGGGAGATTGAGAGGGAGGGAGAGGGGGGGGAGAGAGAGAGGGATGAGAGGGGGGGGGGGGGGGGGCGCAGGTGGGATATCCTCTTCCTCTGGTGTTTCTGCGGTCGGAGCGAGCGAGTTATCTGACCGTGCATCCGTCTGTCCCATCTGTCCCATCTCTGACCCGTCTGTCCCATCTCTGACCCGCCGGGCCGGACTCACCGCCGCTGGGCTCGGCGCTCGGACCTGCAGCCGGACCACAGCTGGGGAGTGCAGCTGTGGAGGGAGGACGAGCATGAGACTCGTTTTCCTCTCTCTCTCTCTCTCTCTCTCTCTCTCTCCTCCCTATCTCTCTCTCCTCCCTCTCTCTTTGTCTCTCCTCTCTCTCTCTCTCTGTCTCTCTTTCTCCTCCCCATCTCTCTCCTCCATCTCTCTTTCTGTTTCTCCTCCCTATCTCTCTCTCCTCCCTGTCTGTCTCCTCTCTCTCTGCTCTCTCTCTGTCTCTCTCCTCCCTCTCTCTCCTCTCTCTCCCTCTCTTTATCTCCTCCCTCTCTCTCCTTCCTCTGTCTCTCTGTCTCTCCTCCCTCTCTCTTCTCCCTCCATCTCTTTCTCTCCTCTCTCTCCCTCTCTCCTCTCTTTCCCTCCCTCTCCTCTCTCTCCCTCTCTCCTCTCTTTCCATCTCCCTCCTCCCTCTGCCCCCCCCCCCCCCACACACACACCCAAAGACTGAACAGCACACACACACACACAAACACACATTCTCGGAAGCGGCCGGTCCAGGATTGGTCAAACGCACCAGTGGGTGTGGTCACTCAGAGGAGGACTGGAACGCACACAGGACACACTCACACATCCCATACCCAGAGGGGGCGTATACATTATACACACCTGGGGTTTATAATCAACTCCTGACTATAGAGATTCAACCAGGCTCACCTGCTGGAACCAGGTTACTGTACAGCCAGCATGGTTATAATACCATCCCTAGCCCTGCTATTGACCCTGTATCTATAAATGGTAAATGGACTGCACTTATATAGCGCTTTTCCACCTTAGCGGCACTCAAAGCGCTTTACAATGGCCTCTCATTCACCCATTCACACACACATTCACACACCAATAGCGGTAGCTGCCATGCAAGGCGCTAGCCTGCTCATTGGGAGCAATTTGGGGTTAGGTGTCTTGCTCAAGGACACTTCGACATGTGGACAGTCGGAACAACTGACTTAACAGAAGCCTATTAAAAGGCAAAAAAAATGTGTTTGATCAAAAAAGACATGAGAAAAATAGGAAATGAAAAACATTGCAAACCAAACAACCTGACGCTAGATACAGTTAATTAAATTTTGAGCAAATACAGCACATCCAGAAAGTATTCATATCCCTTCACTTTTTCCACGCTTTGTGTTACAGCCTTATTCCAAAATGGATTGAATTCTTATTTTCACTCAAAACTCTACACACAATACCCTATAGTGACAAATCTACAAACAATACCCTATAGTGACAAATCTACACACAATACCCTATAGTGACAAATCTACACACAATACCCTATAGTGACAAATCTACACACAATACCCAATAGTGACAAATCTACACACAATACCCTATAGTGACAAAGTGAAGAAAAAAAAAAAAAAAAAACTTTTTTGAAAGTTGTGCAAATTTATTAACAAATAAAACGCTTGTATTCACGCAATTTACTCAATACTTTGTTGAAGCACCTTTGCAGCAATTAGAGCCTCAATTCTTCTTCAGTATGATGCTGCAAGCTTGGCACATCTAGGGCCAAATCCACTAAAGGATTGTGTGGCTTTTGCAGCGGCAAAACCCGTGCAAATGAGACAAAAAATAGCATCCAATCCACCAAGCACACGCAAAGGGGGGTAAGTATCGCAAACTGCATCAATGAGCAAATAGCTCATTTGAATGTATGTAATTTAGGTACTTCCGTGCAAAATTGGCCTAAATAAGCCTTGCGTCTGATCCACAAAGACCATGAGCTAACTGCCACACACGGTTAGAGAGGTGCAAATACCGCTTTTGAAAAACTGGTATTAACTGCAGCAGTCAGCGCGCACTCTCTCCTTCTGTCTCTCCTCAGCACTTGTGAAGTTTGAATGATATTGAATTGATATTGGATGATATTAAGGGCAACATATGATAGAGCGGGATTTAAGAATATGTTCAGCCAGCTGTGATGCACAAAAACAAAACAAACTGATATTTTCTGCAAAAAAGTGCGGTCTGTCGTTTTCATTATGATCAAATATGGAGAAAAGCTTGACACACTGGGGAAAGATCCAACTATATCCAAGATCTTGTATCTATATACAAGAACAAATTGCATTCAGCTGGTGGTAAGTGCAACACATATAAGGGGCTGACATGCCCGGGCTCTCCAGGGATCATGGCAGCAGTTGTAGCCAGACGAAGGCACCATCATGCCAGGCGTAAAATATTTTGTGGATATCGTGCTAATCTGGAGCAGATTGCCGTTGCAATTGCTGTGCAAAATTTCAAGCTATTCGCGGGAGAAATCCATTATTTGTGGTTTTGGGCCCTGCAGTATTTTTGGGCAGTTTCTTCCATTCTTCTTTGCTTCTTTTCAAACTCCATCAGGTTGGATGGGGAATGTTGCTGCTCAGCCATTTTCAGATCTCTCCAGAGATGTTCAATCGGGTTCAAGTCTGGGCTCTGGCTGAGCCACTCAAGGACATTCACAGACTTGTCCCGAAGCTACTCCTTTGTCATCTTGGCTGTCTGGTTTGGGTCATCCTGTTGGAAGGTGAACCTTTGCCCCAGTCTGAGGTCCAGAGCGCTCTGGAGCAGGTTTTCATCAAGGATCTCTCTGTACATTGCTGCATTCATCTTACCCTCGATCCTGACTAGTCTCCCAGTTCCTGCTGCTGAAAACCAGCCCCCACAGCATGATGCTGCCACCACCATGCTTTTCTGTAGGGATGGTATTAGCCAGGTGATGAACGCTGCCTAGTTTCCTCCAGATGTGACGCTTGGCATTCAGGCCAAAGAGTTTCATCAGACCAGAGGATTTTGTTTCTCATGGTCTGAAAGTCCTTGGTGCCTTTTGGCAAACTCCAAAAAAGGCCTGATTGGTGGAGTGCTGCAGAGATGGTGCACTCAACGGTGGGACAGGTGTGTGCTTTTCCAAATCATGTCCAATCAATTGAATTTACCACAGGTGGACTCCAATCAAGTTGTAGAAACATCTGAAGGATGATGAGTGGAAACAGAATGCACCTGAGCTCAATTTTGAGTGTCATATTAAAGGGAATGAATACGTATACATGTGATATTAGTTTTTTATTTTTTATTTTAATACATTTGCAAACATTTCTTTAAAAAAAAATCACTTGGTCATTATGGGGTATTGTGTGTAGAATTTTGAGAAAAAAATAATTTAAAGGAGTAGTAAAGGGAAAATGCATGTTTAGCCCTGTTTTAAGGTTACTTATGATCATATACAATGGTTCAGATCAAAACGTTGACAAAACTAGCAGTTTTGAGAAAGTCTGATAATTGCTCTACCACCGTTTTGGTCATACAATGGATGTGGGTGGGCACCTTGAAAAATCTTTCAAAAACATGTTAAACTCGATTTCAAAGACAAGTAGATGGAAATGTGGTCTTTGGCACATTGAGTTGTTTGTCAGGGTGTTACCTGTATTTTCATTTAAAAAAAGACTGGGCATGACACTGGATGTTATTTAATATAGATTTTTATTTAAAAGTCCCGTCTCATTTACCATGATTTGTGTATGACTACTTCTTTGCCATCCTCTTTTCATAACCAAATGTGGTCCGATGATTAATTGCTATGGCTTCTTGATTTTACTCTCAAAGTGCACCAAAGTGATGCATTTAAATTAACAATGTTAAAAAATGTATCCCGGGTGGGCATGCCCCCGGACCCCCCTAGAGGCTCGGAGGTCCACCCGCCATAGCTAGGATTTGTTCCCCCTCCCAATGTTGACTCCATGGTTACAGTCCTGCACTACGCATCCAAAATAGTGTAGAGAACATTTTGAAAATGTGTACAAAGACATACCAATAAATCGAATTAATTCGGATCAATGTATTATAAAAGAAAAACTCCACACGTACAAAATCTCTCCAAATCTCTCCGGGCAAGGAAAGCTTGTGGTGCAGACAGCGTTAAATGAAATGAAATGCAGCACCCTAGAGATACAGGGTGCCGTGTTGAAGTTGTTCAATATCCCGTTACAGTCAGGATGTTCTCCTGACATCTGGAGCAAAGGGCTCATTTCCCCGTTCATAAGAGCGGAGGACAAATCAGACCCTAACATGGCGTCTGTGTCAGTGGTTGTCGTGGTAAATTATTACGCAGTAATAAAAGAACACTAGATTCCCTTGACAAACCCTCCGTCTGGAGTAGAAATCAGATTGGCTTCCTCCCAAAACACAGCGCCACCGATGTGTACGTATACCCTTCACACTTTAATTAACTAACGTTCATTTCATTTAACAAACATACACACCAAACAACAACCTGGTCAGGATTTCAAGAAAGCGTTCAACTCTGTTTGGCATGGAAGGTTTTATGACACAGTTGTGCATCGTGGAATCAGTGGGGGAGAAGGGTTAGGATGATTCTAAGGGCCCGTGACTGACAGGGGCCCTAAAAAATAGCAGAACATTAGGTACACTTTTTACAATAGCATCATCATTAATAGAAGTTATTTTACTATGTAATGATAAAACTAACGGTTTCTTTTTCTTTTCTTGTTTTTGGCAAAAAGTAAACATTCAGAGAGCCAATTGCCCCCCCTCTCTATTTACATGAAATGGTTCGGTCCGGCTGCCAATCACGACGCGAGCAGGACTAGCTAGCAGTGAATAGCGAGTGAGGAGTGTTGGTGTGGAGCATATGTCTCAGCTTCCTAAAGAAAAATCTAGCTTCCAAAAAGCTAGTAACTTTAGGCTGGTTAACAATAGTTAGCTAACTGGTAACATTGCTCTAACTTTAGCCTATATGGCCAAGCTGGCTGGCTAGCTAGCTAGCTATGATTCATACCTAGGATGTTGACTCATCAGGGAGAATATTAAATGAGAAAGGTAAGCTACAGGAGAATAAACATTTGATGCAATACAAAATGCCTTAGAGCCTTAATGCATTCCAGTATATTTTGAATTGTCACCTGGTGCCTGAATTTAGAGTTTTCTTTTAAATAAACACATTTTCACCATAAACTGATTCAGAAAAGTCTCAAATTGGTGCATAAAAATTCAACAGAATGCAGGAAATTCAGTGTGACCTCAAAATGTCTTGGAGGAGGACCCCCAGACCCTCCTCTTATTGCGTCCTTCCAGTGTTCAAATCGAACCCGTGCCACTGGTGGGGCCCAATGCCATATCTTTTCATGGGGCCCAAAATCCCTGGCGGTGCCCCTGTGTGGAATAGGGAAAATGTATGATCTGATTAAATTAATTTATTTAGAGAATATGTGTGCTGTTAAAATTGGAGACAACAGCAGGGTTTTTCCTGGCTCAGAATGGGTCTTTGGGGGGTGATGCGCACGCAATTTTAAATTTTATTTTTTATGTCTGACTTTTCACTTTTCACAATCGTGGGAAATCTCCCGACGTGACGCAAAATGGATATTAAGACAAATGTTTAAGATACTGATAACCTGTCTATTAATGATCTTGATTACTAGTGGTCCAAACCATGGACAAGGCAAGAAAGAGGGATGGGCTGCACTTGAAACCAGCTATCAAACACATTTGGAGAAGATTTGAATTGCTATTTTTATTCTAAATTTTTTTATTTATTTTGACACTGGGGATTTTCCTTTGGCTCTGGCTTAAATCTCTTTCAGGGGGGGAAACCAAAAATCCTCTATGCAGGAAAAACTCTAGAGATTTCTTCACTCAGGGAAGAGATGTTCAACAGTTTAAGTACAATTTAAGTCTAACTTTATTTAATGTGTATTTACAGTAAATGAACTTGCTGTTCAGCTGGATTAATGTGCTTTTCCTGGCCTCTGCCTCCTCAAAGTCAAGTTTATTTATGTAGCACATAATTTAAAAGCAGTACATAGTAAAAACAGTTTAAAATCCAAAATATATAAATATAATATAAATAAAGCTTCATGATAAACGGATATGTCTTAAGATCCAGTGTTTCAGCCTTTGGTTCCTCTGGCAGGGTATTCCAGAGACTGGGTTAGAAAAAGGTGAAGGCTGTTTGATGCTAATGACCTTGTTCTACTGTCTCCTACTGAACGAGGACTACGACAGCTGGTCAGTAGAACAGTACGGTCTCCTACTGAACGAGGACTACGACAGCTGGACACTAGAACAGTACTGTCAGAACTGGTCCCTAGAAGTTAATACAAAGAAAAATAAAGTCATGATTTTTCAAAAACTCCCCAGATATCAGGAGAACAAATACCAGTTTACCATAAATAATACGATACGATACGATGTACTTTATTGTCCCCTTAGGGAAATTTGTCTTGGACTCAATACTGCACATACATAGATCGCCTCTATACAGATACAGAAAACACATATCACACATATTGCACATAATACATACAGAATATTGCACATAACCCGTATTGCACATAATACATACAGTATATTGCACATAACCCGTATTGCACATAACACATACAGTATATTGCACATAACCCGTATTCTGCACCCCAGTGAAAAAACACCTTGACCCATTGCACAACCCCTACAACCTCACTTAATCATATCTGTGAACATAGTATGAGTTATACTGTACGTACAGTACCTTGTAATAACCATATTAGGGAGTTCAACAGGACAGTGAATACACTAAGAAAAAGATCAGAGCTCTGAATGCAATTAAGAGAACATTTTATAATTTCCAAATTCCACTTCAAACCTGGCTCAAAATATTTGAGTGTCATCCAGCCGATTATGCTGTATAGTAGTGAAGTATGATCCAGTCAGTCATCCTAGCTACTGTATACCTGCTGGAACAAACATCCAGTTTTTACATGCAGAATTCTGCAGGTACTGTACTGTATTTTACAGATAGAGAGAAAAACCCCCTCTATTCCGTCACAGATGGAAAGCAGAGACAGATCCGAACCAAGTCACCACAAATGTGCTAACGAAGAAAAGAACCACACAAAATATCACGGCAACCAAAAGAAAACGGTGATCACAGTTCACCAGGTGAGACCGAAAGAGAGACGCGCTTCCTCCTACGATGTGAAACATTCAGGGAAATATGGAATCTGCAGTAGTTCAACCCTGGTCAGATTTCAAAGAGTTTAATGACCCCTCAAAATAAACAATCCTCATAGGAGGAGACGGAGCATAATGACCAATATGGATCATCAAGACACAACCTGAGAGACAGTAAATGACCTCGACACAGACCTCTCACGCATGCAGGCACACGCACACACGCACTTGCATAGGATAAACAGCACATGTATGTGTGCGTGTATACAGTATATATATATATATAAATATATATTTATACATACACATTATATGATTATTTTTTTTACATACACATTATATATATTTACTGTATATATATATACTGTATATTTATATATAATTTGTACACAGCATTAAGATTTGTTACTATCAACACACACACTGGTTGCAATATATAATTGAGAGGTTGATTTTGTACCAAGAAAAGGATGTATATTTCCTCTCCATCCGTCCCCAAATACAGTATCAGCCCTTCATCGGTACACACACACTCACACACACACACTCATACATTTGGACGGTTTAGATGTAAGTATAATGTATTTTATTTGTGTTATTTGATATATAATTTTTTATGTATTGTCAAAATATCAACAAATTGTTTTATAGTTTGGCAAAATTGTTCTCAGAAATCTAATGCCAATAAAGCCATTGATTTTTTCTAGTGTTTTTTAACAGTCTGTCTCTCCGCCCCAGCGCTAAAAGAGGGGAGTGAAGGAGGGATGTGATGGAGGGATGAAGAGAGGGGAGAGGTGTCTAGAATGACACAGGAAATGAAAGACTTTCTCTGGTTTCCCTCTGACCTCATCAATGCGATCATGGGTTTTATAAGCCTCTCTCTCTCCACACCCACGCCTCACCCGATGTGCCAGGACACTCTCGTGAGTACACCCACAAACTCTCACACACACACGCACACACACACGCACACACACACACACACACACACACACACACACACAATACAGCGCTCAGAGGAAAATCACTCACAGCTCAGAAGTCACTAATAGTTCAGAAGGAATCAGCTTGCGACTTGACTGTTGAGTTACTCAATAAAAAATTAACTCCAAATAATAAAATAAATCGTTAAAATATGAAAACTTCATAAAAACACATTACAGATGCATCACATCCAGAAATCCCAGTGTATTCACATCCACCGCACACACACACACACACACACACACACACACACACACACACACAGCCTCAGTAACACATTCGTCTGACGCTGCCTGAAGGCAGGTGAGTGGCCGCATGCATTACTCTGCATATTATCAGCCGAGATTAGAAAGGTTCCTCGCTCCCCAAACGAGGGGGAAGATTAACTGTGGCGCGCGCGCCCCTGATTAGTGCCGTTTCCTCTGGGAGAGCCAACCCCTCCTCCCCCCCACCCCCCCCTTTCTCTCTGGAGCACTGCAGAGCTGAAATTCATTACCCAGCTTGCCGGCGGCCATTACGGTAACAACGTTAACCAGCCTGTATGTCCCCCCCAGCCTCGGCGCTCATCTCCAATAAGTGGATAATGTCTTTAGACTGATTATGAGGAGGGGGACGTGGGGAAGAGATCTACCCCTCCAGCAGTGAGCCCTCCCTGGGTAAATATTTTCACAGTAGCCCAGGTGTTCCAGGCTCCACACACACACACACACACACACACACACACACGCACGCTGAGGTGATCGGGGGAGGAGGGCGAGACGGGGAAAAGGGAACGAGGGGCATTCCTGCCTGTAAGGCACAGAGGCTTTGCACTCTGTCTACGTGTGTAATGGATATTGTTGTGTTTAGCAATGCAGATGTTAGTTCACCTCAGCATGTCAGGGTACACACACACACACACACACTCCTCTCTGACTGACACACACACACTCCCTCTCTCAAACACACACAAACTCCTTACTCACTCTCTCTCTCTCTCACACACACACACACACACACTCCTCTCTGACTGACACACACACACTCCCTCTCTCAAACCCATTCACTCACACATTCCCTCACTCAAACACACACAAACTCCTTACTCTCTCTCTCTCTCTCTCTCACACACACACACTCCTCTCTGACTGATACACACACTCCCTCTCTCATACACACACATTCCCTCACTCAAGCACACACAGACTCCTTACTCTCTCTCTCTCACACACACACACACACACACACACACACACACACACACACACACACACACACACACACACACACTCCCTCTCTCAAACACACACACTCAGACATTCACTCACTCAAACACACAAACTCCTTACTCTCTCTCTCTCACACACACACACACACACTCCCTCTCTCAAACACTTACACATCTCCTTACTCTCTCTCTCTCTCTCTCTCTCTAACTCTCTCACACACACACACACACACACTCCCTCAAACACACACACTCACACATTCACTCACTCAAACATACACAAACTCCTTACTCTCTCCCTCTCTCTCTCTCTCTCTCTCTCTCTCTCTCAAACACACACTCACACATTCACTCACTCAAACACACACAAACTCCTTACTCTCTCTCTCTCTCTCTCTCTCACACACACACACACACACCTCCCGCGCAGCACAGTGAGATCTGTTATGGGACACAGCGGGCCTCTTCCTGTCCCCGGGTGGAGGCTGGGGTCGAGGCTGGGGTCCGGTTGGTGGCTGGTGGTGATTGACATGAGCGCGGGGGAGAGGGGGGGGGGGCTGTGTTTGGGCTAGCCCACGCCCCTCCTGGGGGTTCCGAATAGGCCGGTCCTTCATCTCCAGGACTCCGACAAGACGCCAGCCAGATCACACGCACAATCTCTCTCTCTCTACCTCTCACACACACACACACACACACACACACACACACACACACACACACACACACACAGACAGGGCTCAGATGCATATCTCATATCCATATCTCATGTTCATCCCACAGGGATCACAGCCCGGGTGCAGCGTCAGCGGGAGGAAGGAAGAAGGAGGCGTTCGGGGGTGTTTGGGGGTGTTGGGGGGGGCGGAGTCACACCAGCCGACACTGGGAAACATTCTTCTGAGGTGCAGCAGGATCTCACTGGTCCCTGAAAGGCCACCGTAGCGCGGCGTTCTGCGTAGAAGGTAACGGCGGTGAAGATGCGTTCCCGGGGCGCTCTCTCGCCGCACGCCGAGAGGACCGGAGTTCTTCCTCCTCTCGTCTTCGCCGTTCCGTCACGGCTGGAACAGACGAACGCTTCTCTTCACGATCAAAGAACTTCACGTTCAGTCGCCCAGGGCCGTGTGTGTGTGTGTGTCTTTGTCTGGGTATCTGTTTCTGCGTCTGTGTGTATGTGTGTGTGTTTCTGTGTGTGTGTGTGTGCGCGCAGGTGTCGCACACATCTTTGAGTCGCCGCAGTCTGCGGTGTAATTACTGCTAATTTAGGAGGCGCGAAGTCTAAAAAAGAGGTGTAATAGTGGGTTATTAATGTCATATGGGCTTGTCGCACTGTTGTAGATTTACAGTAGGCCAGACAGCAATAGTGTTCATTGGCAGAGCCTCTCAGACAGCCAGACTGCCGCAGCTGGGATATTTAAGATATATATTTTTTAGGGCTTTTCAGCTTTAATGGTATAGGACAGTGTAGAGAGACAGGAAACGTGGGAGAGAGAGAGGGGAGGACATGCGGTACAGGACCCGAGCCGGGAATCGAACCCCGGTCCACCGCGCGAAGGACTAGCGCCTTCATATTTATATATATTATCATATCATATATATTATATTATATATACTAGCGCCTTACCCAGTGAGCTACCGGGGTGCCACAGCAGCTGGGATATTTACAGCCTAAAAGTACTCAATGAACACACAGTCCCTGCCTTTTAAAGCACTCATATGAAAGTATTGCATCCCAGTGAAACACCAACTTGCCGCCTTCCCACACACAGTATGTTCTTATATTCTCTTAGTAACATTGAAGAGACGTTACAACTAAAGCAATTAAACCAAGCCCTCCGTGAGTTCATCAGGAATCAAGCCAAGGTTTTGACGTTAACAAGACTCTACTTTGTGGCCGGTGTTGCGCTAGCTGTTAGCAGTTAGCCGCTAGCTGTTAGCGCTAGGGAGGAAGGAAGAGGGGCCGTGTGTTTAAGTGGAGTACCGCTGGGCCCTGGGCCTCCCAGACAGCTAATGATGATCTATTCTTCCTGGTGTTGAATGAACAGCTCAGGCACAGGAAGAGCTATGGCTGTCATCACCGCTGGCCAGATTAGCAGGGCTTTAGCGTTAGCTTTAGCCCCTGGAACCCTGCGCCAGCCCTGTTAGCTCAGCTGCTAACACCTATATATAACAGACTGCAGGCTCAGGCCTGGCTCAACTGTTTGTTTTGTTATGTAGTTCGGCAAGAGCTTGAGGCGTTAACACTTTTATTTATATAATTCTGCTCTATTTTCTGTTCAAAGTGCCAAACACAAGCTCCTTCTGTTCAGTTCTGATTAAGGCCACTCTCAAGATTTAAGATCTGTTTATTAGCCTCGTACATGGTTCACACATACTCCTGCAGAACTATATTTTATTGCCGGAGAAGCTCTATGGGAAACTACAGTGTTTCACTAATCTGTTAGACGCCCTAGAGAACTTGTTTGGGGGGTGGGGGGGGTGTTGGAGGGAGACAGAGACAGCGTGCCAGAGTTTGATGCTGAGCAAAGACTCTGGATCCCGACAGTAGGCCAAACACAACAGTGTAATGGATCACTAGGTAAAAAGGCATGACAGGCTACAGCACTGCAGAGTATAAGCCCTCCAGAGAGCTCCACCCTGGGGAGGGGAGGCCTGTTCACAAACCTGGCAACCCAGAGTCCTGGGGAGGCAGTCAGGACTGGGCAAACGTTGCTATGTTTGTATAATGAAAACGGTGAAAAAGAAAAAATGAAAGGAAAAAATGAAAAACAGTCAATTTTTAAACAGTCAATTGGAGAACTAGTTCTTTCTCTGTTCTGTAGTCTTTTTAAAAGCTGCGTTGTGTAACTCTCTCTCTCTCTGGATGCCTCGGATGTCGAGAGCGTACAGTTAACTGTAGCCATGTTTCCATCCACTTGTCAATCGAAACGTGTGAGGATCGCTAAAAATATGAATGCGAATAAAGCCGGTGAACGTGCGTTTCCATCTAGAGCTTTAAATCGGATAAAGCATTTATCACAAAAGACTTTTATCGAACAAGAGAAAATCCGATGAGATCGACAGTACAAACTTTTTGTCGATTTTCATGATTTTTAATCGAATTTTACTGTTTCCATAAGGCATTTTTAATTCGATATAACTTAATTCGCATAAAACGTGTGGATGGAAACATGGCTTGTGTGTAATCACTGAGAAGGTGCTTGCACCTGGAGGGCCCATAGCGGTCTCTCTCTTTATGAGATACAACATCCCCTTGTAGGTCTCTCTGCTGTGGCAGAATATATCCAAGGGTGCACTTAGACAACCTCCTTCCAGGGGCGAATTGCCAGAGTAAAACTCTCATTCTGAATTGGTTAAGCTGTGTCGCCCCATGGCTGTTTCAACTTGTTTTTATTTATGCTCTCTGAGTCCTCTGAAAATGCAGAGGAATATGGAACAATTTATTTTCTTTGGGAGAAAAGAAATATCATTGTTCAGCAATCCGGAGCAGAAACAAGATGGAGGTCGTTCAAACAAATATTGAAATGTATACCAAACAGACCGCGGAAAGGAAATAAACGCCTATTCTAAGGAGTTGGTGTTCGAGAGTTTCCATTCATAAGCAGAAGTGTGAACGCGCGTGGGGTTGCCGTGTCAACGGGACACGCCTCGCCGTGGCGTCGTGACAGAGAATAACGATGTCATTTTAGAGATTTTCTCGCCGTGGGTCCGGTGACGCCGACGCAGACCTGAGACCAGAGTGACTCGTTCTTTCATTAACGTCAGGTACACTTGATTTAACATGTTTGTCAAGCCTGGAATGGAGAGTTGTGTTTTCAGAGCGGCTCCATGGTTGTTCTGCGCCAGGCAGACCTCCAGATCAGGATCAGACCTCCAGATAGTCTCATTCTCACGCTGGCGATGGAGCTGGGATGGATACGTTTACCACCGTCCTCCACGGGGAAACCAGGAAGAGGGGAGAGGGAGAAGAGAGAGTCACGGAGATCTCTGATTCGTCCACACACACACACACACACACACACACACACACACACACACACACACACAGAGAGACTAGCTGTTGGGTGGTCAGGTGGGAGGGTGGTCAGCAGGGGTCCAATCACGCCGTACGGCGGTCGGCAGCTCTGTAATCACTAACATCCTCCCCGCGTCAACCTCCATCCTCGCCAACCCACTCTCAGGTTACCCAGGGTGCACTGCAGCGTACTGCGACCTCCTCTGATGTCATCCCGGGTCTGCGTAGCAACATGTCTCGACCACACAGGCACCCGAGCCCCTCCTCTCCCCCCCCCCCCCCCCAACCTCCACTCCTCCTCACAAGGGAGAGAGCTGAACGACCAGCATGAAACGTAATTTCATCCCGATTAAAATAAATAGGTGAACGAATGAATTAGAGCAGGGGCGAGCTGGCCGGGCGCGGCCGTGTTTGGGTAGAGGAACGTGATACGGGGGTGAGGAGGGGAGGAGAGAGGGACAGAGAGAGGGAGAGAGGAATGAAGTGCAGGGGAAGAAGGGGTGGAGGGGAACGCATGGGAGAGGAAAGAGGGGGAGGAAAGAGTTCGATATTAACCCTCTATGTGCCCCCTTAGCTCTCTCTCTCTCTTTCTCTCTCTCTATTTCTCTCTCTCTCTATATGTATATATTTCTCTTTTTCTCTCTCTCTATTTTTCTCCCTCTCTCTCTCTTTCTCTCTATATATATTTATCTTTTTTTCCCTCTCTCTCTCTCTCTCTCTCTCACTCTCTCTCTCTCTCTCTCTCTCTCTCTCTCTCTCTCTCCGCTGGTCTGCTGCTGCAATCAGATCAGAGAGTGAGACGAAACACAACACAGCTTTGTGCCGGCTCCGGGTTCAAGAGGCTGGAATTTCCTGCCTTTCCCCCATCGGGTCGGGTCAGTCCCGGCCAGGTCCGTTCTCCTCCGGCGCCGCGCCGATCCAGCAGCGGCAGGTCGGTTCTGGGTCGGTTCTGGCCCGCTCCGGGGGCCGAGTGGCGCATTGTTCCCCGGCTGAACCCTCATCCTGGTCCCGGGGAGGAAATCACACCGCGGAAGAAGAATGTCCCTCCTCCCGGGGAAGTGCTGATTCTATTTCGGGGGAACCCGACCCGGTAATGAAGCCTAATGAAGATCTATGCAGAAGCAAAGTGGCCACGATCGCTCCCGCTAAATCAAGACGTCGGTTAAAATTCTTTGGATGCGGCGGAGAGACCGGCTCTTTGGTTTCACCTCAGGAATCCGCCTCGTTAGCGAGACCCAACACCTCGGTACCGGTCGGTGCGCGCGACCGCCTCACCTGTCTGCGGAATAAAAACGCAGTTTGGGACGATTCCACGAACCCGCGCTCTCGCTCCACGCTCCAGCGGCAGTCACCCAATCAGTTGTTAAAGTGATACTCATGCTGTTACGCCATCTGGCCAATCAAACGAGCCCTCGGAGGTCATATGATGGCGGTGGGACTGCATGTGGCACCCCATTTGTCAGCCGGAGCTAAGTACATAATGACCTGTCTGGTCGTCCGCCACCGGCCCGAGAAACTACCCAGAACCCCTCAGTAGAGCATGCGTGCTCCCACGTGTCTGGGAACGCTGCGATGCAGGAGATCCTGTTGCGTCCCCTATATGAACAGATGCCGAGACAATATTATAAATTGCGCAGGACAGATCATTACATTACAGTCATTTAGCAGACGCTTTTATCCAAAGCGACTAACAATAATTGCATTTAACGTAGGAAGAGCCAATGTACTACTACTCGCCAGAACTCACAAGTGCATCTTCTCTCTAAAACAAGTGACTAAGAGCAGAATCTAGTGCTGAAGGCAAAGTGCAAGAATATCAATCTAAAGTACAGTGCAATACAATACAATATAATACAGCTATCCGTCTCTATCTCAAAGCCATTGTTTGACGGTAAATTACCTCACGATATCATTAACTGTCAATTTCCGTGGAAATCCACGCACAGCGATGCAGTTGTGTGACAAACGTACAGTATAAGACGTTTTATAAGACTATTTCTAAGACTATTTCTGTCACATTCCTGTTTATGCCAGATACCAGACGGTAGTGAGAGCTGTAAGTCAGATTCGTACCCTCGACTGCAGTCACAGTATGCGGTCGGAGTACAGTAAGTACAGTACGTAACTGAAGAGGCCGTTTCACCCGCGGTTTCCCAAGCAAACAGACTGTGATTGGCTGGAGGTTCTCTGATGGGTCATTAATTCGTTGGGTAATGGTGGCGTTGAAAGGTCGGTGCTTTCAGCTGAACGTCTGGATGTGGGGGTCCTGACACTTGGGATTGAACAGACCTCACGTCCTGAAGTGTGTGTGTGTGTGTGTGTGTGTGTATGTGTGTGTGAGTGTGTGAGTGTGTGTGTGAGTGTGTGTGTGTGTGTGTGTGTGTGTGGGGGGTGGTAATATTATGGGATGCACTCTGAAGGTAGAGAACTATGACCCTTGGTTGCAAGACACGGAAGTCACCTTTTCAATTGTACACCTTCACGCACTGTACGTAAAAGCTACTGTACATGTAGTCTGGATCTTAAGGGTGTTAACGTTGGAACATGAAGACGCAGCGGACACGCTACTGCTGTCGTACGTTCACTCTGAAGAAGAAGAAGAAGAAGAAGATGAATACCAACCGGCCTTATTAGGATGGCGCCCGTTCAGAACACTGACGTGAAATTACTCCATTTTAATAGACGTGTGAGGAAATGGAGCAAAGAGATTTTCTCGCTCCACTGGCGTTTATAAAGGACGGTGTGAAGGAGAGAGAGAGAGGGAGGGAGGGAGGGAGGGAGGGAGAGGCAGTTATAGTCATCATGCTCGATAGTCATCATTCTCTATCTCCAAAGCCCCAATGCCGTGGTGGATTCATGGAAAAGTACTTAGAAGACATCCAGACAGCTAATGCTTGCCAGAATCTGCACCGAATCCAAAAGGAATTAATATTAATATTAGAGAGAGGCGACCCTGACATGTGGGCAATTTAGGTCCGAGCCCGTATAAATCTATCCCAGAAGCCTCTGCTTCCGCCTGCTCGGCCCAGCTGGGTTCTGGGACACGGAGCAGAGAGAGGGGAGAAAAAAAAGAGAGAGAGAGAGAGACAGACAGAGAGAGAGAGAAGAGCGTCTGAAATATCCATCGGCC
>NC_140235.1:2068319-2070819 GCF_949987555.1 Borostomias antarcticus | reverse complement strand
TGAGTGAGTGACTGAGTGAGTGACTGAGTGAGTGACTGAGTGACTGAGTGTGAGAGAGAGTGAGAGTGAGTGAGTGAGTGAGTGAGTGACTGAGTGACTGAGTGTGAGAGAGAGTGAGAGTGAGTGAGTGAGTGAGTGAGTGAGTGAGTGAGTGAGTGAGTGAGTGAGTGAGTGAGTGAGTGAGAGTGTGTGACGCAGAGTGTGTGAGTGAGAGTGTGTGTGAGGAAGACTAGAAGACATGACAGTGTCCCTCTGTCCTGGTGTTGTTGACCTGCAGTTCTATGTTGCTACCACAAGAGGCAGTGGTCCCAGAACATCAAAACAAAAGACTATGACTCCATTGATTTTCAAGAGCTCCAGTGGCCTAGTGGTTAATGAGCTCGTCTGCCATGCTGAACGTGCAAGTTCAAATCCCACAAAACTCGTGGGTTCAAAACTTGTGTTGTGGACAGTTTTTTTGTCACTGGATGTTATAGAAGCTATGTAAAAATGTGGTTACCTGTTGGTTGTTTTGAAATTATACCTACAATATGTGTCTCAGTAATGGCCCATTATATATAGACCCTTTTACTGTTGGTAAACAATTAAGTGTGCTCATTTTGGCAACAAGAGAATGAACTACGGATGCCACCAGGTCCATCAATCAAATGCATCGATTCTATTGACCTGGTGGTTCTATGTCAGTTATTGAATTTATGTGGTAGAGCCACCGTCCATAAATAAACGAGCGTGTCATAAAGACTAAGACACCATTGATTTTCAAGAGCTCCGGTGGCCTAGTGGTTAAGGAGCTCGTCTACCATGCTGAACATTGGGAGTTCAAAACCCATAAATCTCATGGGTTCAAAACAGTTTTTTGTCCCTGGATGTTATAGAAGCTATGTAAAAATGTGGTTACCTGGTGGTTCTATGTCAGTTATTGAATTTATGTGGTAGAGCCACCGCCCATGAATAAACGAGCGTGGGTCATATTTGTTCATTATAGACCCTTTTACAGCCTTCATCAGCACAAGTATGCGCGCGCATTCTTGAAACAGTAGCAGGGGGAGACAGACGAATTCAGAGCAAGACGTATTTTAGTGTATTTTATATACCATCAAGATGTCCGGCTGTTGCGCCTACGGGTGTACAAATCGGCGCTCTAGTGACAAACTTTATTCGTTTCAAGAGGAAACCGGCCTTTTCAGAATTGGAGTCGCCTGTGGCTACAAGCCATTAAGCGTACGGACTGGACTGAGGACATCATCAGAAATTCCCGCGTTTGCGGTGCCCATTTTATATCAGGTAAGTTATTTTGAGTACCTGGTTTCACTGGGATGTCTGGTTGAAATGTAGAGTAATATCTGAAGTAAACAGTAACCCATAACCTGGCTGCACGCTAAGCTCAAGCTAAGTTCAGGAATTGAAGCCTAATGATAGCTAGCTAACGTTAGCTAGTGCTAGCTAACACGGTAGCTTTTGACTACCTGGTTTCTCTGGAATGTCTGGTTGAAATGTAGAGTAATATCTAAAGTAAACAGTAACCCATAACCTGGCTGCACGCTAAGCTAAAGCTAAGTTCAAGAATTGAAGCCTAATGATAGCTAGTGCTAGCTAACAGCTAGCTAACTCAAGGCCCGGGGAGTCGGAGATGGCTAACGGCTAGCAAAACCGAATGAAATGGTGAGTCCTGCTTTACAGCTTTATGCATTTCAGATTGATCATTTTGGCAATGTGTGTGAATTTGCTGCTATGTGAGAGATAAGGACCTGTTGTTGCATGTCGTTGACAAAAGCTTCCCCTTATTATGGTGGAGGACACCAAAACCACCCCATCAATCTCCACTGCACAAGTAGTGGTCAGAGCATTGGACTCCCACCTGGGAGACCGGGGTTCAAGACCTGGTGGGGATGACTTCATGTTATCATCAGTGTAACTGATTTAGCCACTGACCGCTACCATTAATGTTATGGAAGCTGTTGCTAGTTGTTGTGAGCTCATGAGCTAACTGGCTATCCCGCTCTTATTGTGCTGGATTAGCATTGGAAGCATTGGAACTGATGTGTCCAGGCGACAAGACCCATCTTTATTTATCTGACATTATTTCATGTCATTTCAATTCACAGCTATTTCAGTGGCATTGCTAGCTTCCGTCCTACCAGTCCTGAACAGAAACAAGTCAGCCTCGCCCATAAGCCAGGCTTGACCTGGCCTGGTTTTTCTCACTGAACCTGCCAAAAACATTCTATTAACCGGTGCAGCTGCGCTCGTGGAGGACGAGTAGAGGAGCTCTGAGTGGGGGGGTGGTGGCCTAGCCAGCCTATCCTATCCTATCCTCCTGCCCCACAAGCCAAACCTCAAGCCTCTCTCTCTCTGAATCTTTCTCTTGGCTCGTTAACTTTCAATAAGGTCTGGATAGAGCGTCTCCATCGTCTGGTCTCTGCTTACAAATGGCCCCTGAATTACCGGGGGAGCGTAGAGAAGTGCTTTTGTGTGCCGGGAGCTCGGCTGGCCCTGAAAC
>NC_140235.1:2045819-2055819 GCF_949987555.1 Borostomias antarcticus | reverse complement strand
CCCTGGTATCAGAGCTATAGAACCAGTATCTTGGGTCCCTGGTATCAGAGCTATAGAACCAGTATCTTGGTTCCCTGGTATCAGCGCTATAGAAACAGTATCTTGGGTCCCTGGTATCAGAGCTATAGAACCAGTATCTTGGTTCCCTGGTATCAGAGCTATAGAACCAGTATCTTGGTTCCCTGGTATCAGAGCTATAGAAACAGTATCTTGGTTCCCTGGTATCAGAGCTATAGAAACAGTATCTTGGTTCCCTGGTATCAGAGCTATAGAAACAGTATCTTGGTTCCCTGGTATCAGAGCTATAGAACCAGTATCTTGGTTCCCTGGTATCAGAGCTATAGAAACAGTATCTTGGTTCCCTGGTATCAGACCTATAGAACCAGTATCGTGGTTCCCTGGTATCAGAGCTATAGAACCAGTATCTTGGTTCCCTGGTATCAGAGCTATAGAACCAGTATCTTGGTTCCCTGGTATCAGAGCTATAGAAGCAGTATCTTGGTTCCCTGGTATCAGAGCTATAGAAGCAGTATCTTGGTTCCCTGGTATCAGAGCTATAGAACCAGTATCTTGGTTCCCTGGTATCAGAGCTATAGAACCAGTATCTTGGTTCCCTGGTATCAGAGCTATAGAACCAGTATCTTGGTTCCCTGGTATCAGAGCTATAGAACCAGTATCTTGGGTCCCTGGTATCAGAGCTATAGAACCAGTATCTTGGTTCCCTGGTATCACAGCTATAGAACCAGTATCTTGGTTCCCTGGTATCACAGCTATAGAACCAGTATCTTGGTTCCCTGGTATCAGAGCTATAGAACCAGTATCTTGGTTCCCTGGTATCAGAGCTATAGAACCAGTATCTTGGTTGCCTGGTATCAGAGCTATAGAACCAGTATCTTGGTTCCCTGGTATCAGAGCTATAGAACCAGTATCTTGGTTCCCTGGTATCAGAGCTATAGAACCAGTATCTTGGTTCCCTGGTATCAGAGCTATAGAAACAGTATCTTGGTTCCCTGGTATCAGAGCTATAGAACCAGTATCTTGGTTCCCTGGTATCAGAGCTATAGAAACAGTATCTTGGTTCCCTGGTATCAGAGCTATAGAACCAGTATCTTGGTTCCCTGGTATCAGAGCTATAGAACCAGTATCTTGGTTCCCTGGTATCAGAGCTATAGAACCAGTATCTTGGTTCCCTGGTATCAGAGCTATAGAACCAGTATCTTGGTTCTCTGGTATCAGAGCTATAGAACCAGTATCTTGGTTCTCTGGTATCAGAGCTATAGAACCAGTATCTTGGTTCCCTGGTATCAGAGCTATAGAACCAGTATCTTGGTTCCCTGGTATCAGAGCTATAGAACCAGTATCTTGGTTCCCTGGTATCAGAGCTATAGAACCAGTATCTTGGTTCCCTGGTATCAGAGCTATAGAACCAGTATCTTGGTTCCCTGGTATCAGAGCTATAGAACCAGTATCTTGGTTCCCTGGTATCAGAGCTATAGAACCAGTATCTTGGTTCCCTGGTATCAGAGCTACAGAAACAGTATCTTGGTTCCCTGGTATCAGAGCTATAGAACCAGTATCTTGGTTCCCTGGTATCAGAGCTATAGAACCAGTATCTTGGTTCCCTGGTATCACAGCTATAGAACCAGTATCTTGGTTCCCTGGTATCAGAGCTATAGAACCAGTATCTTGGTTCCCTGGTATCAGAGATATATTTCTTTCTTCCGTGTGACGGCAGGACTCCTGGGGGTGTCTGGGACTCGGAGAAGAGGGAGGAGCCAGGGACAGAGGAGGGAGGAGCCAGGGACAGAGGAGGGAGGAGCCAGGGACAGAGGACACCCTCTGGGTAGAGGAGAGGACAGCGCCTGGGTCTGTCCCTGCGTCCCGAGGCGCCGTGTCCGCTGGTGTCCTGTGACTCACACGGCTAACCTTCAGGGAGCCGCAGGCCGGACGCTAGCTGCTAGCTCCCCTGGTCCCCTGCTGTGATTGGCTACTGACCGGTGTTAATCACCCTCCCCCTAGAACTGTGTTTGCCCACACACACAAGCGCGCACGCACGCACACACACACACACACACAGACACACACACACACACACACACACACAAACACACATACATAAGACACAACCATCCCCCTGGTCCATCATCCAGTAGTAATGATCTAATTCCACCTGGAGCAGGATGGGATCCAAGATCAGAGATTTCCTGGAGACAGAGCCTTGGACAAGGACACTAATACTACTACCACTACGAAAGAGTCCTCAGTCTGGACACGGACAGACAGACAGACAGACAGACAGACAGACAGACGCGGCGTCCGTATCATAGCCTCTCGCTTGCTGCAGATATGGACGGTGAAAGTGGCCGGTAGAGACCGGCTGGCTGGCAGCCCAGCGCCCTCAGGACAGAGGTCAGGGGTCAAGGGGGCGGGCACCGGCGACTAGTCCTCCATGGAGCCTGTCCTGAGGGAGGGATGGAGGGGGGGGGGGGGGGGAGGTCATCTTTGCTCGCTCTCCACAGCCGTCAGGAGCGATGGACTGAGGGGTGGAGGGGCGGGGCCAGTGCCAGGACAGCGGGGGTGTGTGTGTGTGTGGTGGGGGGGGGGGGGAGGTCTGTGTGTATCATGACCGTCGCCCCACAGACCCCCCCCCCCTCTCTTCCGTTCCGAGGTGGTCCGTGTCACCTCGTTACCGCGGATACATGTCAAGCCGGCCTTCAAACGGGCACCGCTGGCACTGCCCTGTCCACCCTGTCTGCCCTGTCCACCACAGCCCTGTCCACCACTACCCTGTCCATCACAGTCCTGTCCACCACTACCCTGTCCATCACAGTCCTGTCCACCACTGCTCTGTCCACCCTGTCCACCACAACCCTGTCCACCACTGCCCTGTCCACCCTGTCCACCACTGCCCTGTCCACCCTGTCCACCACTGCCCTGTCCACCCTGTCCATCACTGCCCTGTCCACCCTGTCCACCACTGCCCTGTCCACCCTGTCCATCACTGCTCTGTCCACCCTGTCCACCACAACCCTGTCCACCACTGCCCTGTCCACCCTGTCCACCACTGCCCTGTCCACCCTGTCCACCACTGCCCTGTTCACCCTGTCCATCACTGCTCTGTCCACCCTGTCCACCACTGTCCTGTCCACCACAGCAGCGCCATGCCAGCGTGACCGGACGCCTTACTGCTCAGCAGGCTCAACCAATCAGGGCTCAGCGCAGCATTACACAAATAAAAGAGAGAGAGAGAGAGAGAGAAAATTATAATTATTATGATAGTTATTAAGATTACAAGATAGTATTCTGCCCAAACTAGCTTATAATGATCACTATCTGTCAATAATTAATTTTATTACATGATAAAATGTGTATTCTATTGATTTTGTTGCATTTATATCTACACAAGTACGGTATCTCATGTCAATGAAGAATGAATTTGAGTGAGAGACATAGAGAGAGAGATAGACAGAGAGAGGGAGAGAGAGAAAGACAGAGAGAGAAAGAGAGAGCGAGGGAGAGAAAGAGAGAAACTGTAGACAAACAGACAGAGAGTAAGGGAGGGAGAGAGACAGAGAGAGACAGAGAGAGGGAGGGAGGGAGACAGAGAGAGGGAGGGAGAGAGAGAGAAAGACAGAGAGAGAGAGAGGGAGAGAGATAAAGACAGAGAGAGAGAGAGAGAGAGAGAGAGAGAGAAAGAGAGCGAGTGAGAGAAAGAGAGATACTGTAGACAAACAGAGAGTAAGGGAGGGAGAGAGACAGAGAGAGAGACAGAGAGGGAGACAGAGAGGGAGACAGAGAAAGAGAGAGGGAGAGAGAGAAAGACGGAGAGAGAGAGAGGGAGAGAGAGAGAAAGAGACAGAGAGATGGGGGGAGAGGGGGGGTATGGTGTCAGGCCTGAGTGGTTCTCTCAGTGACACGTCTGTGGTCACTGTCACCCTCATCAGCTGGTGGCCATCCCTCTCTCTCCCTCTCCCTCTCTCTCTCTCACACACACACACACACACACACACACGCACACACACACACACACACACGGTCCCCCGCCTGCCTGTCTGCCCGGTTGCCGTGCCCTGTGAAGGGCATTTATGCGCTGTGACAAAGCATGTGTGTCCGACCGCTCACCACTAAGGCAGCCTGACAGCCAAGGACATCATGAGGAAGAACCAGGCCTGTCAGCCTGCCATCCACACACACACACACACACACACACACACACACACACACGCACACACGCACACACACACACACATATATACGAGCACACACACACGCACACACACACACACGCACACACACATACATACGCACACACACACACGCACACACACACTCTGGCCAGTGACGGTGTCTATTATCTGATGTGTATCCAGTGTCCCTCTACAGCCATTATACATGTACAGTACATAATGTGAAAGATGACACTCTGAAACACACACACACACACACACACACACACACACACACACACACACACACACACACACTACAGGGAAGGAGAGAATGGAATAGGACAGTGAAGGAGTAGATGGAGTGGATCAAGACACACACACACACACACACACACACAATTCTATTTAGCATATAACTATTTAGTCGCAGCACATACGTGTGTAAAGTTCCGCAAACTAGGTAGCCTAGCAACATAAACAATAACAATAGCTACCGTAAGTAGTTCCGCTTCCTGAATCCCCTCTGCGGATTGATCTACACATCTACAACGGTCGCTTCAATACAAGTCAATGGATTTCATAAAATGATCAATAAAACCCTACAGGATTCATACGTTGCGACGAATTTGATGTCAGAACACCAACGGACACCAATTACACCCTCGGTGAGCTTCTTGCCTTTGAAATCGAGAGTTTAACATGTTCTTTGAATGATTTTTCAAGATGCCCACCCACATCCATTGTATGACCTAAACGGTGGTAGAGCAAAAAAAGTGCTAGTTTTGTCAACGTTTTGATCTGAACCATTGTATATGATCATAGGTAACCTTAAAACAGGGCTAAACATAATTTTTCCCTTTACTACTCTTTTAACACCAGGAGGGCGTGGCCCAGCCTTAACACCAGGAGGGCGTGGTCAAGCCTAGCCACCAGGAAGGCGTGGTCCAGCCTTAACACCAGGAGGGCGTGGTCAAGCCTAGCCACCAGGAGGGCGTGGTCCAGCCTTAACACCAGGAGGGCGTGGTCCAGTCTTAACACCAGGAGGGCGTGTTCCAGCCTTAACACCAGGAGGGCGTGGCCCGGCCTAGCCACCAGGAGGGCGTGGTCCAGCCTAGCCACCAGGAAGATGAACTGATAAGCTCATAAAAATGATCATTCAAAGCTGTGTTTGTGTAAATGTAACGTTGAGCTCTTTGCCTGTGTGTGGTCTTAATCCCATCACTCATTTTACAAGGGGCGTGTAAAGAAAAGTTTTATTAGGTTTATCTTTTATATGTTGTTTGCAGGAAAACAGACGTTGTGTTTTCCTCTGGAATCACCAGGTGGTCTCTCGGCGCTGCTGATTGGAGGGCTCAGACAGCGCAGGACGAGGGGGGGTTACCGGTGGCGTGTGTGTGTATTGGTTGGTTTACTGATTGGTTAGCAGGACTATTGTAAATGGTAAATGGTAAATGGACTGCACTTATATAGCGCTTTTCCACCTTAGCGGCACTCAAAGCGCTTTACAATGGCCTCTCATTCACCCATTCACACACACACTCACACACCAATGGCGGTAGCTGCCATGCAAGGTGCTAACATGCTCATTGGGAGCAATTTGGGGTTAAGTGTCTTGCTCAAGGACACTTCGACATGTGGACAGTTGTAGCTGGGATTCGAACCACTGACCCTTCGATCACTGAACGACCCGCTCTACCAACTGAGCTACAGCCGCCCGCAAAATCTCTTCTGGTAGTCACCTGTAGAACTTCCGGTTGAGTCGCTGAAACAGGAACACACTAGTCACTAGGGCTGGGTATCGGTTCGAATTTCAAGAATCGATTCGATTCCGATTCACAAGGTTCAGAATCAATTATCACGATTCGATTCGATTCAATATTGATTCGGTTAGTGTTACTACAACCTTTTTTTTTTTTTGCTTTAACCTTAATTACATGACTGCCAAGTTATGCAACACATCAATACTAGGGCTGGGTATCGATACTGATTTCCAAAAATGAATGAATGAATGAATGAATCATTGAATGAATGAATGAATGAACTATTCATTCCTTCATTCATTAAATAAAAGATCGATTTGGGGATTCATGAATCGATTCTGAATCATTTGATTCAGAATCGATTCTGAATCGATTAATCGATTGTTTTAACCCAGCCCTACTAGTCACACAGGCCAGAGCCCGGATCAAGCACAGACAATTACTGTCCAGTATACTAACAGAACATCTAGGACATGTCCTGGTTTGACTAACACGTGAGGACAGCTCTACAACGTTGGGAGTGACATATTATTCATTACTTATTCCCTGCAATTGCAACATTGAGTCCTGGACTACAGGATTGCTCCAGGTCTACAACACCAAGCAAACAAGTAAACAAGTAAACAAGCAAACGCACACACACACACACACACACACACACACACACACACACACACACAGTTAAATGACAGAGGGGGACACCCCCTTATTGTGCTTCCCCTGTGTGGGGTAATTAGACATAACGAGGACACAGCTAGTCCTCAGCAGACACCACTCTGGCTGTCTGGGAGGATCGACCGGCCCTCACAGAGACACACTGGCAGACAGGCGGGGGACACCACAGGGGGGCGCCGTGGAGCACAGCAGCAGGACGCAGCTACAGAGGTGTGAGAACAGGAGAAACCCCGTCTGGGAGATCTGATCAGACTCAACGAGGACAAACCCACGTCACTAGTGAACACCTAGTCAACACCTAACCAGTTCCAGTCATTCGGAGGCCATTTAGGTGTCAGCAGGTGTCTACATACTGTAGTTATATATTCATTGCTGGTCGGTAACACTTTATAATAATGATCAGTTATAAGGCATTTAGAAACCATTTGTTAATAATGAGCTAATCATTAACAGATCATTGATAAGCATGTGTAAATGATTCATAAATTATTGTAAATATACTAGTTAAACATTCACAAATGATCTGAAGATGATTTATAACATATCAACATTACTTGTAAATGATGTGTTCAACATTAATTAATGTTAGTTAAAATGTAGTAAAACATTTGTAAATGATTTTAAGAATGCCTTATTTATTTGTTTTTCATGTTATCAAATTTTTTGTTAAACATTTACTAAAAGTCTACAAATCATTTGTAGACATTATTGCAGCCCCAAAGACCGTTATAAACTACTAGTTTATAATGAACTAACCATTAACAAATCATTTATACATGTTTATAAATGAGTCATATATCATTTATAAATACACTAGTTTAACATTCAAAAATGATCTGTAGATGATTTATAACATCATCAACAGTACTTGTAAATGATTTGTTAAACATTAAATAACATTAGTTCATGTGTAATAACTAATTTTTACTGATCATTATTATAAAGTGTTACCGACCCACCTTGGGTCAAAACATTGTTTTTTTGTCCTTTAGTAATAAATATACCTTGGAGCAGCTGTCAGTGCGGACCTCTATTTTTTGCATTCTTTGTAACCGTATTGTCCGGCACCAGCGGACGGTCGATGTGCTTAGCAACTCTACACCTTCTCCATGACTATATAGGGCCTATATTATATTATATTATAGGCCATGTGTATGTTAAGGGTTAGGGTGATCACTGGTGTGGAATGATAGGAGGAGAGTCGAAGGCAAGACGATGAACGAGTCATCGTTACCTTATATTATTCTAGACTGCAGATCCATTATGTAGGTCTATACTGGAGTCTGCCAAGAGCTACATGATGTCAGATAACTATTATTAAAGACACACACAGCCTTTAAATCACCGCTAATACAATTTAAGGGATAAAACCTTCTAATGTTAAATTTTCCGTTCTGTCATTGTTTGTTAAATTTCAGTCCATTAAGTTGAAAAACATGCTTTCGTCTTTAGAATGCTTTCTGAATATTCATTTAGTAACTGTAGTCTATGATAAAGAGCCGATATTCCTAGAAATTGGTTGCAATGCACACACACACACACACACAAACACACACACACACACACACAAGGATAGCATGAGGTCTTGAGTTCGCTAGCTGACACCCCAGCTGTGGCAAGGGTGACCGTTTGACCTCTGACCTCTCCCTCTCTCCAGCCCTGCACCTGCCTGTGGCCAGGAAGACTAACTGACCCTCATTCACTAGACTGCCGACAGGTGCACGCACACACACACACAGACACACACACACATACTGTACACACACTGTACGCACACACACACTAGCATATGGAGGAGAAGGAGGTCATATACAGTACACACTGCCACACCCAACACACGCGCACACACACACACACACACACATACTGTACACACACACACACACACTAGCATATGGAGGAGAAGGAGGTCATATACAGTACACACTGCCACACCCAACACACGCGCACACAGGCGGACGAATTCAACTAGTCTGGCAAGGCCCCATTCCACTCATTTTTAATACAATATTCCAAAACTATTCCATAATTTTTCCAAAACAAATTTCCATGACTATATTTCTGCATCTAATGAGTAAAGTACAGCCTTGCAGCTGCGATAATAATGTTACAACTACTATAATAACGTAACCTTGATGCTTGTAGAATTGAGAGTATAAATCATTTCGGGTCAATATTGAATTTCCGTGACTTTTCCAGAACTTTTTATCATTTTTTAGAACATGTCGCGGCCTGGAAAATTAAATTTCAAATTCCATAATTTTTTCCAGGATGTACATGACCGTGGGAACCCAGGAACAGGTCGACCAGGTGGACACTTCAGATAACAGTCTTACCACGACTACATCTAACCAACCACTCACAGGCTCACACACACACACACACACACACACACACACACACACACGCGCACACACACATACATACACACATACATACACACACACACACACACACACACACACGCGTGCTCTGGCGTGGGTAGTTCCCGGGGCAGGTCGGGGTGCGTGGCGCTGGGTGAGAGGGGGCTGCCGGGGTTGGCTGTCATTCCAGGGGAGCGTCCAGGCGGAAGGGTGGCGTGGAGGACAGCTGGGGGGGGGGGGGCGGGGCGTGGGGCACGAGGGCGTGGGGGGGGGCACCACTGGGGGTTTGGATCAAGCTGAGGCGTGGGGAGACGGGGAGCAGACGGTGCGAACGAGGCTGCCGCTTTAATTAACTAGTAGTGAAGAAGACGAGGACTGGCTGTGTGAGAGTGGAACAGCATACACACACACATGCACGCACACACACACACACGCACACACACACATACACACACGCACACACACACACGCGCGCACGCACGCACACACACACACACACACACACTCACTCACACACACACACACACGCGCGCGCACGCACGCACACACGCACACGCACACACACGCGCACACGCACACGCACACGCACACGCACACACACACGCACACGCACACACACACACACGCACACACAGCTTTGACTATCCAACTGAACTTCTGTATATCACCCTGGCATTCCCAACATGCAGTTCACTGTAACGCAGTTTAATGACCTGAAATGTTCCAGAAGAATCCAAAAAGCCCCCCGGTCCACAAAGCCGTCCGACTCGGTCGTTAGGAAACCAGAGCCGATGAATTACAGACTGCGCGTCGGTGGACTGAGACGCTGTGGGTTCCAGCGCCGGGCGTATTACAAGACACACATGTTTTAAACATCGGCGAAGCACTTCTGAGGATATTCACTTAACAAGAGGCTCTGGTCAAAAAGCCTCACTGCGCGGCGAAAAATGTGAGGAGTAATTTGCACATTTTTGTCCCCGAAATAAAGCCTTTTCTAAGTGGAGAAGCGTTTCCAGTTGCTAAAACAATCGTG
>NC_140235.1:2027778-2035619 GCF_949987555.1 Borostomias antarcticus | reverse complement strand
CACACACACACACACACACACACACACACACACACACACACACACTGCTTGCCCAACCTGGTGGTGCTGGACGCTCCTGATGTCGCAGCTGTAGTCGTGGTAGAGGTGGAACTTGTCGATGTCTTTGGGCTTGCCCTTCGGACCGGCCCCGCCCTGCTGGCCCTGGCCCCGCCCCCCTCCCGGCCCCGCCCCCTGCTCCTGCTGCTCCTTCAGCGCCGCCTTCGACACGGACGACTGGAGCAGCACCACGCTGTTGTCACACCTGGAGGAGAGGTGGCATTGGGAGGGAGGGGGGGGGGGGGATGAGGCTTGTGAGACAGGTGACACACACGCTGGTTGAGAAAGACATTAATAAGCACACACACACACACACACACACACACACACACACACGAGTGTTACAGTCCTGATAGTGAGAGAGGAGACCAGCAGGAGAGGCAGAAGAGAGACAAGAGGAGGAGATATGAGAAGAGAGAGGAGATATGAGTAGAGAGAGGGGCAGAGAAGAGGAGATATGAGTAGAGAGAGGAGCAGAGAAGAGGAGATATGAGTAGAGAGAGGAGCAGAGAAGAGGAGATATGAGTAGAGAGAGGAACAGAGAAGAGGAGATATGAGTAGAGAGAGGAGCAGAGAAGAGGAGATATGAGTAGAGAGAGGAGCAGAGAAGAGGAGATATGAGTAGAGAGAGGAGCAGAGAAGAGGAGATATGAGTAGAGAGAGGGGCAGAGAAGAGGAGATATGAGTAGAGAGAGGAGCAGAGAAGAGGAGATATGAGTAGAGAGAGGAGCAGAGAAGAGGAGATATGAGTAGAGAGAGGAGCAGAGAAGAGGAGATATGAGTAGAGAGAGGAGCAGAGAAGAGGATATATGAGTAGAGAGAGGAGCAGAGAAGGAGATATGAGTAGAGAGAGGAGCAGAAGAGGAGATATGAGTAGAGAGAGGAGCAGAGAAGAGGAGATATGAGTAGAGAGAGGAGCAGAGAAGAGGAGATATGAGTAGAGAGAGGAGCAGAGAAGAGGAGATATGAGTAGAGAGAGGAGCAGAGAAGAGGAGATATGAGTAGAGAGAGGAACAGAAGAGGAGATATGAGTAGAGAGAGGAACAGAGAAGAGGAGATATGAGTAGAGAGAGGAGCAGAGAAGAGGAGATATGAGTAGAGAGGAACAGAGAAGAGGAGATATGAGTAGAGAGAGGAGCAGAGAAGAGGAGATATGAGTAGAGAGAGGAGCAGAATAGGAGGAGATATGAGTAGAGAGAGGAGCAGAGAAGAGGAGATATGAGTAGAGAGAGGAGCAGAGAAGAGGAGATATGAGTAGAGAGAGGAGCAGAGAAGAGGAGATATGAGTAGAGAGAGGAGCAGAATAGGAGGAGATATGAGTAGAGAGAGGAGAAGAGAAGAGGAGATATGAGTAGAGAGAGGAGCAGAGAAGAGGAGATATGAGTAGAGAGAGGAGCAGAGAAGAGGAGATATGAGTAGAGAGAGGAGCAGAGAAGAGGAGATAAGAGTAGAGAGAGGAGCAGAGAAGAGGAGATATGAGTAGAGAGAGGAGTGGAGAAGAGGAGATATGAGTAGAGAGAGGAGCAGAGAAGAGGAGATATGAGTAGAGAGAGGAGCAGAGAAGAGGAGATATGAGTAGAGAGAGGAGCAGAATAGGAGGAGATATGAGTAGAGAGAGGAGCAGAGAAGAGGAGATATGAGTAGAGAGAGGAGCAGAGAAGAGGAGATATGAGTAGAGAGAGGAACAGAGAAGAGGAGATATGAGTAGAGAGAGGAGCAGAGAAGAGGAGATATGAGTAGAGAGAGGAGCAGAGAAGAGGAGATATGAGTAGAGAGAGGAGCAGAGAAGAGGAGATATGAGTAGAGAGAGGGGCAGAGAAGAGGAGATATGAGTAGAGAGAGGAGCAGAGAAGAGGAGATATGAGTAGAGAGAGGAGCAGAGAAGAGGAGATATGAGTAGAGAGAGGAGCAGAGAAGAGGAGATATGAGTAGAGAGAGGAGCAGAGAAGAGGATATATGAGTAGAGAGAGGAGCAGAGAAGGAGATATGAGTAGAGAGAGGAGCAGAAGAGGAGATATGAGTAGAGAGAGGAGCAGAGAAGAGGAGATATGAGTAGAGAGAGGAGCAGAGAAGAGGAGATATGAGTAGAGAGAGGAGCAGAGAAGAGGAGATATGAGTAGAGAGAGGAGCAGAGAAGAGGAGATATGAGTAGAGAGAGGAACAGAAGAGGAGATATGAGTAGAGAGAGGAACAGAGAAGAGGAGATATGAGTAGAGAGAGGAGCAGAGAAGAGGAGATATGAGTAGAGAGGAACAGAGAAGAGGAGATATGAGTAGAGAGAGGAGCAGAGAAGAGGAGATATGAGTAGAGAGAGGAGCAGAATAGGAGGAGATATGAGTAGAGAGAGGAGCAGAGAAGAGGAGATATGAGTAGAGAGAGGAGCAGAGAAGAGGAGATATGAGTAGAGAGAGGAGCAGAGAAGAGGAGATATGAGTAGAGAGAGGAGCAGAATAGGAGGAGATATGAGTAGAGAGAGGAGAAGAGAAGAGGAGATATGAGTAGAGAGAGGAGCAGAGAAGAGGAGATATGAGTAGAGAGAGGAGCAGAGAAGAGGAGATATGAGTAGAGAGAGGAGCAGAGAAGAGGAGATAAGAGTAGAGAGAGGAGCAGAGAAGAGGAGATATGAGTAGAGAGAGGAGTGGAGAAGAGGAGATATGAGTAGAGAGAGGAGCAGAGAAGAGGAGATATGAGTAGAGAGAGGAGCAGAGAAGAGGAGATATGAGTAGAGAGAGGAGCAGAATAGGAGGAGATATGAGTAGAGAGAGGAGCAGAGAAGAGGAGATATGAGTAGAGAGAGGAGCAGAGAAGAAGAGATATGAGTAGAGAGAGGAGCAGATAAGAGGAGATATGAGTAGAGAGAGGAGCAGGGAAGGAGATATGAGTAGAGAGAGGAACAGAATAGGAGGAGATATGAGTAGAGAGAGGAGCAGAAGAGGAGATATGAGTAGAGAGAGGAGAAGAGAAGAGGAGATATGAGTAGAGAGAGGAGCAGAGAAGAGGAGATATGAGTAGAGAGAGGAGCAGAGAATAGGAGATATGAGTAGAGAGAGGAGAAGAGAAGAGGAGATATGAGTAGAGAGAGGAGAAGAGAAGAAGAGATATGAGTAGAGAGAGAAGAGAAGAGGAGATATGAGTAGAGAGAGGAGCAGAAGAGGAGATATGAGTAGAGAGAGGAGCAGAGAAGAGAAGAGGAGATATGAGTAGAGAGAGGAGCAGAAGAGGAGATATGAGTAGAGAGAGGAGCAGAGAAGGAGATATGAGTGGAGAGAGGAGCAGAGAAGAGGAGATATGAGTGGAGAGAGGAACAGAAGAGGAGATATGAGTAGAGAGAGGAGCAGAGAAGAAGAGATATGAGTAGAGAGAGAAGAGGAGGAGATATGAGTAGAGAGAGGAGAAGAGAAGATGAGATATGAGTAGAGAGAGGATCAGAGAAGAGGAGATATGAGTAGAGAGAGGAGCAGAGAAGAGGAGATATGAGTAGAGAGAGGAGCAGAGAAGGAGATATGAGTGGAGAGAGAAGAAAAGAGGAGATATGAGTAGAGAGAGGAGCAGAAGAGGAGATATGAGTAGAGAGAGGAGCAGAGAAGGAGATATGAGTGGAGAGAGGAACAGAAGAGGAGATATGAGTAGAGAGAGGAGCAGAGAAGAGGAGATATGAGTAGAGAGAGGAGCAGAGAAGAAGAGATATGAGTAGAGAGAGGAGCAGAAGAGGAGATATGAGTGGAGAGAGGAACAGAAGAGGAGATATGAGTGGAGAGAGGAACAGAAGAGGAGATATGAGTAGAGAGAGGAGCAGAGAAGAAGAGATATGAGTAGAGAGAGAAGAGGAGGAGATATGAGTAGAGAGAGGAGCAGAGAAGAGGAGATATGAGTAGAGAGGAACAGAGAAGAGGAGATATGAGTAGAGAGAGGAGCAGAGAAGAGGAGATATGAGTAGAGAGAGGAGCAGAAGAGGAGATATGAGTAGAGAGAGGAGCAGAAGAGGAGATATGAGTAGAGAGAGGAGCAGAATAGGAGGAGATATGAGTAGAGAGAGGAGCAGAGAAGAGGAGATATGAGTAGAGAGAGGAGCAGAGAAGAGGAGATATGAGTAGAGAGAGGATCAGAGAAGAGGAGATATGAGTAGAGAGAGGAGCAGAATAGGAGGAGATATGAGTAGAGAGGAGCAGAGAAGAGGAGATATGAGTAGAGAGAGGAGCAGAGAAGAGGAGATATGAGTATAGAGAGGAGCAGAAGAGGAGATATGAGTAGAGAGAGGAGCAGAATAGGAGGAGATATGAGTAGAGAGAGGAGCGGAGAAGAGGAGATATGAGTAGAGAGAGGAGCAGAATAGGAGGAGATATGAGTAGAGAGAGGAGCAGAGAAGAGGAGATATGAGTAGAGAGAGGAGAAGAGAAGAGGAGATATGAGTAGAGAGAGGAGCAGAGAAGAGGAGATATGAGTAGAGAGAGGAGCAGAGAAGAGGAGATATGAGTAGAGAGAGGAGCAGAGAAGAGGAGATATGAGTAGAGGAGCAGAGAAGAGGAGATATGAGTAGAGAGGAGCAGAGAAGAGGAGATATGAGTAGAGAGAGGAGCAGAGAAGAGGAGATATGAGTAGAGAGAGGAGCAGAGAAGAGGAGATATGAGTAGAGAGGAGAAGAGAAGAGGAGATATGAGTAGAGAGAGGAGCGGAGAAGAGGAGATATGAGTAGAGAGAGGAGCAGAATAGGAGGAGATATGAGTAGAGAGAGGAGCAGAGAAGAGGAGATATGAGTAGAGAGAGGAGCGGAGAAGAGGAGATATGAGTAGAGAGAGGAGAAGAGAAGAGGAGATATGAGTAGAGAGAGGAGCAGAGGGGAGGAGATATGAGTAGAGAGAGGAGCAGAATAGGAGGAGATATGAGTAGAGAGAGGAGCAGAGAAGAGGAGATATGAGTAGAGAGAGGAGCAGAAGAGGAGATATGAGTAGAGAGAGGAGAGGAGAAGAGGAGATATGAGTAGAGAGAGGAGCAGAGAAGAGGAGATATGAGTAGAGAGAGGAGCAGAGAAGAGGAGATATGAGTAGAGAGAGGAGCAGAGAAGGAGATATGAGTAGAGAGAGGAGCAGAGAAGAGGAGATATGAGTAGAGAGAGAAGAGAAGAGGAGATATGAGTAGAGAGAGGAGCAGAAGAGGAGATATGAGTAGAGAGAGGAGCAGAAGAGGAGATATGAGTAGAGAGAGAAGCAGAGAAGGGGAGATATGAGTAGAGAGAGGAGCAGAGGAGGAGATATGAGTAGAGAGAGGAGCAGAGAAGAGGAGATATGAGTAGAGAGAGGGGCAGAGAAGAAGAGATATGAGTAGAGAGAGGAGCAGAGAAGGAGATATGAGTAGAGAGAGGAGCAGAGAAGAGGAGATATGAGTAGAGAGAGGAGCAGAGAAGAGGAGATATGAGTAGAGAGAGGGGTCTCTCACAGTGATCTGATGAAAGCCAGAGTCTCGCTGTCCTTGGCGATCATATCGGCCAGAATCTGCTCCACACCTGTGGCCACCTCCTGTACAGAGGCCAAACCTGAGAACACACACGCGCGCACACACACACACACGCACACACACACACACACACACACACACACACACACACACACACACACACGCGCAAACACACACACACACACACACACACGGGTCAATCGCATCAAATCATTTGATAAAACAATCGGACCTTGGTGCGGACTTTCAGGTGTGAATAAGCCCTGCTGATTGGCCAGCTCTCCTTTCATGGAGCTTTGCTGCCCTCTAGTGGCCATCTGAAAACTAGCAGGACAGGGACTGTCATGGTCACCAAACCTACCGCTACACATCCTGCCTAATGGAGACAGAGATTGAGTTTTGGTGTGTGTGTGTGTGTGTGTGTGTGTGTGTGTGTGTGTGTGTGTGTGTGTGTGTGTGTGTGGTCGTGTGTGTGTGTGGTCATTTGTGTGTGTGTATGTGTGTGATCATATGTGTGTGTGTGTATGTGTGGTCATATGCGTATGTCTGTGTGTGTGTGTGTGTGTGTGTGTGTGTGTGTGTGTGCGTGGTCATATGTGTGTGTGTGTGTGAGGGTCTGTACCTTTGGTCCCAGGCTGGACCCAGGTGTGCAGGTCCAGGGTTTGGGGGGCGTGTAGCAGGCTCAGGGCGGCCGGCTCCAGACCCAGCTCCTTGGCCCGCCGGGCCTTGCTCAGCCCGCCTCCCTTCTTATAGGGGGCGTACTGCCGAAACACAGGCCACACCCCCGTTAAACAAACCCACAGTCCACACCCCCGTTAAACAAACCCACAGTCCACACCCCCGTTAAACAAACCCACAGTCCACACCCCCGTTAAACAAACCCACAGTCCACACCCCCGTTAAACAAACACACAGTCCACACCCCCGTTAAACAAACCCACAGTCCACACCCCCGTTAAACACACCCACAGTCCACATCCCCGTTAAACACACCCACAGTCCACACCCCCGTTAAACAAACCCACAGTCCACACCCCCGTTAAACAAACCCACAGTCCACACCCCCGTTAAACAAACCCACAGTCCACACCCCCGTTAAACAAACCCACAGTCCACACCCCCGTTAAACAAACCCACAGTCCACACCCCCGTTAAACAAACCCACAGTCCACACCCCCGTTAAACACACCCACAGTCCACACCCCCGTTAAACAAACCCACAGTCCACACCCCCGTTAAACACACCCACAGTCCACACCCCCGTTAAACAAACCCACAGGCCACACCCCCGTTAAACAAACCCACAGTCCACACCCCCGTTAAACACACCCACAGTCCACACCCCCGTTAAACAAACCCACAGTCCACACCCCCGTTAAACACACCCATATCCACACCCCCGTTAAACACACCCACAGTCCACACCCCCGTTAAACAAACCCACATCCACACCCCCGTTAAACAAACCCACATCCACACCCCCGTTAAACACACCCACAGTCCACACCCCCGTTAAACAAACCCATATCCACATCACTGCTTAAACCAAAACTGCCAAGGAGAGCGCTAAAAAGCTGACTTCTCCTGTGTGGACAGGCAACACAAAAAATACCACAACATTAGATCAACCATATATGAATGTACATGAAACGCCCTAGCGACCCTTCGAATCCCCCAAAAACCCTATCTACCCTTCCTCATCTGTTCTGTCCTCATCATTGTTCCCATCTAAGCCATTTTTTTCAGTCATATCTTGAATCTAGTAGCCTTCTTGTTGTTTGTTGTTGTTTGAAATCTCAAACCAATCTCATCCCATATGATGGAACACTAGAGACCCAGGGTTCGGTTCTGTACCCCTCGCCCCAAAACCCCCTACCTCCACCGGTAGTGGTACAGTCCCAAACCATAGGGCCGGTGTTGATTCACATCCATTTTATTTGTCATCGGGGGCAGCAGGACGAAGACACACGTCTCAATAC
Source organism: Borostomias antarcticus (assembly GCF_949987555.1). NCBI lineage: Eukaryota > Metazoa > Chordata > Actinopteri > Stomiiformes > Stomiidae > Borostomias > Borostomias antarcticus. The sequence goes on along the minus strand of NC_140235.1, from coordinate 2,028,132 downwards.
GGAGGGGAGTAGAGCTGGAGCCAGCGTGGTCTCTCTCCAGACAAACGATAGTCGATTAATTGATAAGAACGTCCCGCGCCGGACTGCGCTTTGCTCGCTTCATTTTTGTGTCTTCTTCCGCTGCGTCGTTGAAATGAAAAGCTAATTGGGATGTTCCCGGCATCCTAATTAGTCTTCACTACATGGCGTGGCGCCCTCATGTGCAGTCAGACCTTAAATCGACAGTCGATTAACTGTTAACATCCCTAGTCTGGCGTTGAGGCCAGGGGCCGGCGTGACTCACCACGTGGTCCAGCTCCTCGGCTGTCCGGCAGTTCCTGAAGGCGTTCTCCAGCTCGGCGGTCAGAACCCCCT
>NC_140235.1:2012778-2025278 GCF_949987555.1 Borostomias antarcticus | reverse complement strand
GAGGATATAGGTCTGTATATGCTGGGAGGATACTCGGCATAAAACTGAGGTTCCCCCAAAAAATGTGTGTGCATCATCCCCCAAAGACCCAATCTGAACCAGGAGAAACCCTGAGTACACACACAGTCCACACACACAGACACACGCGTGGTTTAAAGCACACACACACCTCCTCCGCCCCGAGGTCTCACCTCCACAGGGTCCCAGTGCATGTTGAGTTCCTCCCCCAGGCCTCTCCCCGAGTAGGGCTGCCTGACCGCTCGGCCCTGGGCGTCGCTGGACGTCTTCTGCTTCTTCGGCGCCGGCTCGCCGAACGTGAAGTCCTCCTCCTTCTTCAGCCCCAGACTCCGGCGGTCAGAGGAGGAGGACCCCTCGCCCGCGTCCTCGCTGGCGGGTCCAACAGGCAGAGCGAAGGACAGTCTCTGGGGGGGGGGGGGGGACGCACGGGGTGAGGCGAATGAGACGAGGAGTGAGTTTGACCCTCGGCGGCCATGGAGAAAGAGTCTAGTACTACAACGATCCTCCCTCTTAAGCACTTATTGTATTTATAGATTGCTATTCTTGCACTTTGCCTTCAGCACTAGATTGTAATCTTAGTCACTTGTTTTAGAAAGGAGATGCACTTGTGAGTTCTGGTGAGTAGTAGTACATTGGCTTTTCCTACGTTAAATGCAATTATTGTTAGTCGCTTTGGATAAAAGTGTCTGCTAAATGACTGTAATGTAATGGCATGTCATGTCATGTCATGTCATATGTCTTCTGCAATGCCAGGCCTCGTTTAGTGTTCAGGAGATGTGTTCAGGAGATGTGTTCAGGTGATGTGTTCAGGTGATGTGTTCAGGTGATGTGTTCAGGTGATGTGTGTTCAGGTGATGTGTGTTCAAGTGTGTGTGTGTTGAGGAGATGTGTTCAGATGTGTTCAGGTGATGTGTTCAGGTGATGTGTGTTCAAGTGTGTGTGTGTTGAGGAGATGTGTTCAGGTGATGTGTTCAGGTGATGTGTGTTCAGGTGATGTGTATTCAAGTGTGTGTGTGTTGAGGAGATGTGTTCAGGTGATGTGTTCAGGTGATTTCACGTCAGACAAAACTAACCTCCTCTTTGACGTTGCGAGGCTGCTGGGACTCTACGGGCAGGTCAGCCTGGCTGCCTCCCCCAGGCTCCTCCTCCTTCTCCTTCTCCTCCTCCTCGGGCGGGGCCAGCTCCTTCTGACTCCTTTTAGTTGCCCTGGGTGCCTTGGGGGCCTTTGGGGCCGCTGGAGCCTTCGGGGCCCTGGGCTTCCGTGGCGCTCTGGGTTTAGGCTCTTTGGGCCTGGCGGGTTCCTTCGGTTTGGCCGGCCTCCTCGCCGCTGGCTTCTTCTCACCCACCTCAGGTTTGGCTCTGGGCGCCCTCTTCCTGGACACCTTGGGCTCCGTCGGACACCACTCTTCACCATCCTCATCTTCACTCTCCGTCTGTGTGAACGACCTGGCGGAAAAATATCATGAGCTGGTATTAACAGAATGAGAGCAGGTAAAACCAGGATCCCTCTAGCTGACAAACGTACGGTAGTGCATGTTGGATATTTGATTAAACGCTATGTGTGTGATACTCACATGTCTGGGAAGACAGGTTCCGTGTAGACTTTTGCGGTACGAGTTCTCCTCATCATCTGTTAGAGACACACACGTGTGTACAGTAGGTCTATAGCAGTGCTTCACACATGTTTTGAGCCATGCTCACTATTCACCAATCAGAATCAGAGTTTGTTCTGTTGCCGGGCAGTTTTTCAACGTACTATGAATTTGCTTTCGGTGGTGGTGCATCACATTGAGACATTGGACAGGGTGCAGGGACGAGACAGGACGGCGTGTGTGGGTGCGGTGTGATATGTGAGTGCGTGTGTGTGCGCGGTGTGATATGTGAGTGTGTGTGTGTGCGTGGTGTGATATGTGAGTGCGTGTGTGTGTGTGTGTGCGGTGTGATATGCGAGTGCGTGTGTGTGCGGTGTGATATATGAGTGCGTGCGTGTGTGTGTGTGCGGTGTGATATGTGAGTGCGTGTGTGTGCGGTGTGATATGTGAGTGCGTGTGTGTGCGGTGTGAAATGTGAGTGCGTGTGTGTGTGCGGTGTGATATGTGAGTGTGTGTGTGTGTGCAGTGTGATATGTGAGTGCGGTGCGTCACATACTCTCGCACGCACTCACTCTCTCAAATGAATGAAATGTTACTGTTGAATTGCAACTATTTACCCCGATTCCAGCCTTTGCCCAACCCCTTCAAAAGTGCATTCAGGCAGAGCAGTAAACCAGTCTGTTCCTTAAAGAGACCCCCTGACACAGAAGCATCTCCAAGGGGTTTTCCCCCAGGTGTAAACAAAGACCACTACAGCATGCATGATGGGAAAAAAGGAACAGATATAGGGCTGTGTTTAAAAAATCGATTCCTCGATTCTGAATCAAATGATTCAGAATCGATTCATGAATCCCAAAATCGATCTTTTATTTAATGAATGAATGAATAAATGAAGGTATGAATAGTTCATTAATTCATTCAATGATTCATTCATTCATTTTTGGAAATCAGTACTGACACCCAGCCGTAGTATTGATGTGTTCACTTGACAGTCATGTAATTAAGGTTACAGTTAAAAAAAAAAAAAAAAGGTTTTAGTAACACTAACCGAATCCATACTGACTCATTCAAATCTGGGAGGTTGCTATAGCTACTAACGTTAGCACGTATTCATCACGAAAACAAGAGTCTCATTACCTTTGAGCTTAGTTGGTAGTGACACTCTGCAATTATATCAACTCTGTGATATTAGGATTGTAACAGTATTCTGTGATATTATTATCACTATTATTGTAACAATATTCGTTTCTGTGACTAGCTGTGCTCTATCTTTCCACTAGCACAACCGAATCAGCCGCTCTAGCAAGAGCAGAAATGCTACTTCCGCAAACACATCCATTGGATTGAACCAGTCTTTACGTAGGTAATTATGTCCCGTAAACGTCGAACTAGCTCAATAAAAACACCTCAAAACAATATTATATCCGATTAATTTGAGAACAATGGTTTATATAGCCTGATATCATCTTGAAATATTTCTGTAACCGTAAAACATTGCATATTATTTGCAGTGAGCAGATGATCTCTACCCCCCAAAAAGAAGAATGGTACATTCCGAATTCCTTTTAAAGGGACAGTCCCCTATAACAATAGGATGTGCGGTGTGCTGTGATTTTTAAACGCAAAGAGGTCCACTCGTTTAGAGCAATATGTCACATGTGCCATAGTTTGCAAATCCCCGGGGTGGAATTAGTGTGATTTGACTGTACATTATTCCAGATTGCACACTGATTTAGACTGATTAATCAACCTGAGGAACAGCCCATTGCCAGTGCTGCCACGGGGTGGAGCCATACACTAGAGATCTGAATACAGTGGTGCATTCCACACAAACTGAAGGGTATTTCCATGCAAACTTCTAATATGCAGACCTATTCTGTAGTTACACACTGTAGACCTACACTGCCTGATTTGAAGTGCGGTAGATTGTCAAGGCTAGGGCATATGCCCCTACAAAGGCAATGGATCGGGTGCCTTTGGTTTGATCGTTTGACCTCAGGCTATTCTGCACAGATCATGTGATTTATTTTGAGCAGACTACAAAAGGCATATCTGACTCCAAACACGTTTGGTGACGCTTTATAATAGGACATAGAGACCCTGTGTTACCGGCATCTTTTCACTTCGATGCATCGGGTGTCTTTTGTAGAGTCATGCTCTAGGCTGACTGGTTTAGCAGGCTACTCTTCCAGCACTCCCTATTCCCCAAACCGTAATTTGAAAATAGTCAGTGAATGTTGATACAAAAGACCCCCTTAATATAACGCATGAAGGAATTAACATGATCTGTTTCCAGCATTATGCCTGTTTTTGTTGGGTAAATCCCCGGGTATAGTGCTTGAAAATAGTCACTGAATGTTGATACAAAAACAAGACCCCCTTAATATAACGTATGAAGGAATTAACATGATCTGTTTCCAGCATTATGCCTGTTTTTGTTGGGTAAATCCCCGGGTATAGTGCTTGAAAATAGTCACTGAATGTTGATACAAAAACAAGACCCCCTTAATATAACATATGAAGGAATTAACATGATCTGTTTCCAGCATTATGCCTGTTTTGTTGGGTAAATCCCCGGGTATAGTGCTTGAAAATAGTCACTGAATGTTGATACAAAAACAAGACCCCCTTAATATAACGTATGAAGGAATTAACATGATCTGTTTCCAGCATTATGCCTGTTTTTGTTGGGTAAATCCCCGGGTATAGTGCTTGAAAATAGTCACTGAATGTTGATACAAAAACAAGACCCCCTTAATATAACATATGAAGGAATTAACATGATCTGTTTCCAGCATTATGCCTGTTTTGTTGGGTAAATCCCCGGGTATAGTGCTTGGGATGCGCCCCCCTGCTGCTCGCCCACTCTCTTGTTGCGCACTAGCGCTCCCCCATCTGGCACAGGCCAGACGCGGCGCGCCACCGAGAAACTGACGTGTTTTGCGCATTTCCTGCACCACGTTCAGACGGTCGGGGGGAGGTAGCGGTAAGTCTGCAGGAAACCGAACAGCAACGGCGAGAATACAGCTCGAGAGGAACCGGGAACGGCACAGAAACCAAGTAAACCACGGCGTAAAAGTCCACCTCCAACTATTCATTATCCAAGCAATTCGCAAGTCGCCGTGGTCTGTTTTGGAAACATCCCAAATGCGGGGCGAGGAGGCAGGAGTCGCTCTCTCTCCCACCCAACGGTGCAACACCAGTGCTTCCAGAGCCTAACGGAGAAGGAGGACCAGCTTTGATAGCCTACATTTTCCCTGTAACGGATTGTGGTAATAATAGGCTGTTTGGTTTTGGACTTCTTCATGGTCATATCCCCCTGCGTTGAAGCCTAACCTTCCCAATGCGTTTCCATTGTCGATTTTCTTAGGGGAGGCTTTGTCTGGTTTAAACCCCAAATGTGGATTATCACTGCGAAAACCAAGACTTTGAAAGAGCAAAACCAACATATTTCACTGTGTCTGAACAGCTTCAGATCATCTGATTTGCATCGCATTGGTTTGTGTGTAGTTGAGTGAGACGGGACCGTTATTTTCAACAATAAACAGAAGGGCCACAGATAAAGCTGCCCGATAAACAGTCGGTCTTAATTGAATGATTTAAAAGCAAGCCTACCAGTTGAATAAGCCTATTCATAGAAGTGACTGGCTTGAAGGAGCACTGAGCAAAAAGGAACTGTTGTTTCAATTGAGTGGGATCACATCACCATGGTGGTATTCAATGGGTTACTGAAGATCAAGATTTGTGAGGCGTTGGACCTGAAGCCGACAGCCTGGTCTTTGAGGCATGCGGTTGGCCCCAAGACGCAGACTTTCCTCCTAGACACCTACATTGCTCTGAACGTGGATGACTCTCGCGTTGGCCAGACCTGCACCAAACAGAAAACCAACAGTCCTGCGTGGAATGATGAGTTTGTCACGGAGGTGCACCAAGGGAGGAAAATCGAACTGTCCGTCTTCCACGACGCACCGATTGGATACGACGATTTCGTGGCCAACTGCATCATACAGTTTGAGGACATATTGCAGAATGGCAGTAAACACTTCGAGGACTGGGTATGTCCTGCGTCTATATTCTCCCCTGCCCAGACCGCCGTTTCACCCCCCTGTCATTCTCACCTGTCAGACCCCTCCTGATTTAGACGTCCATCACTGCCATATTTATCTGAGTGTGTCTTTCAATGCCAAACGTAAAAAGGGGCCTATTGCACACCAGCACAGGGGCCTTATCACGCAATCAAAGCTTCAGTTATTCGCTGTGACCCAGCAAACATGCAACGTCAGGGAGACGTTCAGATCACGTCTTAATAACGTCCGTCGGTCCTGAACCCCGTGTTCGTCTGCTGGACCCCTCAATATTCACACGTCTGGCTTGGACCCCTCTAAGACGTCTGTGGACGTGCAAAACGGGTTCAATATCTGAACGTAAAAAAACAAACATTCATTCTGGCTCCTAATAGGATGTCTTTGGACGTCCGAAAAAGTCAAAAATGACATCTAAAAGACGTCTTTTGGACGTGTCTTTGCTCAGTAGGGATAGCCCGGAGCTCGAGCCAGCCACCTGTATCATCCAGGATCTGGCCCCCGGAGCTCGAGCCAGCCACCTGTATCATGCAGGATCTGGCCCCCGGAGCTCGAGCCAGCCACCTGTATCATCCAGGATCTGGCCCCCGGAGCTCGAGCCAGCCACCTGTATCATCCAGGATCTGGCCCCCGGGCAGATCCACGCGCAGATGACCCGGTTGCGTAGAGACGGTGGAGAGGAGGGCGCGTGCAGGCCTGTCATAAATATTCCCAGCAGCTGCAAAGAGGGGCAGCGTTTTCACAGCGGCGACATGTTTCCATGTTCCACTGCAGCATAACTTGAGCACGAGACGTTTAATGGCCAGGTCCACGTCGGTATTAATCCTGCAGGAGCTTTAGGCGACCAACAGTTGGTTTAATTGATTGACCATTCGCATAGGCCCGGCTGTAGGTGTAGGGAGGTTAATGCATGTAGGCTTCCGTATCACATTTGAGAAGCACTGTCCATCTCGGGAAACACAAATAGGCTACAGTATTCTGAGGCATTCACTGAGATGAACACATGGGTCATGAGCTTGTCCTCGGGGCTATGTTCGCTCTCGAAGCATGGGCCACTGCAGATGCCTTCGGGCTGTGCAGAGTCAGACTGCTTCCTGCTTCTTGCCAAGGGTAAGATGGAAAAATAAAAGAAATAGTGAAGCCTCCCTCATCTTAAGTCATCCATTAGGGTTATCAATATGAACATCTGTTGTTAATAGGCTGTGGAAATGTAAGCTTGGCAGTTCCAGTGCGGTCGTAGAGGTATTATGGTACAATACAACCATCTTCATCCATTTTGACCAGTTGACTGTCTATACCCTATCTCACACAGATGGATTATGCGCAGCCATATACATAAATGGTAAATGGACTGCACTTATATAGCGCTTTTCCACCTTAGCGGCACTCAAAGCGCTTTACAATGGCCTCTCATTCACCCGTTCACACACACATTCACACACCAATGGCGGTAGCTGCCATGCAAGGTGCTAATCTGCTCATTGGGAGCAATTTGGGGTTAGATGTCTTCCTCAAGGACACTTTGACATGTGGACAGTCGGAGCTGGGATTCGAACCGCTGACCCTTCGATCATTGAATGACCCGCTCTACCAACTGAGCTACAGCCGCCCCCATACACTGTCTATAGTTCGTGGGCATATTGCAGGTTTCTTCTCCTGCTAAACTCCAGCTCAGCATATCCAGAGAGGAGGGGACATTGAGGGGAAGTAGGCCAGGTTTTGGGGACATTCTGCCTGGCCTGTCCTGACAGAAATACAGCAGTGCTGACTCCCAAGACTCTGCTACACCAGCTTCTCATGGGAACGTGTTCCAGGTGTAGCCTAGTTTACTGAGAGAGGTGCACACACACACACACACACACACACACACACACACACACACACACACATGCAGGATGTTGAAGAAGCTCTTGTCTTTGTTATCTGAAGCAGACATGGATGTGAATTATTGATGAGGCTTCAGCATGTCCATTACGGAGGAGGAGCAGAGAGGAGGAATAGACCGGCCCACGTTATGTTTCTGGGCCGGAGACCGAAAGGTGTACGGTGGCCTGGTGAGACCATCCTGACCTCGCGAGTCCTCGTACTGTTTCTCACTCTAGCCAAGCTCAACATACATCCGTTTGTAAAATTTACTTTCGGCCAATCAGCGTTGTAATGGTCAAGAAAAGTGTTACAGCGTCCTATGAAGCATCTAGGGGCGTGGTTTAGGTGTGACGACCGCAAGAAGCGACATATGGCTCGTCGATCTGATTGGTTGACGTTAGCCCGTGATAGACAGAAGGTTCATCCAATCCAAAAATGCACGCTCTTTTCCGAGCAGTTTCCAATTGAGCTTTCCCAGATGGTTCCGTGAAACGAACCATCTGGCATGTCAGGTTAGCGCAGGGCATTGTGGGTCTCTGAGCTCAAACCGCTATACTATTATAGATTTGACGGGCCTGGTTTCATTGTTAACCAGCCTGGCTTAGCCACTGTGAAGTGGTTTCAAGATGGCGTCCTCCAAGGTCACGACCTGTCCGCTCTCAGGCCGGAGCGGTGCGCTGTGGGGATTGAATCTGGATCGTTTGACCTGGTCTGACGTACCCGGGGGGGTCTGTATCGTCTCTCCCCGCCTTTTTAGTTTGTGTAGCTCTGCCAGTCTGTCTTCTCTTCCGCTCCTCCTCATCTCTCCTTTGATCTCTCTCCCCTCGTCGTCTCCATGAGAACCAGCATTGTCACTACGGCCCGACGTGACGAAACGCCGACTCTCGTTCGCCGTCACGCTCGCTCTGATCTCTCTCTGCTCCTATCGGCGTCTCTCCCCTTCTCTCTCTCCATCCCCTCTCGCTATGATTCTACCCATCTCTCTCTCTCTCTCGCTCTCTGTCTTTCTCTCTCTCTCTCTCTCTGTCTCTCTCTCTCTCTCTCTGTCTCTCTCTCTCTCTGTCTCTCTCTCTCTCTCTCTCTCTGTCTCTCTCTCTCTCTCTCTCTCTCTGTCTCTCTCTCTCTCTCTCTCTCTCTCGTTCTCTCCGTCCCTTTTAGATCAATGATATCCCTGTGGCTTGTTTTTTAACTGAACAATCTCGGACAGTAACCATGCGTGGTCAGTTCTGTGAGACACTTGTGTTCATTGCAGCCCAGTCGCTAAGTGTGGGCTTATTGTCTTACTATGACTAATTGGGCTTGTGAAATTCAGAAGACTTCTCAGGGGTGAATATTATAAGTAGGTCTGGACTTGTCAGGGCGCGTACGCATGTTTGCACGCACGCACACACACACACACACATATTGTAGACAGAGACGATGTGGTTGACGTTTCAGTGAGCGTGTTGTAACTTGTTAAGGAGGTTGTTTGTGGAGAAGTTTTATTCGTTTTAGACTCCAACAGGTTGTTGTTTTCTTTGACTCAGTTCAGTTCAACAGGGTTTGGGGAACGACAGAAGTAGAGAGAGGGAGAGTGGATTGGGAGGCGCGCACACACACACACACACACACACACACACACACATTACTTGGAGTTTCACTGACTGTGTTCCAACTTGTTTCTCGCTTGCTCTGTGAGGATGATTGCATCTTTTAGCGGGATACGTAATCCTTACGTCACTTTCAACTAAATCGTTTTAGTCTGCGACAGGACTTTGCCGTTTTCTTTCATTCAGTCGAGTGCAGCAGGGCTGGGGACGAGAGACTGAAATATAGATGGGGAGCGAGAGAGAGAGAGTGTGTGTGTGTGTGTGTGTGCGTGTGTGTTTGGATCGTGAGATTGTCCGGCTGTGTAAACTTCTGTGGCTGTGAGTTGTGGGGGGTGGGGTGAACGCAGGGAGGGGAGGGGCCCGGGGAGGCTGCTCTGTCTGGGCCCCTCCTGCGGCTGCTCCTCCCCCCCTCCCATCTCTAATCCAGCCCCAGGCTTCTCGGCCTCAGTTCGAGCCCCCAGCCGACCCAGAGCAAGCCGGCCCGGCGAATTGAACGGCCTCTTTTTAAGATTAGTCGACACGTTTAATCAAACACTCGGAGCGTTTGGGGCGACAATCGGGCGTCAACATGGCTTCAAGGCACGCATTAGTGTGTGCTTGCGTGTGAGACTGTGTGTGTGTGTGTGTGTGTGTGTGTGTGTGTGTCTGTTTGCTTGTGTGTACGGGTAGTGCACACCTCTGTCTGAACCTGTGTAACGAGTGCAATTAGTGGAACGACTTGCTGTAATGTTCCAACTAGTAGGGATTAGATTACCTCTTTAGATCTGTACAGTATGTCTGCTGTAGTGTTATGCCGTAGTGCGCTGTATTTTACAGTCGTAGTAAAGTTGTAATACAGTAAGAAAGACCCACCGTGGGTTTGGTTGGCGTCTTCTGGTAACAATATACTTCCTGTCCTGGAACCATGGGGGCGTGAGTCACGCGTAGTAGTAACAGTTCACCACGTGCACACCTAGCGATGTAGTTCGGTAAGCGGAGTGCACGGCGGCGAAGGAGAGCGCACGTCCGCGCGCACGTGGCGTAGTGACGGCGGTCCGAGCGCCGACCCGAGGCTCGCCTGGGGACGCGACGCACGCTGCTTCGCCTCAGAAACGTCACATCAAATCAAACTTTATTTGATATTTCATTTCATACACAGAGGCGACACAATACGCATCGGTCTCAACTGCTTAGAGATCCCTAGTCAGCTGGTTCAGGGTCAGATTTGCCCCCCCCCAGTCCGTTGACTGTAGTTGGGTTGGGGGGGGGGAAATCTGACCCTGAACCAGCTGACTAAGCGAAGTCAGCTTCTTGTTTAGTCTGAGCTCACTAGCGGTAGACACCCACACACACCACACACACCACACACACCACACACACGCGTTATCACACAGCCACGGCAAGTGCCTCTTCACATCATTTGTTGTTTGTAATTATTCGACAACAAGGTGAAAGGTCTTTTCCTGGCACGACATACCACTTCCAGAGTGTTAGCTTAGTAGCTTAGCCTTCGGCTCTCTCATTAAGCTTGGCCTCTCTCTCCCTTTTCTCTCTCTCTCTCTCTCTCTCTCTCTCTCTCTCTCTCTCTCTTTCATTGACTTTTCATTCTTTTGTCTCGCATACTGTTCATCTCTATTAAATAGGCCCTGAATATGAGCAGTGTCCATGCAGCGATACCCACTCCTGCCGTTGTGTGTCGTATAAGGCTGTTGGCCAGGGGGGGTTGCCAGCTCTAGCAAAGCCCCCACACCGTGTCCTCCTGTCAACAGTAAACGAGTCGCGATCCCCAGCTCGGAATAAAAACCAAAAACACACACCAGCAGACACACACACACACACACACAAACATCATGGCCCCCCTGCTGTGCTGTCTCCTCACCCCAGCCGGCTTTCCACTCTCACAATCCCAGTTAATCTCTCCCTCCCTCTGTCACTCCAGACCCCCCCCCCCCCTCAACCCTCCGCCCCCCCCTTCCCCTCCGCCCCCCCCCCCCCTCAACCCTCTGCCTCGTCCTGGGTCAGGACTGTAATCAAATCAAACTTTATTTGTATAGTGTATTTCATACACAAAAGCAACACAATGCACTTTACAGAGTGGAGGAGTGGACGGACATATCCTACCCCCCAATTTCCCAAAGGGAAGGTAAAATAAAAAGACAGTTCACTCAGGGGGACAAAAAGGTGAGCTATGAAAATCCTCCCCTGACCTCTCTCAACGAGACGATGGTGGAAGCACGCTCCTGGAAAACGTTTCAATCTATTGACCGGGAACGAATTGTCTGTACAACCCATCTCTGTCATGTGAACGCTGCCGGACAAAAGAGGATTGTTGTGGTGCTCTGGTTCGGGGGCTCAAAGGATGACTTAAGTGAGAGAGAGAAAGAGAGAGAGAGAGAGAGTAGATGGAGCCCTGTGGCTTGGTAGAGCCGTGGATCACATTATTATTAGGCCACATACTTTAGATTAGTAGACGACTATCAACACAGTCAAGTTTAGTTGTTGGTGCTTGCTTTGTGTACATACTGTAGCGGTATTGATTTCGGTGTAGCTCTAGGACATCGTTGGGCCTCGCTCACACATGGAGCAGAGTATTTTAGTCTAAGCGGGCGGGGGCTAGTCGCGTACTCGCGGTCTAGTGTGGGCGTACGCGCGCTGAAACCGTTCGAGTATGCGGTCGAGAATTGTCGAGGAACGAGGTTAAGATGCGGTCAGAGGTGTCGGCGGCCGCGGTCTCGACGGACGAGCTGAGTCACTGGAGAGGTGGAGATGATGAGGGGGTCTGTAGCCTGACCGGCGCACTGCGTGAGTTGAGCTGACGGGACGGGAACCTTTCCGAGCTCCAACCTCGTTACCCGGTGGGGCGCTGTAGAGGGGCGGACAGCCGTGTCCTCTCCGTGGCCTGGAGGAAACGGGGCTGGGGGTGGCTTGTTGGGGGTCGGGGGCGGAGGGGGCTGGGGGGGGGTGCTGCTTCTAAAAATACTAGCGGTGCGTTTGAGTCACACGGTAGGCTCCACTTCCTGTTTTCACCCTCCGAGTTTACTTCCCAGAGAAAGAGGGGAGAGATGGGGAAGAGGGGAGGAAGAGAGGAGAGAGGGAAGAGGGAGAGAGGGAAGAAGAGAGGAAAGAGGAGAGGAAGAGGGGAGAGAGAGAGAGAGAAAGGAGGAAGAGGAGAGGAGGAGGGAAGACAGAGGAGAAGAGGATGATGGGAGAGAGAAGGAGGAGGAGAGGACGGGGAGAGACAGGGACAGAGAGAGAGAGGAGACAGGAGAAGGGGATGATGGGAGAGAAGGGGGAGACGGAGGAGGGGAGAGAGAGAGAGGGGAGAGGAGAGAGAGGAGGAGAGGAGAGAGAGGAAGAGGAGACACAGGGAGGGA
>NC_140235.1:2000278-2007778 GCF_949987555.1 Borostomias antarcticus | reverse complement strand
ATGGTTGTAGAGAGAGCAGTATTAGTAGATGGTTGTAGAGAGAGCAGTATTAGTAGATGGTTGTAGAGAGAGCAGTATTAGTAGATGGCTGTAGAGAGAGCAGTATTAGATGGTTGTAGAGAGAGAGCAGTATTAGTAGATGGTTGTAGAGAGAGAGCAGTATTAGTAGATGGTTGTAGAGAGAGAGCAGTATTAGTAGATGGTTGTAGAGAGAGCAGTATTAGATGGTTGTAGAGAGAGCAGTATTAGATGGTTGTAGAGAGAGCAGTATTAGATGGTTGTAGAGAGAGCAGTATTAGTAGATGGTTGTAGAGAGAGCAGTATTAGATGGTTGTAGAGAGAGAGCAGTATTAGATGGTTGTAGAGAGAGAGCAGTATTAGATGGTTGTAGAGAGAGCAGTATTAGTAGATGGTTGTAGAGAGAGAGCAGTATTAGATGGTTGTAGAGAGAGAGCAGTATTAGTAGATGGTTGTAGAGAGAGCAGTATTAGTAGATGGTTGTAGAGAGAGAGCAGTATTAGATGGTTGTAGAGAGAGAGCAGTATTAGATGGGTGTAGAGAGAGCAGTATTAGTAGATGGTTGTAGATAGAGCAGTATTAGTAGATGGTTGTAGAGAGAGAGCAGTATTAGTAGATGGTTGTAGAGAGAGCAGTATTAGTAGATGGTTGTAGAGAGAGAGCAGTATTAGATGGTTGTAGAGAGAGAGCAGTATTAGATGGTTGTAGAGAGAGAGCAGTATTAGTAGATGACTGTAGAGAGAGCAGTATTAGTAGATGGTTGTAGAGAGAGAGCAGTATTAGTAGATGGTTGTAGAGAGAGAGCAGTATTAGTAGATGGTTGTAGAGAGAGCAGTATTAACAGATGGTTGTAGAGAGAGCAGTATTAACAGATGGCTGTAGAGAGAGAGCAGTATTAGTAGATGGCTGTAGAGAGAGAGCAGTATTAGTAGATGGTTGTAGAGAGAGAGCAGTATTAGTAGATGGTTGTAGAGAGAGCAGTATTAGATGGTTGTGGAGAGAGCAGTATTAGTAGATGGTTGTAGAGAGAGCAGTATTAGATGGTTGTAGAGAGAGAGCAGTATTAGATGGTTGTAGAGAGAGCAGTATTAGTAGATGGTTGTAGAGAGAGCAGTATTAGATGGTTGTAGAGAGAGCAGTATTAGTAGATGGTTGTAGAGAGAGCAGTATTAGTAGATGGTTGTAGAGAGAGCAGTATTAGTAGATGGTTGTAGAGAGAGAGCAGTATTAGATGGTTGTAGAGAGAGCAGTATTAGTAGATGGTTGTAGAGAGAGAGCAGTATTAACAGATGGTTGTAGAGAGAGAGCAGTATTAGTAGATGGTTGTAGAGAGAGAGCAGTATTAACAGATGGTTGTAGAGAGAGAGCAGTATTAGTAGATGGTTGTAGAGAGAGAGCAGTATTAACAGATGGTTGTAGAGAGAGCAGTATTAGATGGTTGTAGAGAGAGCAGTATTAGTAGATGGTTGTAGAGAGAGCAGTATTAGTAGATGGTTGTAGAGAGAGAGCAGTATTAGTAGATGGTTGTAGAGAGAGAGCAGTATTAACAGATGGTTGTAGAGAGAGAGCAGTATTAGTAGATGGCTGTAGAGAGAGCAGTATTAGTAGATGGCTGTAGAGAGAGCAGTATTAGATGGTTGTAGAGAGAGAGCAGTATTAGTAGATGGTTGTAGAGAGAGAGCAGTATTAGTAGATGGTTGTAGAGAGAGCAGTATTAGATGGTTGTAGAGAGAGCAGTATTAGTAGATGGTTGTAGAGAGAGCAGTATTAGTAGATGGTTGTAGAGAGAGCAGTATTAGTAGATGGTTGTAGAGAGAGAGCAGTATTAGTAGATGGTTGGAGAGAGAGCAGTATTAGTAGATGGTTGTAGAGAGAGCAGTATTAGTAGATGGTTGTAGAGAGAGAGCAGTATTAGTAGATGGTTGTAGAGAGAGCAGTATTAGTAGATGGTTGTGGAGAGAGAGCAGTATTAGTAGATGGTTGTAGAGAGAGAGCAGTATTAGTAGATGGCTGTAGAGAGAGCAGTATTAGATGGTTGTAGAGAGAGCAGTATTAGTAGATGGCTGTAGAGAGAGCAGTATTAGTAGATGGTTGTAGAGAGAGCAGTATTAGTAGATGGTTGTAGAGAGAGAGCAGTATTAGCAGATGGCTGTAGAGAGAGAGCAGTATTAGTAGATGGTTGTAGAGAGAGAGCAGTATTAGTAGATGGCTGTAGAGAGAGCAGTATTAGATGGTTGTAGAGAGAGCAGTATTAGTAGATGGTTGTAGAGAGAGCAGTATTAGTAGATGGTTGTAGAGAGAGCAGTATTAGATGGTTGTAGAGAGAGCAGTATTAGTAGATGGGTGTAGAGAGAGCAGTATTAGTAGATGGCTGTAGAGAGAGCAGTATTAGTAGATGGTTGTAGAGAGAGCAGTATTAGTAGATGGTTGTAGAGAGAGAGCAGTATTAGTAGATGGTTGTAGAGAGAGCAGTATTAGTAGATGGCTGTAGAGAGAGCAGTATTAGATGGCTGTAGAGAGAGAGCAGTATTAGATGGTTGTAGAGAGAGAGCAGTATTAGTAGATGGTTGTAGAGAGAGCAGTATTAGTAGATGGTTGTAGAGAGAGAGCAGTATTAGTAGATGGTTGTAGAGAGAGCAGTATTAGCAGATGGCTGTAGAGAGAGCAGTATTAGTAGATGGGTGTAGAGAGAGCAGTATTAGTAGATGGTTGTAGAGAGAGCAGTATTAGTAGATGGTTGTAGAGAGAGCAGTATTAGTAGATGGTTGTAGAGAGAGCAGTATTAGATGGTTGTAGAGAGAGAGCAGTATTAACAGATGGTTGTAGAGAGAGCAGTATTAGTAGATGGTTGTAGAGAGAGAGCAGTATTAGTAGATGGTTGTAGAGAGAGAGCAGTATTAGATGGTTGTAGAGAGAGCAGTATTAGATGGTTGTAGAGAGAGAGCAGTATTAGATGGTTGTAGAGAGAGAGCAGTATTAGTAGATGGCTGTAGAGAGAGCAGTATTAGTAGATGGTTGTAGAGAGAGCAGTATTAGTAGATGGTTGTAGAGAGAGCAGTATTAGTAGATGGTTGTAGAGAGAGCAGTATTAGATGGTTGTAGAGAGAGAGCAGTATTAACAGATGGTTGTAGAGAAAGAGCAGTATTAGTAGATGGTTGTAGAGAGAGCAGTATTAGATGGTTGTAGAGAGAGAGCAGTATTAGTAGATGGTTGTAGAGAGAGCAGTATTAACAGATGGTTGTAGAGAGAGCAGTATTAGTAGATGGCTGTAGAGAGAGCAGTATTAACAGATCATGGTTGTAGAGAGAGAGCAGTATTAACAGACGGCTGTAGAGAGAGCAGTATTAGTAGATGGTTGTAGAGAGAGCAGTATTAGTAGATGGTTGTAGAGAGAGCAGTATTAGTAGATGGTTGTAGAGAGAGAGCAGTATTAGTAGATGGTTGTAGAGAGAGCAGTATTAGTAGATGGTTGTAGAGAGAGCAGTATTAGTAGATGGTTGTAGAGAGAGAGCAGTATTAGCAGATGGTTGTAGAGAGAGAGCAGTATTAGTAGATGGTTGTAGAGAGAGCAGTATTAGATGGTTGTAGAGAGAGCAGTATTAGTAGATGGTTGTAGAGAGAGAGCAGTATTAGTAGATGGTTGTAGAGAGAGCAGTATTAGTAGATGGTTGTAGAGAGAGCAGTATTAGTAGATGGTTGTAGAGAGAGCAGTATTAGATGGTTGTAGAGAGAGAGCAGTATTAGATGGTTGTAGAGAGAGAGCAGTATTAGTAGATGGTTGTAGAGAGAGCAGTATTAGTAGATGGTTGTAGAGAGAGCAGTATTAGTAGATGGTTGTAGAGAGAGCAGTATTAGCAGATGGTTGTAGAGAGAGCAGTATTAGTAGATGGTTGTAGAGAGAGCAGTATTAGTAGATGGTTGTAGAGAGAGAGCAGTATTAGCAGATGGTTGTAGAGAGAGAGCAGTATTAGATGGCTGTAGAGAGAGCAGTATTAGTAGATGGTTGTAGAGAGAGCAGTATTAGCAGATGGCTGTAGAGAGAGCAGTATTAGTAGATGGTTGTAGAGAGAGCAGTATTAGATGGTTGTAGAGAGAGCAGTATTAGTAGATGGTTGTAGAGAGAGCAGTATTAGTAGATGGTTGTAGAGAGAGCAGTATTAGTAGATGGTTGTAGAGAGAGCAGTATTAGATGGTTGTAGAGAGAGCAGTATTAGTAGATGGTTGTAGAGAGAGCAGTATTAGTAGATGGTTGTAGAGAGAGCAGTATTAGTAGATGGTTGTAGAGAGAGAGCAGTATTAGCAGATGGTTGTAGAGAGAGCAGTATTAGTAGATGGTTGTAGAGAGAGCAGTATTAGTAGATGGTTGTAGAGAGAGAGCAGTATTAGTAGATGGTTGTAGAGAGAGCAGTATTAGTAGATGGTTGTAGAGAGAGCAGTATTAGATGGTTGTAGAGAGAGAGCAGTATTAGATGGTTGTAGAGAGAGAGCAGTATTAGATGGTTGTAGAGAGAGAGCAGTATTAGTAGATGGTTGTAGAGAGAGCAGTATTAGTAGATGGTTGTAGAGAGAGCAGTATTAGATGGTTGTAGAGAGAGCAGTATTAGTAGATGGTTGTAGAGAGAGCAGTATTAGTAGATGGGTGTAGAGAGAGCAGTATTAGATGGGTGTAGAGAGAGAGCAGTATTAGTAGATGGTTGTAGAGAGAGAGCAGTATTAGCAGATGGTTGTAGAGAGAGCAGTATTAGATGGTTGTAGAGAGAGCAGTATTAGTAGATGGTTGTAGAGAGAGAGCAGTATTAGTAGATGGTTGTAGAGAGAGCAGTATTAGTAGATGGTTGTAGAGAGAGCAGTATTAACAGATGGTTGTAGAGAGAGAGCAGTATTAGTAGATGGTTGTAGAGAGAGCAGTATTAGTAGATGGTTGTAGAGAGAGCAGTATTAGCAGATGGTTGGAGAGAGAGCAGTATTAGCAGATGGTTGGAGAGAGAGCAGTATTATTAGATGGTTGTAGAGAGAGCAGTATTAGTAGATGGCTGTAGAGAGAGCAGTATTAGATGGTTGTAGAGAGAGAGCAGTATTAGTAGATGGTTGTAGAGAGAGAGCAGTATTAGTAGATGGTTGTAGAGAGAGCAGTATTAGCAGATGGTTGTAGAGAGAGAGCAGTATTAGTAGATGGTTGTAGAGAGAGAGCAGTATTAGTAGATGGTTGTAGAGAGAGCAGTATTAGTAGATGGTTGTAGAGAGAGCAGTATTAGTAGATGGTTGTAGAGAGAGCAGTATTAGTAGATGGTTGTAGAGAGAGCAGTATTAGTAGATGGGTGTAGAGAGAGCAGTATTAGTAGATGGTTGTAGAGAGAGCAGTATTAGTAGATGGTTGTAGAGAGAGCAGTATTAGTAGATGGTTGTAGAGAGAGAGCAGTATTAGTAGATGGTTGTAGAGAGAGAGCAGTATTAGATGGTTGTAGAGAGAGCAGTATTAGTAGATGGTTGTAGAGAGAGAGCAGTATTAGTAGATGGTTGTAGAGAGAGAGCAGTATTAGATGGTTGTAGAGAGAGAGCAGTATTAGTAGATGGTTGTAGAGAGAGCAGTATTAGTAGATGGTTGTAGAGAGAGCAGTATTAGTAGATGGTTGTAGAGAGAGAGCAGTATTAGCAGATGGTTGTAGAGAGAGCAGTATTAGATGGTTGTAGAGAGAGCAGTATTAGTAGATGGTTGTAGAGAGAGAGCAGTATTAGTAGATGGTTGTAGAGAGAGCAGTATTAGTAGATGGTTGTAGAGAGAGAGCAGTATTAGTAGATGGTTGTAGAGAGAGCAGTATTAGTAGATGGTTGTAGAGAGAGCAGTATTAGTAGATGGTTGTAGAGAGAGCAGTATTAGATGGTTGTAGAGAGAGCAGTATTAGTAGATGGTTGTAGAGAGAGCAGTATTAGATGGTTGTAGAGAGAGCAGTATTAGTAGATGGTTGTAGAGAGAGAGCAGTATTAGATGGTTGTAGAGAGAGCAGTATTAGATGGTTGTAGAGAGAGCAGTATTAACAGATGGTTGTAGAGAGAGAGCAGTATTAGTAGATGGTTGTAGAGAGAGAGCAGTATTAACAGATGGTTGTAGAGAGAGAGCAGTATTAGTAGATGGTTGTAGAGAGAGAGCAGTATTAGTAGATGGTTGTAGAGAGAGCAGTATTAGTAGATGGTTGTAGAGAGAGAGCAGTATTAGTAGATGGTTGTAGAGAGAGCAGTATTAGTAGATGGTTGTAGAGAGAGAGCAGTATTAGTAGATGGTTGTAGAGAGAGCAGTATTAGTAGATGGTTGTAGAGAGAGCAGTATTAACAGATGGTTGTAGAGAGAGCAGTATTAGATGGCTGTAGAGAGAGCAGTATTAGTAGATGGTTGTAGAGAGAGCAGTATTAGTAGATGGTTGTAGAGAGAGCAGTATTAGTAGATGGTTGTAGAGAGAGCAGTATTAGTAGATGGTTGTAGAGAGAGAGCAGTATTAGATGGTTGTAGAGAGAGCAGTATTAGTAGATGGTTGTAGAGAGAGAGCAGTAGTAGATGGTTGTAGAGAGAGAGCAGTATTAGTAGATGGTTGTAGAGAGAGCAGTATTAGATGGTTGTAGAGAGAGAGCAGTATTAGTAGATGGTTGTAGAGAGAGAGCAGTATTAGATGGTTGTAGAGAGAGAGCAGTATTAGATGGTTGTAGAGAGAGAGCAGTATTAGTAGATGGTTGTAGAGAGAGAGCAGTATTAGCAGATGGTTGTAGAGAGAGCAGTATTAGATGGTTGTAGAGAGAGAGCAGTATTAGTAGATGGTTGTAGAGAGAGCAGTATTAGTAGATGGCTGTAGAGAGAGCAGTATTAGTAGATGGTTGTAGAGAGAGCAGTATTAGCAGATGGTTGTAGAGAGAGAGCAGTAGTAGATGGTTGTAGAGAGAGCAGTATTAGCAGATGGCTGTAGAGAGAGAGCAGTATTAGCAGATGGTTGTAGAGAGAGAGCAGTATTAGCAGATGGCTGTAGAGAGAGCAGTATAAGTAGATGGCTGTAGAGAGAGCAGTATTAGCAGATGGCTGTAGAGAGAGAGCAGTATTAGCAGATGGGTGTGGGTGGCTGATATTGGACCTCTCCCACTGAGAGAAGCGGCGGAGGGATGGAGAGAGAGAGAGAGAGAGAGGAGTGGGATGGATGAATGGATACCACCCTCCTTCAACGCTGGGGGAGGAGGGGGAGGGATGGAGAGAGAGAGAGAGGAGGGGGATGGATGAATGGATACCACCCTCCTCCAACGCTGGGGGAGGAGGGGGAGGGATGGAGAGAGAGAGAGAGGAGGGGGAGGGATGAATGGATACCACCCTCCTCCAACGCTGGGGGAGGAAGGGGAGGGATGGAGAGAGAGAGAGAGAAGGGGGAGGGATGAATGGATACCACCCTCCTCCAACGCTGGGGGAGGAGGGGGAGGGATGGAGAGAGAGAGAGAGAGGAGGGGGA
>NC_140235.1:1961495-1997578 GCF_949987555.1 Borostomias antarcticus | reverse complement strand
AAGGAGGGAGAGAGAGAGTTAGAGAGAAGGGGGGTGAGAGAGTTGGAGAGAAGGGGGGGAGAGAGAGAGAGAGAGAAGGAGGGAGAGAGAGAGAGTTGGAGAGAAGGGGGGTGAGAGAGAGAGAGAAGGAGGGAGAGAGAGAGAGTTGGAGAGAAGGGGGGTGAGAGAGAGAGAGAGAAGGAGGGAGAGAGAGAGAGTTGGAGAGAAGGGGGGTGAGAGAGTTGGAGAGAAGGGGGGGAGAGAGAGAGAAGGGGCAGATTAGATTGGGTGAGAGAGAGAGAGAGAGAGAGAGAGAGTTGGAGAGAATAAACAGCACCGAATAAGACAGGTTCTGTAACTTAAACACAGCCAAACAGCACCGAATAAGACAGGTGGTGGCATGCTGGTCAGAACATTGTCACACAGATACTGTACAAACGAGAAAGCACACACACGCACCCACATGCACACACACACAATCACACACCCACACCCACACACACACACACACACGCAGACACACTGCATACTACTGTACGGTGAGATACACTACAGTGCTGTGTGCAACATATCTACAGTATAGAATGTGGTTTGATAAAATGTATTACAAGTGAAGGGTATAACTGACTATAGATAATAATATAAAACTACAAAACCATAAAACTGAAATTATAAAACTGCCTATAAATTACTGTTATATGGTTTGGCACAGGCTAGAAAGAAAACGCTTTTCCGTTTTGGCATAATAAGAACTGGGCAGTGAGATGTTTCTATTCGGCTCTGATGATGATGATGATTATGATGATGATAATGATGATGAAGATGATGATGATGATGACGACGACGACAATGATGACAATGATGATGACAATGATGATGACGATGATGAAGGCGAATGTCTGTTCGGCCCTCCCTTCCTGACCCCGGCGCAGGGGAACGTGGGAACGTGCGTCTCTGATGTGCACGTGTGAGTGTGTGTGTGCGTGGGCGTGTGTGTGTGCATGCGTGTGTGAGTGTGTGTGCGCGCACGCGTGTGTGTGCAAGTACAATGCACGTGTTTACAGTGCCTGTTTATCTGTGTGTGTGTGTGTGTGTGTGTGTGTGTGTGTGTGTGTGTGTGTGTGATGCTCGTGGAGAGCGGCCAGCGGGGGTTTTTGGTGAGAGCCAGAGATCAGGCCGTACATCATTCTTCCTTCACAGCTCGGTTCCCATCAGGGCTAAGCCCCGCCCCCCACGGCTGTGTGTCCTGGTGTGTGTCCTGGTGTGTGTCCTGGTGTGTGTCCTGGTGTGTGTCCTGGTGTGTGTCCTGGTGTGTCCTGGTGTGTGTCCTGGTGTGTGTCCTGGTGTGTGTCCTGGTGTCTGTCCTGGTGTCTGTCCCGGTGTGTGTCCTGGTGTGTCCTGGTGTGTGTCCTGGTGTGTGTCCTGGTGTGTCCTGGTGTGTGTCCTGGTGTGTGTCCTGGTGTGTGTCTCGGTGTGTGTCCCGGTGTGTGTCC
This sequence comes from Borostomias antarcticus, assembly GCF_949987555.1. NCBI lineage: Eukaryota > Metazoa > Chordata > Actinopteri > Stomiiformes > Stomiidae > Borostomias > Borostomias antarcticus. The sequence continues at coordinate 1,996,106 of NC_140235.1, read as the reverse complement.
TGGTGTGTCCTGGTGTGTGTCCTGGTGTGTGTCCTGGTGTGTCCTGGTGTGTGTCCTGGTGTGTGTCCCGGTGTGTGTCCTGGTGTGTCCTGGTGTGTGTCCTGGTGTGTGTCCTGGTGTGTCCTGGTGTGTGTCTCGGTGTGTGTCCTGGTGTGTCCTGGGGTGTGTCCTGGTGTCTGTCCTGGTGTCTGTCCTGGTGTGTCCTGGTGTGTGTCCTGGTGTGTGTCCTGGTGTGTGTCCTGGTGTGTGTCCTGGTGTGTGTCCTGGTGTGTCCTGGTGTGTGTCCTGGTGTGTGTCCTGGTGTGTGTCCCCATGTGTGTCCCCGTGTGTGTCCTGGTGTGTCCTGGTGTGTGTCCTGGTGTGTGTGTCCTGGTGTGTGTGTCCTGGTGTGTGTCCTGGTGTGTGTCCTGGTGTGTCCTGGTGTGTGTCCTGGTGTGTGTCCTGGTGTGTGTCCTGGTGTGTCCTGGTGTGTGTCCTGGTGTGTGTCCTGGTGTGTGTCCTGGTGTGTGTCCTAGTGTGTGTCCTGGTGTGTGTCCTAGTGTGTCCTGGTGTGTGTCCTGGTGTGTGTCCTGGTGTGTGTCCTGGTGTGTGTCCTGGTGTGTCCTGGTGTGTGTCCTGGTGTGTGTCCCGGTGTGTCCTGGTGTGTCCTGGTGTGTGTCCTGGTGTGTGTCCTGGTGTGTGTCCTGGTGTGTCCTGGTGTGTGTCCTGGTGTGTGTCCTGGTGTGTCCTGGTGTGTGTCCTGGTGTGTGTCCTGGTGTGTGTCCCCGTGTCTGTCCTGGTGTCTGTCCTGGTGTGTGTCCTGGTGTGTGTCCTGGTGTGTCCTGGTGTGTGTCCTGGTGTGTGTCCTGGTGTGTCCTGGTGTGTCCTGGTGTGTCCTGGTGTGTGTCCTGGTGTGTCCTGGTGTGTCCTGGTGTGTGTCCTGGTGTGTGTCCCTGGTGTGTGTCCTGGTGTGTCCTGGTGTGTGTCCTGGTGTGTGTCCTGGTGTGTGTCCCCATGTGTGTCCCCGTGTGTGTCCTGGTCTGTCCTGGTGTGTGTCCTGGTGTGTCCTGGTGTCTGTCCCTGGTGTGTGTCCTGGTGTGTGTCCTGGTGTGTGTCCTGGTGTGTCCTGGTGTGTCCTGGTGTGTGTCCCGGTGTGTCCCGGTGTGTCCTGGTGTGTGTCCTGGTGTGTGTCCTGGTGTGTCCTGGTGTGTGTCCTGGTGTGTGTCCTGGTGTGTGTCCTGGTGTGTGTCCTGGTGTCTGTCCCGGTGTGTGTCTCGGTGTGTGTCCTGGTGTGTGTCCTGGTGTGTGTCCTGGTGTGTCCTGGTGTGTGTCCTGGTGTGTGTCCTGGTGTGTGTCCTGGTGTGTGTCCTGGTGTGTGTCCTGGTGTGTGTCCTGGTGTGTGTCCTGGTGTGTCCTGGTGTGTGTCCCGGTGTGTGTCCTGGTGTGTGTCCTGGTGTGTGTCCCGGTGTGTCCCGGTGTGTCCTGGTGTGTGTCCTGGTGTGTGTCCTGGTGTGTCCTGGTGTGTGTCCTGGTGTGTGTCCTGGTGTGTGTCCTGGTGTGTGTCCTGGTGTGTGTCCTGGTGTCTGTCCCGGTGTGTGTCTCGGTGTGTGTCCTGGTGTGTGTCCTGGTGTGTGTCCTGGTGTGTCCTGGTGTGTGTCCTGGTGTGTGTCCTGGTGTGTGTCCTGGTGTGTGTCCTGGTGTGTGTCTCGGTGTGTCCTGGTGTGTCCTGGTGTGTGTCCTGGTGTCTGTCCCAGTGTCTGTCCTGGTGTGTCCCAGTGTCTGTCCTGGTGTGTCCTGGTGTGTGTCCTGGTGTGTGTCCTGGTGTGTGTCCTGGTGTGTGTCCTGGTGTGTGTCCAGGACCCACGCTGCACCTGACCTCTGACCCCTGATAACGCTCTTCCCTCTCTCTTTCTCACTCTCTCTTTCTGTCTCACTCTGTTTCTTTCTCTCATTCCTCTTTTCACCACTAGGTTTTATTACTAGTCTCTCTGAGATGCGTTGAGGCCTTGAGCAGATTGGCCAATCACAGTGCTGCGCTCCGATTAGAGAGATGGGGAGGGGGAGGAAGAGAAGAGAGGGAGAGAGAGGGGAAAGAGAGAGAGGGGAGAGAGAGGGGGGAGAGGGGAAAGAGAGAGAGGGGAGAGAGAGAGAAGGGAGAGAGAGAGAGAGAGAGGAGAGAGAGGGGAAAGAGAGAGAGGGGAGAGAGAGAGGGGAGAGAGAGAGAGAGAGAGAGAGGGAGAGAGAGAGAGGGGAGACAGAGAGAGAGAGAGGGGAGAGAGAGAGAGGGGAGAGACGGAAGGAGGGAGAGAGATAGAGAGGGAGTGATATTTCTTATGTTCATCCAGAGCTGTCAGGAGGGTGCTTGTTTTCTGTTCTCTCTCCCCAGAACGGGAACAAATGTCTCAGTTAACGACGACCTCAGAAAGGAACTCTCGCTCCTGGCTTCCACTGACAGCTTCTTGGCTCGGGCGAAGTGTGTGTGTGTGTGTGTGTGTGTGTGTGTGTGTGTGTGTGTGTGTGTGTGTGCGCACGTGTGTGTGCTTGTGTGTGTGTGTGTGTGTGTGTGTGCACGTGTGTGTGTGTGTGTGTGTGTGTGTGTGTGTGTGTGCTTGTGTGTGTGTGTGTGTGCGTGCGTGCGCATGTGCGTGTATTTGTGTGTGTGAGTTCATGCGTGTGTGTTCTCTATGTGCATGCAGTGCATTGCCTGTGAATGTGTGTGTCTGTGTGTGTGCGTGTGTGTGCACGTGTATCACATGCACGCGTGTTTTACGCAAGCCAGAGAGGGTCTGCAGGCCAAGGTCAGAGGTCAGTAGCGTCCAGCTCAGCACCAGAGCGTGAATATCCTACATAGTATTTATGATCTGCACTCGCTGGTCTGTAACGAGCGTCTTTGATCAGCGGCAGGGAGTCCACCTGGCAGCCTTGTGAGAACGGCCTGGACTGTAATTGAATATCGAGCCTTGATTCCTGTCATGTGAAGCACATTATTTGTAATGGAGCCGGACACAGAGCCAACTCTGGGAGTAGTGTGTGTGATGTGGACTCCATTAGGAGCGCCGCATTCAGCTACAGATGTTTGTCGTTTGAAACGTCACTTTTATTCACTGTTACGGTCGATTTCGCCGTCGTTCACGAGGGTGAACGCAAGACTGGGGGTGGGTGGGTGTGGGGGGGGGGTAGGAGGGGGGCTGGTGGTGAATACGACCAAACAAATACAGACTTCAGAGAATGACTCTGCTCATGGGTGAAATGAAATCAATTAAATCTCGTCGCGTATTTTGATCCGACCAAAAAAAAAAATGTTTCTAGACAGAACAACATGTCTTGGTTGTCTGTGATTATTCCAAAACAAGCCTCATGTTTCGTCGTGTTGAATCCTTAATAAGCTTGATTTTAATTGCGTCCACGGCACGGTTTGTGGTATTGCGCCGACGCCAAACGAGACGTGAGAGATTTGTCAAGTCATGAGTGCCAAACTCTGCATGCGTTGTGCGCATGGCCGTCTATATCTCGCCCATCTCTCTCTCTCTCTCCACTGCAGCTGCCATTTCAAATGCTCAACCTCGGCTGATTGAGTGGTGAGTGGCGTTGGGGTTAGGAAAATAATTAATTGACATTGAACAGATCATTTTATAGTAATAGTATATGAATAGCATTCTTGCATTATTAGCTCCACCCCAGCGACAGTGCTTCCGGTGGCGTGCGTTTGTGCGTGTGTGTGTTTGTGCGTGTGTGTGTGTTTGTGCGTGTGTGTGCGTTTGTGCGTGTGTGTGTTTGTGCGTGTGTGTGTTTGTGCGTGTGTGTGTGTTTGTGCGTGTGTGTGTTGGTGCGTGTGTGTGTCTGTCTGTTAGCAGGATTACACAAAAAAACTGGACTGATTTTCAGGGAACTCGGTGGAAGGGTGTAGCATGGTCATATCTTAGAACCCATTCAATTCTGGAAGCACGGTTCAGGTCCACGGGCTGCAGAAACACACCATTCACCTCCATTCACCTCCATTCACCTTCATTCACCTCCATTCACCTCCATTCATTTCTTGAACCAGGATTACGCAAAAACTACCAAACCGATTTTTGTCAAAACTAGCATGGGCCACCTTAGAACCCATTCAATTTTGGCGCACAGAGCCACGAAATGCGTTCAGGGGCAGAGGTCTGTGCTCTCGAAGAACCATTTCTAGTTGTTCTTATAATTGTTAAAGTGTTCTGCTGCAGTTAGAACTTCTGCTGCAGTTAGGAAAATAAGTTGTTAGATCTGACACGACTTAGAATATGAATCACAGCTGCTGCGCAGTTCTGGGTCGCGCCGGGGGGAAACCTATTTTGGGGACGGAGAGGAAGGAGGAGGAAGAGGAGGAAAAGACAAATGACAAATACATGAGGTTCTCTGCCTCCCTCGCCCTGGGCCTATGTTTTGGTGGCCGTCGCAAAGTGACAGCACGTACAGATAATTTATGATTTTCTAAAGTTTTAAACTTAACTGTACATGGTAGCTGTAGCGCCAACATCAGGACTGTTGGCCTACAATGCCAGTTGAGGACTTCTGGCAGAGGACTGGACCTCTGTGCAAAGGTTGGTTTCATGCATTGGAAGTCAGACTTCTAAGGAAGAAGACGATTCAGCTGCCCCGCCCCTAACTACTGTTGCCTGGGACAGTCGCGAACTGTGTACCTTTTGTTCTCTGGCCATATGCTCTAACCACGTGCTACCTACTGGCCCTAGATCAATGCCTATATTATCATCTCAGTGTAAATTCAAGTGTTCATATTAAGTACAACACACAGCTTGCTCTGGAATAACCAGAGACCACATAACCAGAGACCACCAAGACAGTCTTTGTCTATAGACTACATGGTTAAAGTCGCACTGAAACGGACATTTGAGATCATCTAACTTCCGTAGTTTGATGTATTTCCGACGCAAACAAGCTATGAGGGTGGGTTGGTTTAGAGGAATTTGATTGGAACATTGACAAGTGGACGGGTTTTAAGAACTTTAGACAGATTCGATAGAAGGATAGCGTTGATTGACGGGTGGATGTCGTGAGATTATTGGCCTAAAATCTAAGGTACCTGTTGTCTTCATTGCACGTGACCTACCGTTTTCCAGGAAGTAAGAAATTATATACTTTGATATAAGATTACAACAAAAGTAGAATTTTTAAATTTTTTTGGCATACATCGTTGAATAGGTGAACACTATGACCAATTATGTGAACCAAAATGTGACAGAATGCTTTTTTCATTTCAGTGCGACTTTAAGGCTTGGAAAATAATTTATTTACATTTTAGGCATTTTTAGCGTTGATTCAAGCTTCAACATCAATTTGGCAGATGTGCTCAATGGCGCCTCCTGGTGGTTGGTATCACTCACTGAAAAAAAAAAAACAATATGTCATGGAAACGTGACATTTCAAAGGATAAACATGTGTAAGTGGGGTGATAAACATGTGTAAGGGGAGGGGGGTGATTGTCCTGTGTACTGTACGTGCACGTCTGTCTTTGTGTGCACGTGTTCAGGCGGGCCGCCTGTCTGTGTGTCCAGAGGCAGAGTTAGTCCTGCATGTCCCTCAACATAATTACCAGTTTGTCTCATTCTAATCACTGAGACTGGTCTGGGCATTAGTCAGTGGCCATTAGTAGTGTGTGTGTGTATGTGAGTGTGTGTATTGCGACTCTTTTCTCAACATCGAGTGGTCAGTGTGTGTGTGTGTGTACAGTATGTGTGTACAGTATGCGTGTCCTATACCCCCCCCCCCCCCTCTCTGACCAGTGCTTGGTACCGTGGGTTGTGGTCAGCTTTCTGTTCGTGGCTTTAAGGATAAACATTCCTGACCAGCATCCAGGGCCACACACACAATACTCTCTGTACTGAAATTATAATGATTTCCTGCTGCTATCAGCACTGCAGTGTGACTGCCCCGTTGGAAACGGAGAGAGCTGTGTGGTAATCTTCAGCAGTAATTACTTAAACTGTGCTGAACTAAACTAGGCCACAGATTCTGTCTCAGTCTGACTATCTGATAGAATCTGTTTGAGGCTTTGTTGATGTGTGCTCGCGTTCACCTCACGAGAAAGCAACAGTTCACAGCGGTTCATACCGACCGTGTCCATCTTCGAAAAGATGTTCTGGAACATAACAAGAATTCTAGATGTTATGGAACATATCTGCTGATAAGAGACAGAAAGCATTTTTGGTAGTTGAGTAGCAAGTGTGTGTGTGTGTGTGTGTGTGAGGGGGGGGGGAGAGAGAGAGAGGGGGGGTGGGAAGCGGGTAGTTATATAAGGGGCAAGTTTAGACTAAATCCACATTCAGTTAGATAGGGAGGCTCCGGGGGGGGCAAGACTGACACACACACACACACACACACACACACACACACACACACACACACGCAGGGCAGCAGCTTGGGTCTGGTCGGTTATCGGGCCATCGGGGGTCTTTGTGACGCCAGTATCTGTACATTTCTAATTAGAGGCAGGAAATGTTTCTCCAGGTTTGATTGGGTGGGCCTCGACTCTGGGCACATTAAACAAACTATTTCAGCATCCTGTTTAAATTCGCTTTCTGAAGGAGAAAAAACACAGAGCCGGACCCCTGGACTCTTATGTAAGAAACACTCCTTCGGCCTAGTAAAAATAAACACTGAGTTATATAGTTACAATAAAAGAGCTGAAAGTCCTGTTATTTTGGTGTAAATGGGGAAGCACTTCAGTCGTTTTAATTTAGACCGTGAAATATAATTTTGAAGTGTAGAAACGAGAGGTTTTGTAGATGCAATCTATTGAAATGAGTCGCAACGGCTCATTAGCTAATAATCGAGTTAATCCCCTTAAGCAATGTCTGTGTTGTTGCCCAATTCAGAGTGTATTTTAAAAGCGTATTAATGTGATTCGGTTGGGGTTGGTGAGGGTTCGACTGTAGATACACTGTTAACCAATTTAGCCTGCATGTATCTGACTGAATGAATGGCCTTTGGGTCACTGGGGCTGTGAGGTTCTAGATGAGCTATGTATCTGACCAATAGATGAGCTATGTATCTGACCAATAGATGAGCTATGTAACTGACCAATCGTGTTTGATTTGATTTGGCACAACAACAACCATTTTTACATTTCATAGAACATTTTAATAAAAAAGACATGGCTGGGACACCCCAAAAAAAAAAAAAAAAGGGCCTCATCTTTGTAAGTGGGGATAATTTTGACTGTTTTCAATGCCTGCGGCACGATTCCTTTGTTAAATGACAAGTTAAATATATGTGTCAGTGGTTTGGCAATGGCATCAGAAACCACTTTAAGTAGCTCAGCATTGATATTGTCAAACCCAGGGGCAGAATTTGTTTTTAGCATACTATACTAATATGTAAGTACGCGATTCGGAACGCAGCCTGTGAGGTGCTTAACCCCCACGCAGACTCAAAAACATTGCAAATTCCTTTGGATAAAAGCTGTTGCTATATGACCAAATTGTAATTGGGAGGCCTTTCCAAGGTAAGATTAAGACCATGGCTACCCACTGAGCAAAGACACGTCTAAAAGACATCTTTTAGATGTCTTTTTCGGACATCCAAAAGACATCCAATTAGGAGCCAGAATGAACGTTTTTTTAGACGTTCAGATATTGAACCCGTTCTGCACGTCCACAGACGTCTTAGAGGGGTCCGAGCCAGACGTGTGAATATTGAGGGGTCCAGCAGACGAACAAACGGGGTTCAGGACCGACGGACGTTATTAAGACATGATCTGAACGTCTCCCTGACGTCGCATGGGTATGGTTGTCTAGCTTTCATTAAAAACATCCTGATCTCACGAGCGTACATTCTGTATAGCGGAACACAGAACAAGGCTGGCAGTCGTCATAGCAGAGGTCAAAGGTCAGGACACAGTGTCGGGAATACAGTGTTCTCCGTCCCACACCCCACTCCCACACCCCACTCCCACACCCCACTCCCACACCCCACTCCGAACCCTCCTCTCTGTCGGGGAATATAAGCTCCTTAAATGGCTCAGCCCGACAGAGCACAAATGACTCAGGGGTGATCATGCCAGGAAAGCGTTTCCTTCTAGAGAACTGGGAGGAGATGTGCCTCAGAGCGTCAGCGCTGTTATAAGTACAAGGTCATTGTCAGGAGATCAGAACGGTGGGAGTGTGTGAGTGCAGCTTAACAGAACCTCTGAACCCGGAGGGGCTGCAACAATGGGCCAGAGGATCTCCTCCTGGGTTTTATAGAGAGCTTTTTATATCCCGACCCCCCCCCCCCCCCCCTTCTTCCTCCTCCTCCTCCTCCTCCCTTCCTCTATGGGGGGGGGGGGGGGGGTGCAGGAATGTGTGTGTTTTCCCTCAGAGCTCCCTCTGTACCTGGGGGATAGGGGTTGGAGGTGTCCGGGGGGGTGGGGGGTAGGTAGAGGGCGGTTAAAAGAATGCAGGGGTTAAGCAAGTTTTGACAGCTGCTTGACTCCCATCTTTCGTCGCAGGCTCAAAACTCCTCTCTTCAAGAAGTACTACAACGATCCCTCTTAAGCACCTATTGTATTTGAGATTGCTATTCTTGCACTTTGCCTTCAGCACTAGATTGTAATCTTAGTCACTTGTTTTAGAAAGGAGATGCACTTGTGAGTTCTGGCGAGTAGTAGTACATTGGCTTTTCCGACGTTAAATGCAATTATTGTTAGTCGGGAGTGGGAGGTCAAGGCGGTGTGTACAGGTGGAATCAGGATCAGTTTTATTAGCCATGGTAGTTATTACACAAACTACAAATTTGCTTTGGTCAATTGGTTCATAACACTGGAGACAACATTAGACAGGGTGCAAGGACAAGACAGGCCGGTGCAAAGACACAAAATACAAAATACAAAATGGTGTGCGATTAGTATATATTACAAAATACAATACACAAAATGGCGTGCGATTAGCATATGTATGTGTAGAGAGCGTTAAAGAGTGTGTGATGTTTTTATACAAGTGTGTGTGTGTGACGTGTGTGTGCAGTGCGAGCTTAAGTACAGTCAGGGGTCATGTGCAATTGCCGAGGGGGACACGAGCCTTGTTGATGAGGTTGATGGCCATGGGGAAGAAGTTGTTTTTGTGGTGTGAGGTCCTGGTCGTGATGAACCGCAAGCCTCCTGCCAGAGGGGAGTGGGTCAAAGAGTTTGTTTCTGTAGTGGGCGGGGCTGGACACGATCTAGCCCGCTTCAGGGCTCTGGAGGCATGCAGGGCCTGGAGGGAGGGGGCAGGTTGCAGCCGATCCCCCTCTCAGCGGAGCGGACGACGCGCTGCAGTCTGGCCTGGTGTTTGGCTGTTGAGGCTGAGAACCAGATGGTGATGGAGGAGGTGAGGATGGACTCCATGATGGAGGTGTAGAAGAGTACCATCATTGTCTTTGGCATGTTGCATTTCTTCAGCTGCCTCAGGAAGTACATCCTCCGCTGTGCCTTCTTGGTGAGGGAGCCGATATTAACTCCCACTTGAGATCCTTGGAGATGATGGTGGTGCCCAGGAAGTGGAAGGAGTCCACAGAGTGGACACCCCTGATCAGATTCCTGCTGTGAGAGCTACAGCACAGGAAACACTATCAGGACTGATGATGATGTGACGATGTGTACGGTCGTTTTGGGGAGTTTGACCATATCGTACCTTTCAAATCCTGGATGAACGACCCCATCTTCTTTTCTCCTCTCTCCTCTCTCCCAGGACCGCCTCTTCTTCGTGATGGAGTACGTGAACGGGGGAGACCTGATGTTTCAGATCCAACGCTCGCGCAAGTTTGACGAGGCGCGCTCGCGCTTCTACGCCGCCGAGGTCACGTCCGCTCTCATGTTCCTGCACCAGCACGGGGTCATCTACAGGTAACCAGCATTAGCGAGAAGCTAACTATCAAAAACACCTACAGGGAATAGCTGTTAGCATGCTAGCATGTGTACAGGTAACTAGCGTTAGCGAGAAGCTAACTATAAAAAACTCCTACAGGGAATAGCTGTTAGCATGCTAGCATGTGTACAGATAACTGCCGCTAGCGAGAAGAAGGGGAAAAAACACCTACAGGTAATAGTTGTTAGCATGTGTACAGGTAACTAGCGTTAGCGAGAAGAAGGGAAGAAAAACTCTAAAAAACAACTATAGGGAATAAATGCTAGCATGCTAGCATGTGTACAGGTACAGTAACTACTACAAGCATAAGAAAGTCAAAGTCAAAGTTCATACAACAGCCATCCCTTCACGCTGTAAACCTCCGCGGAATTCATCCGAATCTGAATTTCACGGAGGTTTACAGTGTGAAGGGATGGCTGTTGTATGTTCGGTGAAATTAGTACTGTCAGATTAGTAGTCAGATACATGCCAGGGAAGCCAGGAATAGGGCTAAACATGAAATTCAGTGTCCTTATCCTTGTGTGTTTCTACCATCCTCTCTGCCCAGTGAAGGACTCTGTTTATACCAGCTTGTTTACCATTTATCCCTGTTCTGATGCGTTGTTTATCCTCTCAACTCCCCATCCTTTACCCCACACAAACTCTGACTCCCCCAGGGAAGACACAAATACCTTCCCATTAGGGAGTGTGGTCATCTCTCCTCTTCTCTGGTCTCTCCTCACCCCCCCCCCCCCCCTCCCTCTCTTCCATTCTCGTCCTCTACTTGAATTCTCGGTAATAAGTGGTTGGATGCTTGGGGTCACGGGGTCGGCTGTAATTGCCATCTGCACTGGTCGTCCCGAAGACTTGGAGAGGAACTTTGATTTACTGTGACATTAACTAGATGGGTGGGCTGCATCCTGGGTCTTTAAATAAGGTTACACACGGTCAAGGCTGACAAACCACCCCCCCCTCCCTCTCTCTCTCTCTCTCTCTCTCTCTCAATCTCTTTCTATCTCTCTTTCTCTCTCTCTCTCTATCTCTCTCTCTTTCTCTCTTTCTCTATCTCCCTCTCTCTCTTTCTCTCACTCTCTTTCACTCTCTCTCTCTCTTTCCCTCTCTTTCTCTCTATCTCCCTCTGTCTCCCTCTCTCTCTCTCTCTCCCTCAATCTCTTTCTATCTCTCTTTGTCTCTCACTCTCTATCTCTCTCTCTTTATCTCTCACTCTTTCTCTATCTCCCTTTCTCTCACTCTCTTTCACTCTCTCTCTCTCTTTCTCTCTATCTCTCAATCTCTATCTCTCTCTCTTTCTCTCTCACTCTTTCTCTATCTCCCTCTCTCTTTCACTCTCTCTCTCTCTCTTTCTCTCTCTCTCTCGCTCTTTCTCTCTCTCTATCTCTCTCTTTCTCTCTATCTCTCTCTCTATCTCTCTCTCTTTCTCTCACTCTCTATCTCTCTCTCTTTCTCTCTCTGTCTCTGTCACTCTCTCTCTTTCTCTCTCTATCTCCCTCTCTCTCGCTCTCTCTCACTCTCTCTCTCTCTCTGTCTCTCACCCTCGGATCTTCTGTCTCTCACCCTCGGATCTTCTGTCTCTCACCCCCGGCCACTGACCTCAGCACAGGAAACTCTCCATTTGGATCTTAATGTTGTATTGAATGAGCGTCGCCTGCCTCTCTTCCTGGCCCGCGTAGGCAGGAAGCCACGGGCTCCGCTGGATCTGGGCCTGATGGAGTAAACACTCTGAGACAGCCGCTGACGCGCCATCAAATGTCCCGCCGTGGGTTCAGGTGCATCGCGCACACAAACACACACACAAGCGCACACACACACACACACACACACACACTTCGTCTTCCATCTGTGCACATGCCCATGTTAATGTACCGATAGTAGGAGTCAGAGAGAGGGCCTTTTGTATGAGTCACCCGCATGGCTGGGCGTGTGGACACTGGCCTGACTGATGTTATTTAGTGAACAAGGCAGTACCAGGATGTAAAGCAGGAAGCGATCAAACTGTGCATTGTGGTCGGTGAACATGAAATATGATGCACGTTTCCGATTGACCGTGGGCTTCGGTATAGGGATGGTGTGGTCTCTCTTTCCTTGCGTTTCTCTTTCTGCCTGTCTCTCTCTCCCCCCCCTCCCCCTCTGTCTGAGGTAAGGGAGCAGGAAACTGGATCAGACGACAGTCTCGCCTCCTCGTCCCCGGTTTGAATCAAAGTGCTGGTCTACGTGATCGCCGGGCAGAGAGCAGCTAGCCACCACGGTGCCTTTTTCATACGCCATGTCGTCCCATTCATTCTTTATTACAATAGTATCAATGAGAGGGAGTTGGTTTGGAATGAGAATGAAAGCCCTATCTATTTTTGACTGCTAATGACCTGGACCTAGCAGGCGCAGTGGCTCGATGGCGGTGGTGTGTGTGACGAACTGTCATTCATTTCTCAAAGTCAGGTTGAGTTAGATGAAGGGTTACAAGCATGTATTTGTGTCAAGGCTTGTATGTCTATTACAAGTGTATTCTCCCTCAGGCTACGGTACGTTTTGCCAGAACTCGGCAGGTGATACACACACACACACACACACACACAGACACACACAGGCGCGCTTGTTTGCGTGGGAGGTCTCTCAACGCCACACGTCTGGCCCCGGGTTGACTCAGCGAGTGTGTACGTGGTGTTAACCTGCTGCTTTATTCACCAGAGAAGAAGAAGAACAACAAGAGGGCTTTGGGAACACTGTGTACCGTGTGACCCCCCCCCCCTACCCCCCTCCACCCTCATCGCCCGCCTCATCGCTTCATTCCCATGCCCGCCCGCACCCCTCCCCTTGAGGAGAGGCAACAGCGGTGTCACAGTTTGGTTTTGAGATGGTAGCGCTTTGGTCTCTCTTTGATTGGGCTCGTCTGGACACACCTGCAGCACACTGAGAGAGCCTGGTGGAGTACAGGGGGGGACAGGAGTGTGTGTGTGTGTGTGTGTGTGTGTGTGTGTGTGTGTGTGTGTGTGTGTGTGTGTGTGTGTGTAACTGTACAAGCATCAACACCACACAGTAAAACCCATCAACAGTGTGGTACACATGCTACACAATGCACACATGTACAGTACTGTTGTACATGAGGACACACACACACACACACACACACACACACACACATACATGCATACTGTGTGTAGTAGAGGAGAACACTGTTACATACTGGTCTCTCTTCAGCCTGTCTCTCTCCACATCCCTCCTTCATTCCACACAGTCCCTCAGTCTCTCCCTCTGAATCGGCTATGGATGGTCTCTCTCTACCCCTCTCCCTCTCTTTCTGTGTCTCTGTCTCTCTCTCTCTCTCTGTCTCTCTCACTCCCTCTCTCCACACACACACACACACACACACACCATCTGTTCATGTCCCTCCTCTCTCACTCTCTGGCCGTCCCTGTCTTAAGGACAGATGATGACGCCTGCCCAGTCCCCTGTCTGTCTCTGGTCCGGTCAGTCATGATAAAGCCTGCCCAGTCCCCTGTCTCCCTCTGGCCCGGTCAGTCATGATAAAGCCTGCCCAGTCCTCTGTCTCCCTCTGGCCCGGTCAGTCATGATAAAGCCTGCCCAGTCCCCTGTCTTCCTCTGGCCCGGTCAGTCATGATAAAGCCTGCCCAGTCCCCTGTCTGTCTCTGGCCCGGTCAGTCATGATGACGCCTGCCCAGTCCTCTGTCTGCCTCTGGCCCAGTCAGTCATGATAAAGCCTGCCCAGTCCCCTGTCTTCCTCTGGCCCGGTCAGTCATGATAAAGCCTGCCCAGTCCCCTGTCTGTCTCTGGCCCGGTCAGTCATGATAAAGCCTGCCCAGTACCCTGTCTCCCTCTGGCCCGGTCAGTCATGATAAAGCCTGCCCAGTCCTCTGTCTGTCTCTGGCCCGGTCAGTCATGATAAAGCCTGCCCAGTCCTCTGTCTGTCTCTGGCCCGGTCAGTCATGATAAAGCCTGCCCAGTCCCCTGTCTGTCTCTGGCCCGGTCAGTCATGATAAAGCCTGCCCAGTCCCCTGTCTGTCTCTGGCCCGGTCAGTCATGATAAAGCCTGCCCAGTCCTCTGCCCAGTCCTCTGCCCAGTCCTCTGCCCAGTCCTCTGCCCCGTTCAGTCATGATAAAGCCTGCCCAGTCCTCTATCTCCCTCTGGCCCGGTCAGCCATGATAAAGCCTCCCCAGTCCCCTGTCTGTCTCTGGCCCGGTCAGTCATGATAAAGCCTGCCCAGTCCTCTATCTCCCTCTGGCCCGGTCAGTCATGGCTGTCATGGGTGTCATGGGTGTCATGGGTGTCATGGGTGTCATGGCCATGTTCTATTAATACATCCATGTGTCCATGGAGCCCCAGGCGCTCCTCTGGGACCCAGAGCAGGTAACAACGCCCCCCCTGTAACTGAGCCCTCTGTGAAAGCCACTTACTGGACAGGGGCAAAGGTTAGTGTGCAGCTTTCACACACAATTCAATAATGATCAGAGTTAGAGTGTGTGTGTGTGTGTGTGTGTGTGTGTGTGTGTGTGTGTGTGAGTGTGTATGTGAGCGCGTGTGTGTGTGTGGTGTGTGTGTGCGTGTGCATGCACGTGTGTGTGCGTGTGTGCGCATGTGTAAGTGTGTGTGTGTGCGTGTGTGTGTGTGTGTGTGTGTGTGTGTGCGTGTGTGTGTGTGTGTGTGTGTGTGTGTGTGTGCGCACGCATGCGTGTTTGTCTTGGTGGGATCAGGGGAACTGGTTTGAGGTGGAGGGGGGAGCTGCACTGTCAGCGATTACGTAATGGAAAAATCACTTCACAAGATTAACATGAAACACAGGAAGTACTGTCAATTGAGCCTGATTGCTGAAGTGTGTGCGTGTGTGTGTGTGTGTGTGTGTGTGTGTGTGCGTGCGTGTAGGGGTAGTGATATAACACATTTTGGATGCTTGCCCATTCCCAGTAGTGACAGGGGTGACATTAGTTTATTTTGTTTGGCAGTTCATGTATACAGTATGTTCGACAGCAAGAGATCTTTCTGTAATGTCACCTTTATATGTCTGTCTGCAATGTTTTTAATTTATTTAAGAGTTAAAGCACATTTATATTCAACCTTGTCATTCAGTAGATACAGTATTTCCTCAAATTCATTTGACATGTGGTCAGTGTGTGGATTTAACTAGATGTGGAGGTTCAACTTCATCTCAGAAGTCAGAATACGATGACAATGTTGGACAAAGTAGTGTTATTTTTGTTCCTTCATGAGGATCGTTTTTGCTGTTGTTGTTGTTGTTGTTGTGTGTTCTTTCCAAATCCCCTAAGAGTCTTTAGATGATTACATAGCAGCATTATTGAACTATTGAGAAATGTCTGTGCTGTTAGTTACTGTTAGAGCGTGTCCAGTTAGAGTTAGGATCTGTCCAGTTAGAGTTAGGATCTGTCCAGTTAGAGTTAGGATCTGTCCAGTTAGAGTTAGGATCTGTCCTGATAGAGTTAGGATCTGTCCAGATAGAGTTAGGATCTGTCCAGATAGAGTTAGGATCTGTCCAGATAGAGTTAGGATCTGTCCAGATCGAGTTAGGATCTGTCCAGATAGAGTTAGGATCTGTCCAGATAGAGTTAGGATCTGTCCAGATAGAGTTAGGATCGGTCCAGATAGAGTTAGGATCTGTCCAGTTAGAGTTAGGATCTGTCCAGATAGAGTTAGGATCTGTCCAGATAGAGTTGGGATCTGTCCAGATAGAGTTAGGATCTGTCCAGATAGAGTTAGGATCTGTCCAGATAGAGTTAGGATCTGTCCAGATAGAGTTAGGATCTGTCCAGATAGAGTTAGGATCTGTCCAGTTAGAGTTAGGATCTGTCCAGATAGAGTTAGGATCTGTCCAGTTAGAGTTAGGATCTGTCAGGTTAGAGTTAGGATCTGTCCAGATAGAGTTAGGATCTGTCAGGTTAGAGTTAGGATCTGTCCAGATAGAGTTAGGATCTGTCAGGTTAGAGTTAGGATCTGTCCAGATAGAGTTAGGATCTGTCCAGTTAGAGTTAGGATCTGTCCAGATAGAGTTAGGATCTGTCCAGATAGAGTTAGGATCTGTCCAGATAGAGTTAGGATCGGTCCAGATAGAGTTAGGATCTGTCCAGATAGAGTTAGGATCTGTCCAGATAGAGTTAGGATCTGTCCAGATAGAGTTGGGATCTGTCCAGATAGAGTTCTCCATGGAATTAGATTTTCTGCTTCTAAGCTTCTCCATGTGAACTAAATGGCATCTGTTGCAAAAGAGGTGAGTCTCTTCCTACAAGCTTCCTTACCACAACAAGTTAACAGTCACAAGGGAGGCTCCTTTTTTATATAACTTAACAGAAACTAAATTTGTCAAATAAATACTAAAAACTAAATTAAGATGGATAAATAAGCACATTTATGGTGCCGAACGGACAGTGCTCCAAAATAATAACCGAGCAACGGCTAGTACTGAATGGTGATAAGGAAAGATCCAGAGGCAACAGCAGCTCTGGCTGACGTCACCACGGAAACACGACAAACAGAAAGTATCTCTCACAAGCAAAAAGCATAGATGCTGACATTACAAATTAACTCTCCAACTAAAAATACCGGTATCTCTCACTGGTAATTAGGCAAACAATACTAAGGAACTACACTCCTACTACTAAATGTGCTTCGCTGTTATATATACAGTAGCAGAAGCAATTACTTAAATAACTGAAAATGTATCTTATTTCACAGTAATAGACTGGTGACAACGTGACACGCTAACGTGGCAAGGCGGAGCCAACCAGGCCTACACCTGAAAACACCGAGGACAACGGGTCAGGGCCGATGTGAACAGCTGATAATTATTTCTGCCTATCTGCTGTGTGTGTTGTTTTTGAGAGGAAACAATGCAGTAAATCTATGATTTATCGGCTTTTCAGAATGTTTTGGAAATAGAGACAGTGTTTACATGTGTTTTTCATGATATGAAAATTTGATAATCATAGAAACTTGTTTTTACACAGATCATATCGACATCGGTAAATATAGGTTATCGGCCATAATAGCAATGTTAATATCTGTTGTCGGTATCGGCCGAAATCTTCATATCGGTGCATCACTACTGAAAATGTATGTTATTTGACAGTAATAGGCTGGTGACAGAGTAAAGCGTATCGTGCCGACGTGGCAAGGCGGAGCTGAGCCAGAACTGCACCTGAAACACAGAGAACAACAGGGAACAACCCTGGAAAACAAACACGCAAATAGCCTCTAGCAGGGACAACTACACAGACATGTCCATAGGCCAAAGGGCCTATTCCCAGATATAATGTACGTGATAGCCACAACTAATGTTGGTCTTCTGACAGCCTCGTCGGCACAACTTGCAACAGTACACACACACGCACATGCATCCATCTCCAAATGTGTAAGCTACAAATCATACAATGCTACTGTATACTTCATGGCTCCTGACAATCTGTGTGGCTAGCCAACTAGTCACACAATACTGCACAATGCTCCTGACAATCCTATCGTGAGGCTAGCCAACTAGTGCTGCAATGATTAAGTTACCTAACAAAACTAACTCAGTTCCACATAATCTGTCAACACTGTCAAATCGCCAACTCTAACTTAACTAAGTTACGCAAGCAAGCAAATGTCAGCTTAACACACACGATGTAGTCACTGGCATGCATCCTCAAACATTCAGCTAACACAACCAAACGTCAAGCAATTCTATCAACTCAGCATTTCATTAACTTAGCCAGCTCGCTTACTCGCTAGCAATCAGTCTAAAAAGTTACTACATTACCAGTTAGCAGCTTAGCTAGGGAACATGGTGCCCCAAGCTAGCTAGTAGTGATGGCAAAACGAGGCTTTCTGAAACACCGAGCCTTTTAGGCACCTTGTATTGCAAAAAGATTCATTATTATATAGAGCCATTGGCTGGGTTTGTCAAGCCAGTAGGAGCTTGCACTGTTGGGTGGAGCTCCAAGAAATAGAATAATAGTGTGTATAGTCTCAAACAGAATTCTGGAGTTTCCCTTGTTACAAGAAATTAAATTGGCAAGAAATGCAGTTCTTGCATTCTTCAACAATATGTTGAAACTTTTTAAAAGCTCTTTAAGATGTAGTCGGTGGACCTCAAGTCTGGTGGTTTTCCATAGGCGTCCATCTTCCTACAGTACATTTACTGTACGTCCAAGCCCGTGTTGCTGTACAGTAGCTCATTGATCGTGTATCAGCGGTTTAATCTACTTCAGTCTCACATGACTTCAGCTTTAGTGTTCACTCCATGGCTGCTGCTCTGCTGTTGATGGAGACCCATTGAGGGGAAGCTCCCGTGGTGCCAGCCTCGTCAGAACAGTGCATGATGGGAAGGGAAGGAACAGTAGCGAGCTGATCGTCACTCTGGAATCTCGCAATTTGTAAAAGTCACCTTTTTGGACCGTTTGCATAACTGCTGAATAACCACGTTGCATAACTGCCCCCCCAACCCCCCACCCCAACCCCCCACCCACCCACAACACACACACACACACACGCTCAACCCCTCCTTTGCTGGGCGGTTGTTTTGTGAAAACACCTTGGGCTGAATAGCTTCTGTGAGGAGATGTTGACATTTTTAGTGCAACCGACCATCAAACCCTGAGCTAGCTGGTTCCACCGCTCCCTGTCATCTGTCACCATGTCCTCCTTATCTGTCCTGCGCCTCCTCCCGCCTGCGCCTCCTCCCGCCCTCCACACCTCCCTCCCTCCCTCTCTCCTCCCTTCCATCCACCGCTCCCACCCTGGCTCCCACACACCGTCTCTGGGAGGGAGTGTGTGTGTGTGTGTGTGTGTTTGTGTGTGTGTGTGTGTGTGTGTGTGTGTGTGTGGGTGTGGGTGTGGGTGTGGGTGTGGGTGTGTGCATGCGGGTGGGCGGGCGTGTGTGTGTGTACGGGCGAGCGGGCAGGCGTGTGTACTATACTGTAGGTGTGTGTGTGTCTGTGTGTGTACTGTAGGTGTGTGTGTGTGTACTATAGGTGTGTGTGTGTCTGTGTGTGTACTGTAGGTGTGTGTCTGTGTGTGTGCTCTAACACTCACCCACTGGTAATGCATCTCTCCCCCATGCTCCAGGGTCTGAATTGGGAAAGTTCTCTTCACTCTTTCTCTCATGACCTGGCTTCTCTCTGCCTCTCTCTCTCTCTCACTCTCTCTCTACAACCCTTCAACCAAAACTTGACCATGAGGTTGTGTGTCTCCTCTCCTCTGACTAAGATGCAGACTGGAACAAGCCATAGTCACCATGACAGCCAAGCAGTCTCACAGCTCACTGTGTTTCTACACCATGAATTATGTCTTTCCATTCTCATGATGGTAAAACACTATTCTGTTTTGCCTCTATCTCTCTCTCTCTCTTTCTCTCTCTCTATCTCTCTCTCTCTCTTTCTCTCTCTTTATCTCTCTCTCTCTCTCTTTCTCTCTCTCTCTCTCTTTATCTCTCTCTATCTTTCTCTCTCTCTTAATCTCTCCCTCTCTTACTCTCTCTCTTTCTCTCTCCCTCTCTCTTTTTATCTCTCTCTTTCTCTCTCTCTCTCTTTATCTGTCTCCCTCTCCCTCTCTCTCTCCCTCTCTTTCTCTCCCTCTCTCTATCTCTCTCTCTCTCTCTCTCTCTCTCTCTCTCTCTTTATCTCTCTCTCTCTCTATCTCTCTCTCCCTCCCTCTCTCTCTCTCTCTATCTCTCTCTCCCTCTCTCTCTCTCTCCCTCTCTCTCTCTCTCTCTCCCTCTCTCTCTCTCTGTGTAGAGATCTGAAGCTGGACAACATCTTGTTGGATGCGGAGGGTCACTGTAAGCTGGCGGACTTCGGCATGTGCAAGGAGGGTATCCTAAACGGGGTCACCACCACCACCTTCTGCGGCACGCCCGACTACATCGCCCCGGAGGTCAGTAGCCCTCGTCCGTACTCACCCCGGTCAAACCACGGGGTGACCCCACAAGAGGACTGGGGCAGGACTTAACGTAGGGGTCGATTTGGAGTTGGAATAGCATTGATCTTCCAGGAGTTGGAGTTGGAGTTGTGGTGTGTTCTTTCTACCGGTGTTACAGTGTATCTTGTCCCCCCTGTTTGCTTGTGATGTGTTTGGCTCATCCAGGAGTTGTTAGGGTTTTTTTCCGTTATGTTTTTATTTTATTTATTTATTTTTTATCAGGGACAGTGCACATTAAGCAACATCAACATCACAATCAATGTAAATATGCCAGAGTTAGCTAAAGAAACTAATTTGCACCTGTAGTCCCTGAGCAGGAAGACAATTGAGAGATACATTAAAAGTTATTCATACAAAATGCAATACAGCAGATATCAGATAACATATCACTAAAAGACAGAAGAAATACATTACACTAATCATATCCGTACCCAAAACATGTTGATTACATTACAGTATTGATATAATATCATGAATAATGCTGCGTTCACACCGGGCGCGACGAGAAAATTCGTGCAATTCGCCCAATCTCAGTTCCCCCCTGTGTTACAGTGATTCATGTCCCCCCCTGTGTCACGGTGATTCATGTCCCCCCCCCCCGTGTGTTTAGATCCTGCAGGAGCTGGAGTACGGCCCGTCGGTGGACTGGTGGGCCCTTGGGGTCCTGATGTACGAGATGATGGCGGGCCAGCCCCCGTTCGAGGCCGACAACGAGGACGACCTCTTCGAGTCCATCCTCCACGACGACGTCCTCTACCCGGTCTGGCTGAGCAAGGAGGCGGTGGCCATCCTCAAAGCGGTCGGTCTCTGACAGCACCCTTCCCTCAGAACCCTTCTAGGCCTGTGGCTTCCTGTTAACGCTCTCTCGGCCACGCCCCTTGTCTACCTCGCCCCCCCCCCCTACACCTCCCTCTCCCATCCTTCCTCTCTTGACACCAGCGTTGGGAACAGAGCTGTGTTTGTGTACTCTTGTGGCTCGGGGGCTTGTTTACTCGCACGGCGTGGGGGTTGGGGGGGTTGGGGGGGTCACTTCTCCTCCACTGAGACCACTGTGTGTGTGTGTGTTTGCGTGTTAGTTGTTTACTTGTTGATGGTATTGTTGCGTCTTGTTTGCCTGAGTAAGTGGACACTGGGTTGTTCTCTTTATGTGTTGGCATGTATGCTATAATCGTGTGTGTGTGTATGTGTGTGTGTGTGTGTGTGTGTGTGCGCGTGTGTGTGTATGTGTGTGTGAGTGTGTGATAACCCCAGTTTTTCATTTCCCCCCCCCACATGTCAGGGTTTACTTTGGCCTTCCTCTGCCCTTTTTGCAAAGCCTTGTGGGAAAGTGAGCGTGTTTGTCTTGGACCAGGCCATGTCACTGATCTGTCTCGCTGGAACACTGGTCATGTGACCAGACGGGGGGTCAACAGCATTCTGTCACATGACTTGTGGTTGAACACACAGTCTGACCACACACATCTCCGACAGACCACTGGTCCCTCCACTCTGACCACAGAGGAGATAAAGAATTCAGCTATCACTCTCTTTCTCTCCTCTCCTCTCCTCTCCTCTTTCTCTCCCCTCCTCTCCTGTCCTCTACTCTCCCCTACCCTCCCCTCTTCTCCTCTCCTCTCTCCTCCTCTCCTCTCTCCTCCTCTCCTCTCCCCTCCCCTCCCCTCCCCTCCCCTCCCCTCCCCTCCCCTCCCCTCCCCTCCCCTCTTCTAGTAGCCTAGATGCTCACACTCCCTAGCCTAGTAGCCTAGATGCTAACACTCCCTAGCCTAGTAGCCTGGATGCTAACACTCCCTAGCATAGTAGCCTGGATGCTAACACTCCCTAGCATAGTAGCCTGGATGCTAACACTCCCTAGCCTAGTAGCCTGGATGCTAACACTCCCTAGCCTAGTAGCCTGGATGCTAACACTCCCTAGCCTAGTAGCCTGGATGCTAACACTCCCTAGCCTAGTAGCCTGGATGCTAACACTCCCTAGCCTAGTAGCCTAGATGCTAACACTCCCTAGCCTAGTAGCCTGGATGCTAACACTCCCTAGCATAGTAGCCTGGATGCTCACACTCCCTAGCCTAGTAGCCTAGATGCTAACACTCCCTAGCCTAGTAGCCTGGATGCTCACACTCCCTAGCCTAGTAGCCTAGATGCTAACACTCCCTAGCCTAGTAGCCTGGATGCTAACACTCCCTAGCCTAGAAGCCTGAATGCTCACACTCCCGCTCTTTCTAGGAATTTAATGTAATTTATTGCTCTATAAATGTTCCTAGCCGTTAGACAAACATACTCCAGGAGCTTGTTCGATCGGCCCGTTGAGAGGGGTCAGGGAAGAATTTTTACAGCTCACTTTTCTGGCCCCCGGGTGATACTGTTTTTTTGCTTCCCTCTGGAATATGTAGAGAGTGGGTCGTATGCCCACCTCCCTTGTTCTCTGTAAAACGCATTGTGTTGCCTCTGGGTATGAAATGCGCTATACAAATAAAGCTTTGATTGATTGATTGATTAATTGATTGATTGATTGATTGATTCTGTCCTGTGACCCCCCAGTTCATGACCAAGAGCCCCAACAAGCGTCTGGGCTGCGTGCTGACCCAGGGCCTGGAGGAGGCCATCAAGGGCCACACCTTCTTCAAGGAGATCGACTGGGTCCTTCTGGAGCAGAGGAGGGTCAAACCGCCTTTCAAACCTCGCATTGTGAGTGGCAACACGCACACACACACACACACACACACACACACACACACACACACACACACACACACACACACACACACACACACACACACACACACACAGAACTAATGATCTCTAGTCATAGCTCCATATCTACACACTCAACATTGCAGTGTATCGAGTGCCTGGGGGATTGTGTATGCGTACGCCTGATAATGTGTGTGTGTGTGTGTGTGTGTGTGTGTGTGTGTGTGTGTGTGTGTGTGTGTGTGTGTGTGTGTGTGTGTGCGTGCGTGCGTGCGTGTGTAGTGTAGTGTATACAGAAGATAGACAGAGGCCAGACAGGGTTTGTGTACATCACACAGAGAGAGAGAGGGTAGTGTGTAGCAGGATGGAGTGTGTGTAGCAGGGCGGGGTGTGTGTAGCAGGATGGAGTGTGTGTAGCAGGATGGAGTGTGTGTAGCAGGGCAGAGTGCCACGGAGGAAGTACTTGTCCAGTCCCTGCGTACTTGCCGAGTCAGCAATGAGCGCTCAGAGAACCGTAGAACATAACAGAACCTGGAGGGAACCTGAAAAGAACCCAAAGAACACGATCTGTCATCACGCCTTCAGAGAGTCAAACCTCGCGGAATTAACTAGTTCATTGTGGGAAGAAAGAATCTCAATTCACACGCAAACATTAGCGATGCAGTGAAATGACATGTTCATGGTTTAGTGGGAGGTTGGGATGAGGGTATAGGGATGAGTGAAAACTCTGCTATATAACTTTTTTGTATTCCTTCTATGTATGTAACTCTCCTACTGTATACTATTTGCCCCACTATTTTAAGACTGTATATTTATTTGCCCAGGGACTGCGGGTGGAAATTAGCTGTTTTAGCTATAACCTTGTACAGTGCATCTCTCCCTGTTCTATAGGGTAAATGTCTACTGTACCTTGTCCCTGTCTTAAAAATAAATAAAAATCAATCAATCAATCAATCAATCAATCAGAGGTATCTATCACAGCTCTTCTCTCCTTCCCTATCCAGAAAACGAAAAGGGACGTGAATAACTTCGACCAGGACTTCACGCGCG
Source organism: Borostomias antarcticus (assembly GCF_949987555.1). Lineage (NCBI taxonomy): Eukaryota > Metazoa > Chordata > Actinopteri > Stomiiformes > Stomiidae > Borostomias > Borostomias antarcticus. Next base: position 1,972,604 of record NC_140235.1, on the reverse strand, counting down.
AGGAGCCGGCGCTGACGCCCGTGGAGGACGCCATCATCAAGCAGATCAACCAGGACGAGTTCAAGGGCTTCTCCTACTTCGGCGACGAGACTCTGACCTCTTAAGGGTCCGACCAGGCCGACCCCCTCCAGACCCCCATCCCTGGGCTCTGTTACTGCTTCCTGCCCACCCACACAGCCTTACACACACACACACACACACACACACACACACAGGCGTGACAAACACACACACACATAGCTGTGAAACACACGCACACGCATACACATACGGGTGTGAAACACATTCACTCGCACACACGCAAACACACACAGATTTGACACACGAGCTTGCATTCCCATTGAAGCAGACGAGTCACACCTTTTACACAGAAGGACACATACAGACACACTCAACTACACACTATGAATTATTACAAACTAGGCCTGAGGTCGAACTCCAAGATCCTCTACAGTCTCCATCACTGGGGTCTGTCTGTCCTATGTGCATGTCTCATACACTAGATATGTTCAAACGTCTTTCAAGTTTTAAGTCAAATACCCCCCCCCCCCCCCCCTGCTTTGTTATAAGAAACCCCGTGGTCTGGTCCGGATCACCTCTGCTCCAATCAGAACAGTAGACCAAACCAATCGTCTGGTGGTGCGAGGGGTGGTCTGAGATTAGTCAGGCTTTATGGCAGTGATGATGGCTCCGTCCTGACCCAGCCCTTCCAGTAGATTGAGAAAGGAGCAGAATTCGGTGTCATGGTGTGTGTCAAACATGTCCTGGTATAGATTGTGGGGTTAAAGTTCAAATAGAACTCTGCGTCATGGAATCTAGCGTCGCACCACGGCACGCATAGGAGGTCAGAGGTCGCAAGCTTCTCGATAGACGCAGCTCTCGTGGTTTTCCAGTACGACAGGCGCCGCACGTTCCGCAACCAACCAATCAATCAATTATCTTTCGTCCAGCGGTTCTGGTTTCACCACTGGGAACGATACAGAGGTGTTCTTATGAACCAGGTCATTTTTCTTCAGCCTGTATTTGTAGCGAGAGTCTCTTGTGTTCTAAAATGTCCTCCTCCTCCTCCCCTCTGCCGCGTCTGAACGCAACCAAAAAAATAAACACAAAAAACCCAGAGAGAACCAAATCCATAGAACCGATGATTGTATAAAAAAAAAAGTTTCAAGCTTCAAATCCGATTGATTGAGATTGGGGAGACGGAAGAGAAGGCGGTAAGGGATTCCATTTTGTTTTTTTTTGTTTCCTCAAAGATCAAAGCGCAAACAGAATTAGAACGAGTCCGTGTATAGAACATCCGATGCCTTGCGTGTGGAGCTGTCCTCCAGTTAGCTAGTGTACATTTCCTCTCTGTGTTACTGTACCATAGATCTGCACCCTCCAAATGAATGTCATGGATTTCAGTGTAGATGAATGTGCTTGTATGCATGAGTTGATGCACGATTGTGGGTGTTAGTATGTAGCCGAATATGTGAATGTGTCGGTGCCTGCGCACGTGTGTCTGTGTGTGTGTGTTTGTGTGTGTGTGTGTGTGTGCGCTCTGCTTGTGTGTGCGTGTCTGACATAGGCAGGGGGTCCATAAGAATTGCCCTCTTGAAGCTTTTCGATTTCATTGTCGTCTCTTTAATTTAATCGTTCTTATTTTTTTGTCGCAACTTTACTGGATCGTCTTGTTGCCGAGCTTCTGAAATCCCGGATTTCCTCGCTAGGCAACAAGACTCACACTCACGTGGGTGAGAGGAGCCCTAGTCTGTTCCTGTGTCCAGACCCCCCCCTCCTCAAACACCCCGCCCCATGTATATAAGCTTGTATGTGAACCCTGTTGAAAACTAGAGGTCTCATCCGTTGCATGGTCAAGCCTACAATATTACTCTGTATTACTAGAATATGAAAATGTTACAATGTCCATGTGCAATATTCTGTGTGTGATCAGTACGTCTTTTTATGACCCTCTTTTCGGTCAGAGGCTTGTTTTCTGATTTCTGGCCTCTACCGGTTGTTTGTGTTTTAACGGCATGACTTTGTTTGTTTTCCGTCTGCCCGTCTGTCTGTTCTCGTAACTCAACTGGTCACCATCTTATGCTTCCTTCCAATCCCTCCATCCTACTTTCCAGCCATTCCGTGCCTGTTTTACCTATGTGTAGGTAAGGGGCTTTTTTGCTTTTCCCCTCAACCCTAACCCCAACCCTAACCCTAACCCCAACCCTAACCCAACATAACACACACTCCACACTACCTACCCACACCACTAATTCCACTATCACCGCATGGGTTTGGCCTGTCACTGTCCATCTCTATACCCGCTACAGATAGCTGTCGTCTCTCTTGTACACAACGGTCCACAAAAGGTACAAAGTCTTGTCAGTGTTAAGATAGTACATTCTGCTCTGTGCCGTGTTTAAAAGGGGTCACATGTTCTAAGCTGGTACACAACTAGGAACTGTTCTGCAACAGGTCCCTCGATGGTTCTGCTAGCAGGCACTGTTGGTGGTGATACAGTAGGAGTAGCCTAATAGTAGCAGCAGTATTTACAGTAGTAGAAGTAGCAGTAGTAGTGATAATAGTATTATTATTATTATTATTAAAGTAGTTCTCAAAGTAAATAAGTAAATACAGTACTACTACAACTACTACTACTAAAAGTAAATAAGTAGTAGTAGTAGTAATAGTACTAGTAGTAGTAGTACTAATAACAATACTACTACTAATACTACTACTACTAATAATAATAATAATAATGCAAAATACTAACAACTACTAAAGAGTAGTAGTTCTAGTATAAGTATTAGTACACTAGCTACTAATAGTATGAATAGCTAGCGTACTAGAGAGCCATAGTGTCAGCATGTGTTAGGAGCAGATACTGTAGCAACGTTGGTTGTTATGAAAGGCTCGTACTATCTGCAGTAAAAGTATAACTCGGGTGTGTGTTGTATACCCCTCTCAGTCCAACCCAGGTCAGAGGTCATGATAACATGCTGGGTATTCAGGAGGACTATGTTACAGCATACAGTAGTGTGCCGCGCTGTTATTAGGTTGTGACAGTAACTACAACTATAGTAACTAACCTCCCTCCATGCACACACACACACACACACACACACACACAATTCAAGAGGTATTGTCGTATGAACTGACATACAGTCTAGGTGGTAGAAGACAAGTGGTAGACATCAAGTCATCTGAATCTACTTAAAAGTAGAATTTATCGCACACATTTCAGCCAAAACCTGCTTGCTTCTCTTCTCCATCCCTGCCTCCCTCCTTCCCTCTGAAATTCTGTCCCTTCACACCCATTCTTATCTGATCCCATCCCGTACGGTCATACACCCAAGTATTGGTTTACATTGTGTCTTGTGTGTGGCACCAACATGGATGGGTTTGTGTCTCATGTCAAAAAAGTGGCTCTGTCCCACTTGGACCCGAAGAGACTTTGTACCCAGAGATCTCACACTCCAGCTCCTCCCCTCCTCCTCCTCCTCTCCTCCTCCTCTCCTCCTCCTCTCCTCCTCTCCTCCTCCTCTCCTACTCTCCTCCACGCTCTTCCCTCTGCTCTCCCAAAAGGTTAGAAAGCTAGAAGAAAAATATATATATATTAAGTCATCATAGGAAGCTCATATAAGTCTGCAGAAGAACCTCTTAGATTATGTCTGGCTGCGTATTATCTATTTTTACATACAGCTACAGTACAATGAATCATAACATTTGTGGGTCACCTGCATTGAATTACTGTATGTATCTCCTACATATTTACTATTTGATTTCCGGTTTCTGTATTGTGAGGCTTTATATGTACAGTTTGTCACCTGACTCATGGTTGATGTTTTTTCGTTGTTGTTGTTGGTTCAGTTCCTTTGCCATTCGTTAGTGTTATGTATGTCGATGTAAGCATTTTGCTGTGTGCCAAATGTACTGTATTTTAAAGGACGTGAATGTGTATCGTTTGTTTTTTGGAACCTAATAAATATGATGATGTCAAAAAATGTGTTTGTATCAGTTGTGCGTGCTAGTCCGAAAGTTAAATGGTGGCATACTGTAAGAGGTCAAGTGTAGAGAGAAATTTTTGTTCCGAGTGTCCAATGGCCGACTGTGGAATGTCTTCTACACAGATGCCTGTGATAAATAGTAAATGGACTGCACTTATATAGCGCTTTTCCACCTTAGCGTCACTCAAAGCGCTTTACAATGGCCTCTCATTCACCCATTCACACACACATTCACACACCAATGGCGATAGCTGCCATGCAAGGTGCTAACCTGCTCATTGGGAGCAACTTGGTGTCTTGCTCAAGGACACTTCGACATGTGGAGCTAGGATTTGAACCACTGACCCTTCGATCACTGAACGACCCGCTCTACCAACTGAGGTACAGCCGCCCCTGATAGCAGGTATCTGCGATGCTTTGAGGACAGGGTTTGTCCACTAGATAGCAACTCTTTCATCTCTCTCTAGGCATTGTGGGAAAGGATGCTATGTTAAGATAGATTTGCTTGGATGATTCCAGAATCCCAGTTTCAAAAAGAATAATGGTCAGTGATGATCAGCACAGACAGGTATAGGGCGTGTCTTCCTAGTTTTATGCCGTTGTGTATATTCCAACAGCGACTCATACGTGGGACAGTGATATTCAGAGTGTTGTAGAAACGTAGCCTTTCTCCTGGTCCTGTGTCAAATGTACTGTATATATTTAGACTTAAGGCTTTATGAAAAGCCTTTATACTACAGGAAGGCCTCACACATCATTTGCTGGTGTGAAAGCTTCCACAGGACCTTCCTACGGCATTGTACCAGCTGCCAGCCGGGTGCTCAATCAAATCAAATCAAACTTTATTTGTATAGCACACTTCATACACAGAGGCAACACAATGCGCTTTACAGAGAGCAATGGGAGGGGCATAGGTCCCACCCCTACATATTCCAGAGGGAAGCACAAAAACAGTTTCACCCGGGGGACAGATAAGTGAGCTGTAAAAATGCAATGCATCGCCTTGACTGGCTGGACACTATGGATCTGAGCCAAGACAGTTTGCTCTAGGTGGCCAGATTTGTCTTGGACAAGACACAGTGGACAGTTAATGTTTCACTTATTATTAATCAACCTGGACGTACTCCTTGTTTGATTTGACTGACACTGTAGATATTGCACTCTTACAGCTTGAGTTTAAAGACTTTTTTATATGTGCTGTGTAACTACTGTGATTTCGTTTGTGCCTTTTTGTTGTCCTTACTAATGTAACATACCAATTTTCCCTCAGGGATAAATAATAATAATAATAATAATAATAATTAAATCTATCTTTCTATCTTTCTGTCTGTCTGTCTGTCTGTCTGTCTGTCTGTCTGTCTGTCTGTCTGTCTGTCTAGTGTATCCGAATGAATGTCTGTCTGTCTGTCTGTCTCTAACTTATCTATGCTAAATGGAGGACAATATACCTATAACTACTGCATCAGGTATAGGTAATAAAATAACCTGTTACAACACAATCAATCAATCAATCAATCAATCAATCAATCAATCAGTCTGTGTTAACTCTTTTTTGTTATAGTGCAGAGCGAGAGGTGAAAGGTTATGGACGGTTGATATTCTTATCTCTGCTGTCTCCAGTTAATTCTACATGTATTAGGTCACGCAACTCCACATGCAGGCCTGCTACAGGTGCTTGGATCGGGATCCAACCAGACAGCCAATGCGGGCTGAGGGCCAGGAGGTGTGGTTGGGGGGGAGGTTCCTCGCAGCGTGCTCTCCAATCACGGGGCTCTGATTGATTGATTGATTGATTCAGTGACTGTCAGCCGGCCAGCGGGGCTCAGGCTTAGGAGAGTACGGCGAGCAGAGGGGCTGGAAGTTTCACACCAGCGACGCAACCGAGGAAACTTTCACAGCGAACTGAGCGAGTTTGTCAAGAGCAGTTGTGCCTGGATCGAGGGTACCTGTGGTGAATTAGGTGAAAGGCTGAATCCTCGGCAGCGTTGTGAGACTGTAGGCTATAGTCTGCTACAGTGCTTTAATCGGTGGACCGCAACCTGCCTTTGAAACGAACTGATCGGGAGGAAAATATTTAACCACATATTCTGGATTTTCATTTCAGGCAATCTGAAATATACATTGTTATTTTATATTTTAATGCACCGTCAGTTTTTTTTTTTTTTTTTAAATAGTTGTTTAGCTGGACTTAGGAGGAATTACGACATTTTCTGCGCGTGAACTTTGCATAGAAAACATGACTGTCGATAAGGAGAAGAAAAGGTATGCAACACTTTAACTTTATATTTAAAATCTGCCATCACAGTCTATTACTGGACAGGGATAAGCTTTATAACATTTAAATACAAGTTTGAACTGAAGACTTAGACACTATGATGTTATGATGAATGTGTGGATGAATCTTGACAGTGATTTTTATTCCGCAACCTGTTGCGCTGCCGCTGCGGCAACGCGGTCCAGTTGAATTACGCGCAGCGCAGACCTGCATTTTGGAAACAATTCATTACATTAGGCCTACATTACATTACATTACATTACATTACATTACATTACAGTCATTTAGCAGACGCTTTTATCCAAAGCGACTAACAATAATTGCATTTAACGTAGGAAGAGCCAATGTAGGCTACTGCTACTTGCCAGAACTCACAAGTACATCTTCTTTCTAAAACAAGTGACTAAGAGCATAATCTAGTGCTGAAGGCAAAGTGCAAGAATCACAATCTAATTCACACAGGTGTTTCAAAGTTGACGAAATTGCTTGTGTGAATTATAATGGTCAGTTATTAATAGTGGTTGATTTTTTCAACCTTTGCAAGAATTTACCCGATATTTTCATCTTCGTAGCCACAGGCCCTCATTTAGGCTATTTGATCAACAATTTGCATGTTGATACTTCCCAAGCTGAATTCACTAGGCCTATATTTCACTTTGTTAAGCCTTTCAAGTGACAAGAAGGGTGCTTTTTGTTAGTTATACTAGTGCACAGTGCATGTGGAGCCGTCGTGGTCTATCGATCAATCTGTCAATCTAAAACTGACATTTTAAAGTCCCAATGGTTGTCATACACCTGAGTGTGTGACATTTGTTCCCCGCATTTGACCCATCATCCCCTGGGTGAGCGGTGAGCAGCAGCGGTGCCGCGCTCGGGAAACCAAATGATGAAGCCCCCCAATTCCACCCTTTGATGCTAAGTGCCAAGCAAGGAGACATTGGGTACCATTTTTCCCAGCAAACACGCAACGTCAGGGAGACGTTCAGATCATGTCTTAATAACGTCCGTCGGTCCTGAACCCCGTGTGTTCGTCTGCTGGACCCCTCAATATTCACACGTCTGGCTTGGACCCCTCTAAGACGTCTGTGGACGTGCAGAACAGGTTCAGAATCTGAACGTTTAAAATAAACTTTCATTCTGGCTCCTAATTGGATGTCTTTGGATGTCCGAAAAAGACAAAAAAGACATCTAAAAGACATTTTTTAGACGTGTCTTTGCTCAGTGGGTTATAGTCTTTGGTATGACTCGGCCAGGGATCAAACTCACGACCTCCCAGTCTCAGGGCGGAGACTAACCACAAGGCCACGGAGCTGGTTTTGGTAGCGTGGAAGACAGAATTCCTCGCAAACTGGCTTCCAGGCTAATATTTTGGCTCCTGAGCCCAAGTCCAAACGAATGGAGGTGAATGGGTGGCCTTGTTTGGGCGGCTCTGTGTATACCCGCCTCGGGTTGTAGCCGACGGGGGGTACTCCGCCCGCAACCCCGAGTCCAAACCCCGTGTCCCTAGTGCCCCCCAAGCACGGACCTGGCTTCGCTCAAAGTTTTGTTCAATCAATCAATCAATCAATCAATCAAAGCTTTATTTGTATAGCGCATTTCATACCCAGAGGCAACACAATGCGCTTTACAGAGAACAAGGGAGGTGGGCATACGACCCACTCTCTACATATTCCAGAGGGAAGCAAAAAAACAGTAATCACCCGGGGGCCAGATAAGTGAGCTGTAAAAATTCTTCCCTGACCCCTCTCAACAAGGCGATCGAGCAAGCTCCAGGAGAATGTTTGTCTACCGGCTAACATTTATAAATCAATACATTACTTTTTTTTAAAAATTGTTTTGGCTCTCTGTACATTTGGTGTGTACATTACATGTATGTAAGTTAATCACACTACAGTATATGAATCTTGGTATTCTGTGTTATTGTTAAATTGCCCTGGTTTTAAGTATTTGGTGAAGGGCCTTTATACCCAGAATGAGGCTTCTTTAAGTGAGTTGTTTGCGTTCTCCCAGGCGCCTCCGTTAGGATGAAGGGAGGGAATTGTTTACTGAAGTCACAGGGTTCTCTCACTTCTTTATGATGCCACTTCTCACCATTGAGATTGCAAATAAGGGAAGCAAAATCTTCAACATCTCATAGTCATCCTCTGTCTGCATCTGTTCATATCTCTGATGTCATGACCATGAGTCAGGCTGTGTTTGTGTGACCTGTAGTTCTGAAGAGTTTCCCTGGAAAAGGGTCACGTTAGTTAGTTTTATTTTTACCAACACTTCCTGAACAAGCACTGTCATTGACAGTCTTAAACAGGGGATACAGTCAGTGTGTGTGTGTGTGTGTGTGTGTGTGTGTGTGAGAGAGAGAGAGAGAGAGAGATTGTGTGTGTGTGTGTGTGAGAGAGAGAGAGAGAGAGAGAGTGTGTGTGTGTGACGGTTACAGGACCCCTGAGGAGAAAAGCTCCGAGTGTGTGTGTGTGTGTGTGTGTGTGTGTGTGTGTGTGAGAGAGAGAGAGAGAGAGAGAGAGAGAGTGTAAGGACGCTCTTGTTTGTCAGATGCTGCATGATGGGAATTCTGCAGTAAAATGTGTTTACATGACCACGAGAAAGACATAATAATAATAAAAATAACTTTCATTTATATAGCGCCTTTCATAAAACCCAAGGTCGCTTTACCTAGGGGCAGAACAGACAAGAGACAAACATGGTAGACAGAGACACACAACATTAAGAAACGGAAGCTAGAGGTCAAAGGCCATGTTAAAGAGGTGAGTTTTAAGAAGTTTCTAGAAGCTGTCCAGAGTTGGGGCGTTGCGGAGTTCTACAGGGAGTTCTACGTATGCTTCTGCAACAGTGTCACCGTGTTTTTTTCCAACATGTTGAATAGCCTCTGGCGGGCTATAGCATCAACGCGCTAACGATTAGCTCCGTAATGTTACTACTCTCTATCTACTGTCTTTCTTCCAACTTCCTGTAATCCCACGACTGACCCCCCCCTTGGAGGGACTGTTTGTGCTTCTTTAAGGAGTTTAAAGAGTTTAACACACCAACCTCTAACTGCCACCATTATACCTTGGGACTCAAGGACATTTGTACTTGGTTACACTCACCCCTCTAAACTCACTCCACATAACTGAACACCCAGGTCACGGCACCAATGTTACCCATGTTAAGGGATTGGTCAGGGTGGGATTCCATACCGTGCTTCTACGAACTCTCTGAGAGAGAGAGAGAGAGAGAGAGAGAGAGAGAGAGAGAGAGACCGTCTGTGTTCTCTCTCCCGTTTGTGAGTTGGACACACTAATCGTTGCGTTCCCTTTGTTAGAGCTTCTTTAAGGAGTGAGTTTAACCAATCAGCCTCTAAACACCACCATTATACCTGGGACATTTTTACTCGGTTTCACCTGCAGCTTTCATTTTATATGACCTTTTATGTATTTCTTGCACTTTGTCTTGATGCTTTAATGTCTCATGTAAAGCACTTTGAATTGCCTTGTTGCTGAAACATGCTATACAAATAAACTTGCCTTGCCTTGTGACTACAGCCTTGTTGTCACTAACAAGCCCACGCTAACACTCAGATCTACCCCTAACATGATGCAGTAAACAGGGCAGGTACGAGGGTGATTCCTGGAGTAGTACATCTCTGCTATCTGGAAGTCATCGACTAGAGAGGATGGATGGAGAGATTTACAGTATTTTATACACAATAGACGCGGCGGCCATCTTAGAAATCAGCTCAGCGCAGCAGGCTCAGGGTGCACTCAAGGGATGTGTGTGTGTGTGTGTGTGTGTGTGTGTGTGTGTGTGTGTGTGTGTGTGTGTGTACTGTAAGCTTGTGCTGTACTGGTATGTTTATCTTTGTGTAACCTGAAATATATATATACTAGCCAGTCATCAGCGTTAATGTGGGTAATACTAGCCTCTGCTCCGGCTCGTGTTCCTCAGTTTATTTGAGCAGTGACACATCACACCGGTTTTACAGACTCTGTGTTATTGTGACAGGATCCACTTACAGGAAAGCTTTATGTGTTTATTTACTCAACGCTCTCGTATAGTCGCTCAGCGTATCGACTCCGTCCAATGATCACAGTGAGATAAGAGCTGTAAGAATCCACTCCCGTATCGTCTCGTCTTGTCACAGCGAGGGATCTGGTTCGCCGATCACAAGCTTCGCAGTGGTAATTCATCCCGGGGCTCCGCCCACTCTTGCCACTGGGCGCCGATCCGAGGTGTTTTTGTTGTTTTGCTGGGTTATTGTTTGTTTGTTGTTTTGCTCGGTTATGTCATCGCTCAATAATACGGTGTTACACACGGTGGTGTCCTCTTGGCCAGGGTGAGAGAGAGAGGGGGAGAGAGGGAGATGGAGAGAGAGAGGGAGATGGAAAGGGAGAGAGGGAGATGGAAAGGGAGATAGGGAGGGAGGGAGGGAGAGAGACAGAGAGAGAGATAGAGAGACAGATAGAGAGAGAGAGAGACAGAAAGAGAGAGAGATAGAGAGTGAGAGAGATGGAGTGAGAGAGACAGAAACAGAGAGAGAGAGACAGAGAGAGATAAAGAGATAGAGAGACAGATTGAGAGAGAGAGTGAGAGAGAGATAAAGAAAGAGATAGAGAAATAGAGAGAGAGAGTGAGAGACAGATGGAGAGAGAGATAGTGTGAGAGAGAGAGATAGAGACAGACAGAGAGAGAGAGAGATAGAGACAGAGAGAAAGAGAGTGAGAGAGAGACAGAGAGAGACAGATAGATAGAGACAGAGAGAGAGAGAGATAAAGAGAGAGAGAGAAAGAGAGAAAGAGAGAAAGAGAGAAAGAGAGAGAGAGAAAGAGAGAGACAGAGAGAGAAAGAGAGAGAGAG
>NC_140235.1:1951495-1956495 GCF_949987555.1 Borostomias antarcticus | reverse complement strand
TCTGCATTTCTCCCATCCAAGCCGTCCTCCTCCAGGGGCAGCCAGGAGCAGTGGGCAGCCTGGTCAGTGTCCTCCTCCAGGGGGCAGTCAGGAGCAGTGGGCAGCCTGGTCAGTGTCCTCCTCCAGGGGCAGCCAGGAGCAGTGGGCAGCCTGGTCAGTGTCCTCCTCCAGGGGCAGCCAGGAGCAGTGGGCAGCCTGGTCAGTGTCCTCCTCCAGGGGCAGCCAGGAGCAGTGGGCAGCCTGGTCAGTGTCCTCCTCCAGGGGCAGTCAGGAGCAGTGGGCAGCCTGGTCAGTGTCCTCCTCCAGGGGCAGCCAGGAGCAGTGGGCGGACATCGTTCATGGCGCCCGGAGACCGAGTCCAAGTGCTCAGTCCAGGTCTTGGTCAGGGACCGCACTGAAGAGTATCTCTGGAGCCTCTGATCTTTTTTTGACCATAGGCCAGGTCATGTGACGTGAACGGTTGTGTTGAGAGAAACAGGTTGTGATGAAAACCTTCTTCAATTACAAGCTCTTAAAGCATCAGAACACTGACTCATTCATAAATTCATCTTGTGATCATCGTTTGATCTTCAGGCATCAAACAAATATCAAAGCCTCCATGGCAGCATTGTGCAATCAGGTGTAAACATTTATAGACGCTGCCGTCTGCTTCACAGTCTGCGATTGTGTAGTTTGACGAGACCGAAGAGGCGCAATGCATTCTGGGGCAGTTGAGTATGAGAATGACCCTCAGGCTGCATACTCGTGTAGACAAATTTCACATACTATGTAATGAAATACATACTCAAATTTACATCATACATAGAAGTATGAATAGTACTGTATGTTAGTATGCCGTTCATGCAGTTCATTCCACCACTGCTGGGCCAGGACAGAGAAGAGCCGTGATCGTGTCGATCGACCGCAGCGGCCTCGGGTTGATGGGGCAGCCAGTCGCCCGAGGTAGCAGAGCGTAGTGATCGGGAGGGGGTATAGGGTTTGACCATGGCCTGGAGGTAGGAGGGAGCTGTTTCGTTCATTGCCCTGTAGGCTAGCGCCAGAGTTTAACTGGATGTGAGCTGCTACAGGGAGCCAGTGTAGAGAACAGAGAAGCCACATTTTATGGGAGAACTTAGGGTGATTGAACACTAGGTGAGCAGCAGCTTTCTGGACAAGTTCCAGAGGTTTAACGGCTGACGCTGGGGCCCCAGCAAGGAGGGAGTTGCAGTAGTCCAGGCGGGAGATGACCAGGGCCTGGATGAGTACCTGCGCCGTTTCATCAGTGAGGAAAGGGCAAATACTCCTGGTGTTGCAATCTGTGTCTCACAAGTGAACCAGAAGATGTGCAACTCCCCCTTTCCTGTCCATACATCTGGATGTAATATAAGACTTAAAACCTAGACATAGATGGACTCTCCAAGTCCCAGGTGTATGTTATAAAGTTCCCAAGACATAGATCATTGGGGCTGCCCTTTCCATACCACCCTGGTTGTAAAGATAACCAGCTTATCAAGGCACGTAGACCCCCTTTCCAAACACACCCACACTCCAAACCTCTCTGTAACCCCAACCCTTGTCTTCTCATCGTTAACATTTCCCAGAACTACAGTAGTTTTTACCCTTACAAGAGCATCTCTGCAATGTGTTGACCGGTAGATGACCAGAGTCCACTAGTGCAGTCAGTCTCTTGTGGACAAAGTCACTGGCATATCGCAGGATAATGGAGCGCTGGTCTTTTGATGTTACGTCTGTCGTCGGGTCAATTTGAACTGTACTGTACTGTAAAGATTACTGTACATCCCCGCCCCCTGCATCTCATTGGCTATAGACTCCTGACTGATCTGACGATCGACAAATAGGATCAATGATCATGTTAATGGTAATTTTGTAGAAAATTACAAAGCATCTTTTTACTTTTCCCAATGCAATCATTCAAACGTTGATCCCGGCGCCCCCCAGGGGTGTGTTTTATCCCCTTTACTGTACTCTCTATTAGGGTCTGTTCGAGCAACTTTTTGTTGCCACTGAGGAGCCTTCCCAAGTCCAACCACCACCAGATCAGGGAATCTGGGAAATTCAGCAACCCTCTCTATACACTAACAACTGTAGATCACATTCTGAGTCAGTATTGCTGTATACGTTTGCTGATGATAGCTCGGTAGTGGGTCTTATTACCAACAACAATGAATCAGAATACCGCAGAGAAGTGGAGGAGCTGGTGAGGTGGTTGAGGCCAACAACTTAACACTCAACACTCAACATCTCTAATACTAAAGAGCGTGTTGCTGATTTCAGGAAGAATGCCAGCCACCATCTCCTTCCCTCCATTAATGGTCAAGAGGTAGAGAGAGTCTCTTCCTTCTTGGGACCACCATTCACAAATCCTTCTCATGGAATCTCAACACCAGTCTCAAAATAAGCAAAGTCCATCAGCGACTCTACTTCCTGCGGCAAATGAAAAAGTTCAAGGTCAGTTGGGCAGCCATGACTCATTTTTACAGATCAGCTACAAGAGAGTGTGCTCACTTTTTCCATCCTTGTCTGGTACGGAAACACAACCACTCTGTAGTCTCCCCTCGCTGTCTTCTATCTATTACACCAGAATTAGGAAGGCTAAAAAGATCACAGATCTCATCCAGCTCACCGTTTAATTCTTCTGTTCCCATCAGGAGGGAGATACAGGAGTATTAGACGCAGAACAACTCGCTTTGGGGATAGTACCTACTAGGGCTGCACGATTATGACAAAAGATGATAATTGCGATTATTTGCTTCAAAATGGTAATTGCGATTAATAATTGCGATTAATAATTCAAAGTAATAGCTTTAGCTCTGCACAGTTTGCATATGACCTGCTGGGCTTGAGCGACATCATCTTTTTCGTAACCACTCAGCGGGAACGCGTGTGATTGGTCAGACAGCATAAGTGCCTGTGATTCGTCCATGTAGTCCTAGCACACTCAATTCAAAGCAAAATTATTCATCACATTAATTGCGGCCTGTTGCGATTAGTTAATCGCGGAGGTCATAATCGCGATTTTGATTAATTCACGATTAATTGTGCAGCCCTAGTACCTACCCCCGAGCCCTCCGGCATCTGAACTTGCACTAAAACGATCTCAGGCGTCTACAGTGGCACCTGCTGCTCTTTATGTGTTATATGATACAACCATTCTACCACATGACATTTGTACCACTCGTACTGTATGTGTTGTTGTGTGCTGTTTGTTTTGATGGTCGTTTGATGTGATGAGCAAACCCAGACACATTCCAATCAACTTGCTGTTGACATGGCAAATAAATTATTGAATTGAATCCCTCTGTTCTTAAGTAGATAAATGTTTCCAGTCCTTCATTCCTTTTAGAAATGTGCTGTTGCTTTTGGAAAAGGCCAAACACACAAAGAGCAACAGAGGGCATGTTCTCACAGTGAGCTAGCCACGTTCTGTTCGGCCCATTCTTGCAGAAAAAAGACCGGTTCACAAGCACAAGTTTGGCATGGTTGACGTTGAAAACAAACAAAAAAAGCAACAAAGAAAACCCATCTAAATCATCTGAGTTGAGCCACGAGGAAAGAGAAAGACCCGAGCTGCTGTGTGATGCTGATTGGGTTATCGCTGGCTGCTCATCGGACTCACTTTCGACTACTACGGCCAACACCTCGGCGCCGGGGCCAGCCTGCTCGTGGGCCTGGGGTAACGGGCTACCCCGTGGGGGGGGGGGGGGGGGGGTAGCTGGCAGCCTGCTCTGGGCCTGGGGTAACGGGCTACCCCTGGGGTGGGGGGGTAGCTGGCGCCGTGTCTCCCTACTGCTTGTTTGTTGCTCTTCCTCCTGCCATCGATCTGTTAGCATGCGCTCCTCACGCTCCTCCCCTCCAATGCTAGCTACAACGACAGTTGGTTTTGGGACCGTTGCAGCCAGGATGAATAAATATAAACCAACAGCGGTATTTCAAAGTAAATTTGTTCACAGATAGGAAGCCAGTGTAAGGACCTCAGAATTGGAGTGATTACACCGGGCTCACACGCTTGCCTTTGATGCGTGTCCGTCAACGTATGCCGGAAGGCGTGTCTGCCGCACGAGACAACAACCAATCACATTGTCCGAAACTGCGCTCGCAACAGCCAGTAGATTCTCCGAACCTGCTAGCGCGCGCTATTTTGAAAACCCACTTTTCGTTTAGTGCTGTCATGGATGCTAATCTGGTCAAACGTGTGGCGATCGTCTCTGCATTGTGGTTGATGCAACGTGAACGTGGTGCCCGCAGGTATTGGGTACATCCTATCCTGCAAACAAACAGCGATTGTCCTCCATCTTGGTATCGAAAAATGTGAAAATCCTGCCTTGCGATGACGTCTTTCTCCGTCAAGACATCTGATTGGTCGGCAGCTCCAGCAACGCATCTGAAAGTTGAACATTTCTACAGTAGTCGAGTTGACTGAAGATAAACGCATGGACATGTTTTTCCAAACTAACTAATACACGCATGCAGGCACGCACACATGTACAGAGGTCACACTAATATCCCCCAAGGTCCCTGTGACTGACAGGTTAATGTCAAGCATTGGGGTGGGAAAACAGGGCGGGTGAGATGAGAGAGTTATGGGCTGATTACCCTCATGTCATCTGTCACTGAAAGGTGTGAAGAAATGAGGTCCAATATTATCTTACTGCCTGGGGAATAGACGGGCAATAATATCATTATTGTCAGTCAGTTCTCTGATGACAGAGATTAAAAAACGAGAATTACCAGGTGATGATGAGAATTACTGGGGATTAGAACAGCAGGTTTCCTCCCCTTTCCGTGTGATCACACTTTCCCTTCTTTCTCTAGCTGCAGTCGTCTGTCAGACAAAGTTTCATCTCAGCTGAGCTTGACCTTTTAATCCCTCACAATGTGCCAGGGGCCTTGTGACGTGTGTTTGAAGTACAGTATCAGCAGCTCTCAGGTCAGGTGTTGAACTGTATGCCAGGTATGCGTTCTCCGCCAGCGGGCTTTGAAGCTCGACTGTTGTCTCTCCG
>NC_140235.1:1923747-1951295 GCF_949987555.1 Borostomias antarcticus | reverse complement strand
GCCATTGTCTCTCTCTCTCTCTCTCTCTCTCTCTCTCTCCCCTCTTTCCATACCTTCTTGCCCCCCCCTCTCTCTCTCTCTCTCTCTCTCTCTCTCTCTCCTGCCTCCCTCCCTCCCTCCCTCCCTACAGCCTAGCAGTCCAGAGGACTACAGCTCTGGTCTGGAGAGTGATCTGAAGGTGGAGCTTATGGAGAAACTCTTTGCTCTGGACACTAAGAGCTCTAAGAGTCCTGACAGATCAGAGGTCAGCTGCTACTCTGCTACTGGCTATCTGGCTGCTCTATAACTCTGCTATTGTTGTGTGTGTGTGTGTGTGTGTGTGTGTGTGTGTGTGTGTGTGTGTGTGTGTGTGTGTGTGTGTGTATGTGTGTGTGTATATGTGTGTGTGTACGTGTGTGCCTATATATCCATCTTTCGGCCTCTGTCACATATTGTGAATGTTCCAGAAGGATCTGTGTGATCTGGACCTGGACACCTTGGCTCCCTACATCC
The DNA here is from genome assembly GCF_949987555.1 of Borostomias antarcticus. NCBI lineage: Eukaryota > Metazoa > Chordata > Actinopteri > Stomiiformes > Stomiidae > Borostomias > Borostomias antarcticus. The sequence goes on along the minus strand of NC_140235.1, from coordinate 1,950,803 downwards.
CCATGGACGGCGAGGACTTCCTGCTCAACCCCATCATCCCTGAGGACGGCGAGGACTTCCTGCTCAATCCCATCATCCCCGAGGACGCCGTCGGCGAACGAGCGCCGAGCCCCCTAGGCTGTGCCCACCACAGCCTCTTCCAGCCCCTGGCCTCCTCCCTGCCCGGCCTCTACCCGAACCTGCCCTCCACCAAATGGGGCTCCAGGGAGGATAGAGGCCCCGCCACTGCTTCCATGGACCCCGGGGACAACTTCGCCTACGCGGATCCCACCCAGATGCCCCCCTACCAAGCCTCGGCCAGCACCCCCCTCTCCTCGATGGGCGGACGCCAGAATCTGAACTGGCCCCCAGATCCCCCGAAAAACTTCCAGCGGGTAGAGAAGCAGGGGCAGAGGGAGCCTATGGTCAACAGCCAATCGTGTCAGGGCGCGGCCCTCCCTAAACAGAGGTAAACAAAGTCTGGTTGATTAGTTATTGCCGTTATCCATCCAGAACCGCGAACACAAAACCGTCTATCCTTATTCCCGAAGCACTTGTAGATCTGAAATAACTGGATAGGCATCAGCATGCTGGTGAACATGAGGCTTTATACCTATCCTCTCCTATCAGATCTACTGGCGTGGGAGTAGAGGTTAGTATGGTTTGTGGACAAGGCCAGTGTGGTGGGGTCAGAGGTGGAACCGGGGACTGCCGGTGCTCCGTGGAACCTGATGTCATGTGTTGTGCTGCGTAGGTCCGTGGAGAACTTTGTCCGGGCCTACAGAGACTTGAGTCCAGCCAGGATGCCCATGGCCAACACCTTCAAACGCTGCTTTGCGCAGATGGCTGTGGTACGTCTCAGAGTTTATCATTCTTTCTTTATTTTTTTTTTATATCCCAAAGTGCACGGCAAGAGTCAAATGAACATTATTATAAATTAAAGGTACCCAACAAAACGTGAATCAAAACAATCAGTTCTTTGTTTATTTTCGAAATTCCTCGATTATATGGTTCCTTGTAGTCTAATAAACATGTTGAATCACTTGAATGCCTTTCCTACCTTGTCATTTCTTCGCAAAATGATATTTAGCTAATGTTTTGAAAACAACAAAGATGTGTGAAACGTCACTATTATGTGCTCCGTGTATTGATGCAATGACGTAGTACGCGATTTTCGGGGACCACCTTCTCAAATTTGCTCTATAGCGCATACTAGTGGTCAAAAACTACATTGGGTACGTTTAAATAAAATACAATAATAAAGTAAATTTTCCTTCAAGTTTATTTCCGAGGCTGTCATGCCATAACTTCTAGATCACGGCTTGACATGAGATATTGTTGCTTTCAGATATTAGTTATTTTTTATTTATCTTGTACTATTATGCTAATTAAGACCAGAAAGCCCCAAGGCTACTACTAATCGTTCTCAATAAGCGAACCCTGTTTAAAGGAGAACGCTCGTTTTTGACAATCTGGACCTTATTTACGGCATATTATAAGACGTTTGACTCACCGAGATAACTTTGGTGTAATTCGGAGGCATGTAGAAGAAATTTAAAATCCAGCGCGAGCCAGTATATCCATGTAATGGCGGCGGACGGGGCACTGAGAATGCAGCTTCTAAAAAATCTATTTTCGGCCGCGAAACGGTTGTTTTCATCAATCTGTCTTTATGAATCGCTAGTTGTGCTTCCATAGGGCGTAGGTCTGTTGTGGTTTTTCACATGCCTCTGTAATATGATCTTTAGAAACGTCTTCAGAAACGAAATTGCTTCCTCACTTGCTCCAGCACGCATGCGCACAGCGTGCTGGAGCAACGCTTGCGCGCTGTGCGCACGCGTGCTGGAGCAAGTGGGGAAGCTATTTCGTTTCTAAAGACGTTGTCAAAAACGAGCATTCTCCTTTAAATGATGTGTTTATGCGTTTGCATGTCTCAGGGTGACGCGGCCCTCACTAAACCCTCCGAGACGATGTGGAAGAGGATGAAGAATGAGAACTACGCCATGATGGATCACTCCCACAGCACCCGCTCGCTGGCAGGTAGACAGCAGACAGAGCAGACAGAGCAGACCTCAATGTGCGCACTAGGCATTTGTCGGCTGTAGCTCAGTTGGTAGAGCGGGTCCATTCAATGATCGAAGGGTCAGCGGTTCGAATCCCAGCTCCGACTGTCCACATGTCGAAGTGTCCTTGAGCAAGACACCCAACCCCAAATTGCTCCCAATGAGCAGGTTAGCACCTTGCATGGCAGCTACCGCCATTGGTGTGTGAATGTGTGTGTGAATGGGTGAATGAGAGGCCATTGTAAAGCGCTTTGAGTGCCGCTAAGGTGGAAAAGCGCTATATAAGTGCAGTCCATTTACCATTTGTCACAGATATTGTAGGTTATATTCACATTTTATCCGGCCTATGTTTTTGTGGAATGTAATAGATCAACTCAAATGAGTGTATTCTCTGCTCAAGACATTATTTAGGCCTGGGGATAATGGGGTCAGGGGTCAATAAACCCAGGACAGCTGCTCACTTTAGGAGACAGGCCTATGACAATGTCTTGAGCGGAGAATACACTCATTTGAATGTATCTATTCAATCAATCAATCAATCAATCAATCAAAGCTTTATTTGTATAGCGCATTTCATACCCAGAGGCAACACAATGCGCTTTACAGAGAACAAGGGAGGTGGGCATACGACCCACCCCTACATATTCCAGGGGGAAGCAAAAAAACAGTAATCACCCAGGGGCCAGAAAAGTGAGCTGTAAAAATTCTTCCCTGACCCCTCTCAACAAGGCGATCGAGCAAGCTCCTGGAGTATGTTTGTCTACCGGCTAAGAACATTTATAAAGCAAATCTATTACAGGAACATGACTCAGAATGCTCTCCCTCTTTCAGAAGCAGGTATGGGCATGTTAGGGGGCGTCAACCAGTCTGGCAGCCCCATTCAGCAGCACAGGAAGTCCCAGCATCCAGATTTTGGAAGCGGTGCGCTCATCAAACCCTTCCTCCAACAGAGCTGCAATTACACAGAATACCGCATGCTGCCTTCCAACAGAACGCAGGGTGAGTTTGTGAGATGTGTGTGTGTGTGTGAGAGAGAGAGAGAGAGAGAGAGAGAGAGAGAGAGAGAGAGGAGAGAGAGACTGAGTGTGTGTGTGAGAGAGAGAGAGAGAGAGAGAGAGAGAGAGAGAGAGAGAGAAGGGGAGAGGAGAGAGACTGAGTGTGTGTGAGAGAGAGAGAGAGAGGGAGAGAGGGAGAGAGAGAGAGAGAGAGAGAGAGAGAGAGAGAGAGAGAGAGTGTGTGTGTGTGTGTGTGTGTGTGTGTGTGTGTGTGTGTGTGTGTGTGTGTGTGTGTGTGTGTGTGTGTGTGTGTGTGAGAGAGAGTGAGAGAGAGAGAGAGAGAGAGAGATGCATCATTCATATATATAACCAGTAGGCTACTAACTAAACTAATGTATGTTCACGTCTATTTTGAGCATGGAACATAATCGATTGTTGCCACAATTGTTTTGCAATCTAAACAACTGAAACATTTCTGTGTGTGTGTGTGTGTGTGTGTGTGTGTGTGTGTGTGTGTGTGTGTGTGCGCGTGTGTGTGTGTGTAGGGGTTGCCAGTCGGCTGCTGGGGCCATCCTTTGACTCCTGCTGTCTGCCAGAGCTCACCCACTATGACTGCGAGGTGAACGTACCTCTGTCAGGCAACCTGCACCTGCTCCAGGGCAGAGAGCTGCTGAGGGCCCTGGACCAGGTCTCCTACCCTGCCCTCTACCCACCCTACCCCCACACCCTGCCCTCTACCCACCCTACCCCCACTCTACCCACCCACCATACCCTCTACCCACCCTACCCCCACACCATAGCCCTATAGACCCTGCCCTCTACCCACCCTACCCCCACAACCTGCCTCTACCCACCCTACCCCCACTCTACCCACCCACCATACCCTCTACCCACCCTACCCCCACTCTACCCACCCACCATACCCTCTACCCACCCTACCCCCACACCATAGCCCTATAGACCCTGCCCTCTACCCACCCTACCCCCACAACCTGCCCTCTACCCACCCTACCCCCACTCTACCCACCCACCATACCCTCTACCCACCCTACCCCCACACCATAGCCCTATAGACCATACCCTGTACCCACCCTACCCCCACAACCTGCCCTCTACCCACCCTACCCCCACAACCTACCCCCCACACCATAGCCCTATAGACCATACCCTGTACCCACCCTACCCCCACAACCTGCCCTCCACCCTACCCCCACTCTACCCCCACACCATACCCTCTACCCACCCTACCCCCACACCATAGCCCTATAGACCATACCCTCTACCCACCCTACCCCCACAACCTGCCCTCTACCCACCCTACCCCCACAACCTGCCCTCTACCACCCTACCCCCACTCTACCCACCCACCATACCCTCTACCCACCCTACCCCCACACCATAGCCCTATAGACCATACCCTGTACCCACCCTACCCCCACACCATACCCTGTACCCACCCTACCCCCACTCTACCCACCCACCATACCCTCAGACCCTAATACCCACTCTACCCCCAGACCCCAACACCCACTCTACCCCCAGACCCTAATACCCACCCTACCCCCAGACCCTAACACCCACTCTACCTCCAGACCCTAATACCCACCCTACCCCCAGACCCTAATACCCACCCTACCCCCAGACCCTTAATTACCCCCCCTACCCCCAGACCCTAATACCCCCCCTACCCCCAGACCCTAATACCCACTCTACCCCAAACCCTCATCCCACCCTACCCCCAGACCCTAATACCCCCCCCTACCCCCAGACCCTAATACCCACCCTACCCCCAGACCCTAATACACACCCTACCCCCAGACCCTAATACCCACCCTACCTCCAGACCCTAATACCCACCCTACCCCCAGACCCTAATACCCACCCTACCTCCAGACCCTAATACCCACCCTACCCCCAGACCCTAATACCCCCCCTACCCCCAGACCCTAATACCCACTCTACCCCAAACCCTCATCCCACCCTACCCCCAGACCCTAATACCCCCCCTACCCCCAGACCCTAATACCCACCCTACCCCCAGACCCTAATACCCACCCTACCCCCAGACCCTAATACCCACCCTACCCCCAGACCCTGCCGCACCCTCATCTACCCTATTCTGATCCCAATACTCCCTGTACCCAACCCTCATCTACCCTACCTTAACCCTAACCAAACCACACCCTCATCTACCCTACCTTAACCCTAACCAAACCACACCCTCATCTACCCTACCTTTACCCTTACCAAACCACACCCTCATATACCCTTTACCCTACCTACTGTACAATGTATCAGTCGACAACAGTGTCTTTTGATCTGTGTTGGTCATCTTTATCTACATAAATTATATATAAATATATATATATATATATATATATATATATATATATATATATATATATATATATATAGCACATGCATCATGTTTAGTTATTCCGAGTCTATTTTCAGTTGTTAGGAGATTAAGATGTATTATCTGTTGTTCTGCAGTGTTTCTCAACCCCTGTGGTCCCTGGCATAATTACAGGGGGTCCTTGGGAACGTGTTAATATATATCTATATAAAATTATATATTTGTTAAGTATACGCATTCACAGCTCACGTTAGCTGAGCTGACGTTAACACACTCATTCTTGAATTGCTATAAACATATTATGATCGAAACAGATAGGCAAATTAAGTGTCATGGATGCCATAAAATGTGTACAATTTTTACCTTTTTTGGTGCAAAAAAGTGTGTTGGAGAGGGGTGGGGGGTGGGGGGTGGGCGTGAAACGGCCCTATGTTAAGATCATTCATGTTAAATATGAATACAATACAAATGACTTATGTCTTCATAAGTAATATCGGGGTGGGGTTGGGGGTCCTTCAGGATTTTTTGAAATATTCCAGTGGTCCAGAGCTCAAAACGGGTTGAGAACCACTGCTCTACTGAATCTCCCCCATCATATAATTCATATCAAGGGGAAATCATATCACTGTGTATCTTTATTTCACTACCCGTTTTTCTCATCTTCCTCTCTGAAATCAGAATCAGAATTCTTTCTCTCTCTAAAATCAGAATCAGAATTCTCTCTCTCTAAAATCAGAATCAGATTTCTCTCTCTCTAAAATCAGAATCAGAATTCTCTATCTCTAAAATCAGAATCAGAATTATCTCTCTCAAATCAGAATTCTCTCTCTAAAATCAGAATCAGAATTCTCTCTAAAATCAGAATCAGAATTCTCTCTCTAAAATCAGAATCAGAATTCTGTTTCTCTAAAATCAGAATCAGAATTCTCTTTCTGTCACTTTCTCCATGTTGTCTGCAACTCTGTCATAACACTTTGAAATCCGGATGAAAGGTAACAAACTTTAAGATCTTTAAAAAAAAAAAAAAAAAAATGAAATAAAGGTGTTTCTTTGTTTTTGTTTATATTTGTTTATTTGCGTTCTCATATCTGAACTCTTCTGTCATGTTTCCTCCCACTGTCTTATTAATGGCTGTTTGCGAGTCATCATGTTTTCCCTGTTAAAGTCAGATAGATGAATTTAGAAAAGATCGTGTGTGTTACTTTTCTTTGTCTTGGTAAAATGTGTGTTGGTTCTCAGTTCATAAAGAGTTTGCAACAACGCAGAGTAAGTCCAACTCTTTGAACCTTTTCATTGTGTTGTTATAGTCACACTATCAGGGAGGTTTTTCTATGAGAGACGGCAACTTAGAATGGAAATTGAGAGAAACAATTCTCTCTTTCTCCCTTTTCTCAGTTTCTCTCATTTTCAACATATAGTCTTTGTGTGGTGACCACTTTAAAGTCTGACTTTAGCCCTGTACACATATATACCGTATGTAGTCTATTTAAAGGTATACACTCTAAACCTTCTACTACATAAAATTGACGATAGTCTCTTACTGTTAATGTGCCTTGGTACTTTGTATTATCGACCCAGTATGCAGATCAGAATCCTTTGTGTCCTAGACCTCTTCCATAGTGCTGGTTTCTACATTTGTATTTATGTGGCATTTATTTTTCTGGAGTATATTTAAAAAAGTATATGCATTTGTTGGCAGGCTGTGTTGTTCTCACTTCAAAGAAGAAAATTATATTACAAAAAAAACGATCTACTTTTAAAATGTAGCATTTTGAATATGGTAAACAAGCAAGTGTCACAATGTAAGAAATCACCTCATCAGTATGTATACATAGATATAACATATAGCATTTGTAGAGGCAAATGTAAATGTCTTGTTTTCACTTTCATTAACACTGTATTTGGCTGTTTTCATGCTGAATTTATCTTTACATATTACAAAGTATTACCATACAATGTGCCTTATTATCACTTTAAATGAGTCAACTCTGCTATAAGCCCTTCAAGTGCACAGAATGTATTCTGTAGTTAGCTTGTTGTAACATGAGTCTGCACACACACACACACACACACACACACACACACACACACACACACACACACACACACACACACACACACACACACACACACACCACTAGCCTTTATAGACCCTAATATTTAGCCCCTGTTGTTTGATAGCCCTAGATCCAGAGACGCTTAAACCAGTTATATCAACAAGTCTCAAATCGTGTCCCAGTATAGCAGTCCTGGTAATGACAAACACAGATGTCTAGTTTGAGGAGTACAGATGTAGAAGCTTCAAGAAATAAAGGAGTCCACACATCAAACTATCAGATTTATTATTATTTTATTAGACCTTTATTTAACCAGGTAAGCTTATTGAGATAAAGAATCAGAATCAGAAAGAAGATGGTGTGTTGGTTGTGTAAAGCAGGATTAGGTTGTGAGGGAAGATTAGGATACTGAAATATGATGTTTTAGGAAGATACCAGAGACTGATGATCAGTAAGGAAACCAATTAAAAGAAACTGACTTAAAATGCAGGCTGTTCTTCTCATTGTTAGCATGTGTTTAGTCTACGTAAAAATGACAAGTCTAAACTTCAGAATCTCAGAGATCGTCAGTCATCACTACAACACTTGCATAACAAGCTACAGTTGTCATGACAGATCTTACCTGTAGAAACATGACAGACAGATTTAAACTCGGAGCTATAAAATTAGATAAAGAGAGAGAGAGAGAGAGAGAGAGAGAGAGAGACAGACCGTAAAGAGAGAGACCAGGAGCTGGGAGACACATAGAGAGTCTGTGCGTTTGACCCGTGAGTGACTGATAGAGAGAGACGTACTGCTCAGTCTGCCCACTGATGCATATCTCTACAAACCCTCTCTTCACTTGGTGGACAGCTCATCTCTCTCTCTCTCTCTTCCTTCCTTACTCCCCCTGTCTCTCACCTCCTCTCTCTTGTTCTCTCGCTTGGGAACATGCTGACTACGTCAACGTTAGCCAAGCCTGTCAACATCTTCCCAGTTTTTTTTTGGGACACAAAACACACTTTAACGCTCCAACGTTAAAAGCAGATCTGTCCACAAGACAAGTTCCTCCAAAGACTGAGAAAAACATGTTCCTAGTTTTCTCTGAGCCAAAGTGAATGGAATGTGGGACTTTTTCTCAAATTACCCACAGCCCACATAGCCTAAACACTAGGATTATATAAGAGGTTAAGATGTTTAATTTTATATTTATTTATTTTGTAGTTGAGCAATGAGTCTTAACACACGTCAGTTCCCCTGTGGATGGAATATAGTTAGATATTGTCCCTTTAAGCTATGTTGGGTTCTACCAACGCTATGGACCAGTTCAGTTGGTTAGGTTAACTGACAAATGTCTGGCTCGTATCTTTTTACCCCCTCTAAGACCCCCAGAAATGCACGATAGATTTAAGTCCCATTTTTGCGTTCTTGATATCAAAGGTCAAATGTTATTGTACAGTATGTCCATTACTTGAATTCAAAGCAATAGAAACCAAAGTCATGAAGGCGACCTGTCCTGTGCCTTGTAGGGTACAAGCGCTGTGTTTGGAATCGCTCCCTCGTTCCCTCACTCCCTATTCCCTATATAGGGTTCACCATGTAGTGAACTACCTAGGGAACGGAGAAAATGTAGGGTACATGCACTGTTCCCTGCAAATCAAGGTGAATTGTGGGTAATAAATAGTGAACTATATAGGGATAATGAAAATTCCTTGGAGAATTGGGACACTACAAACAAAATGGCTGACGCCCCATATAGCGCGCTATATAGCGAATAGGGAGCGATTCCGAACACAGATAATGTTACCCCTGCTAAAGACCAGTCACCCTGGACCGCAGAAAGATCCACCCAGATGAGATTTGACGTGTTCACCTGTATGTGGAAGCAGTAGGTGGAGAGATGTGGGTACATCTGCAGCACTTGAAGGGCCCCCCCAAAAAAGTAAAACTAACAATCAACAGAAATCTATTGATCTCATTCCTCGTCCTTTTTAAAGACAATATCAGCATTAAAAGCTACTAAATAATGAGGGTTTTTTCTTTGTTTTGTTATTTTATAATTTTTTTTCCTTGGGATTATGTTCTGCTTTTAGCCATGCTAATTTCCAGATGTCTTAAAGTTATATTAGCTTACCCTATAATTAGTTTCGGTCCATATTGATATTACTACATTGGCATTGTTATTGTTTTTACTGTATGGGGAATTTAACCCAATGAGAAGTTGTGATGCTGCACTGATATCTTAATAAAGCATACTGATCTTAAACTGACTGAGTTCTTTGATGATGGAAAAATAGATTTTGAAGACTTTGCACATTGAAGGAATACAAACACTCTATTACATATATATGTACACACTACATATATGACTATGATGAAAGCTGACATTTCAAAAGAAGAAACCCATGCATCTAGTTCTATTAATACATCCATGGTTAAAACTAAGGTGCCTGGATAAAATAATGTTTTCCAACAGATATATTTGACGAAAGTAGATTAATAAGCAAACTGATTTTCATTGCTAACTCAGAGCGGGGAGAGCCATGAACACGTTTACATTTCACATCTGTTCATGGACTACAAAAACGCGTCATTGATACCTTTGACTGCGCATGTCAAAGGTATCAATGATGCGTTTTTCTCAAAGATGGCGCGGTCCTATAGGGCTTCACCTCTTCGAGCAGTCAGTGAATGGAGTGACCCTATCCAGTTCTATTAATACATCCATGATCTAGTCACACCAGAGTAGCTTAATCGCTACTGATTCCACTGGTATTAGAGTCTTCTAGAACTGAGAGAGGCATTCCATACAATCAATCAATCAATCAATCAATCAAAGCTTTATTTGTATAGCGCATTTCATACCCAGAGGCAACACAATGCGCTTTACAGAGAACAAGGGAGGTGGGCATACGACCCACCTCTACATATTCCAGAGGGAAGCAAAAAAACAGTAATCACCCGGGGGCCATACACTCCTCAGCAGTTCACATTATGAAATAACTCCTCACCACTCACATCCACAACCTGTCCAGCTGTTAAGCCACTGCTATGAGCCAGCTGCCTCGGGTCCTTACTATGGCTCGGGTCCTTACTATGGCTCGGGTCCTTACTATGGCTCGGGTCCTTACTATGGCTTGGCTGTACCTTTCACACAAAGTATTATTCATCCATATGACAGTGCCAGCCTGGTGGATGGGAGTGTTCTCTGGCACCACACAAACACACATGCCTGTGACCTCTGGCCCTGCTGGAGTTGGGGTGAGGAGGGCTTCTCTCCTGTTGGACTGTGATGACTCCTCCTCCACCCACACCCTGACACCAATTACACACATTGGTTGCATGTCCACAAACACAACAACATACATAAATAGCATGCTTGTGTAAACACTCTGAAAAGGGGTTTTAAGTAAAAGAAAATAAACACAGCGGACAACGTTTTCCTCAAATCCGTTGTATGTAATGACTCAACATATCATACACATCCATTCTCAAAACATAAAGAAATGTAATATTAATAATACACATATGACATATGATTTTCCCATAGGTATTATTACTATTAACGGACGACGGTTGGTGTTCGGCGAGGTTAGCCTGCAGTTAGCTAGCTAGCTTATTATCTTGTTTCTACACAGGTGTATCTATTTGTCTGATTGGCTCTACTGCATAGAATCCTATGCAATCAGACGAATAGATACACCTGTGTAGAAACAAGATGGTTGTGTCTTGGACTACATTTTCCCAAGCCCTAAAAATGCTTAGGCCAATGCCAGCAACAACATTTTAAACATAACGCAATAAAATAGCAATAAAAATGCTTAAAGGGACCCCGAGGAGTTTATTTTTGGTTACGAAACAGTCTCATTTTAATGTGGGTGAATCTACATTACCTACACTTGTTTATGTGTCCATTTTCGACAAATGTTGTTTCTTCTATTCAGTTTATTTTTAGATTATTATTTCGTGGTCGGGTCGTCCAGAACTTCCTTGTTATGAGGAAACGATTTACTGCAGTAGCCTACGCCGCCGACAAGAGACAGCGCGAGCATATACCGTTATATATTGTCAAAAGTAACGTTACTAGTAAGACCTATGTAATTACCCCGAAACTCCTCGTAGGGCCTTTAAGCCAATTCGCCTTATTCACCTGGCAGCCATATTGGTCAGTCTGGGATGCGGATGCGGAAGTGCCCGTTGACTTCGTTTACTGTAAAAACACCACTTCAAGAACCAAAATAGTCAAAATAACAGGCTGAATACACTATCGGGGTTACAAACTCATCATTACCAGACTCTGATTGTTTTTCACTGCCGTTGTTTTCGCGTTTGGAAATACATGGAGGTGAATGAGCCATAGTGAGCCGTCAGCTGCATTCACTCCCATGTATTTCCAAACGCGAAAACAACGGCAGTAAAAAACAAGTAAAAACAAGCAAATTAACTTGAACTTGAACTTCATGGCTAAAGGCCTGTAGCTATAGCTACCACACTCTCCCTCGCCACACCTCTGTCGTGGCCATGGTGTTTTTGTTGTTGGTCGAGACACAGGCGCCCTCGTCCACCCCTAAACCGCGCTGGGCCAGACGGGGGGGGGGGGGGGGCGGACAGACAGACAGACAACAGGCAGGCAGGCCTGGGGCAGACAGGGGACAGACAGACAGACGTTTGCTACTTTTTATTTACTCAAGTGTTTGTTTGTGTTTCGATGGTGTTATAATTTTCAGGAGACAGCACCTCACTTCAGGGATGCCACAGGCATGTTGTCTTGTGAAACTCTACAGGAATTTGTAATGTCCATGCCTTCCGATAACATGTGCCAGCACATCATCTATTCTCTAGAAAATACCTAATATTCTTTTACCCATTTGAATACATTTTATAGTGAATTAGGCATATGGTACTTAGTATGGTGTAGTGTGTGTTTGAATGGGATCCTTAGGACAGTGTGGTTATGTTGTTGTGATAGAAGTTTCCAGAACATCGTTCCCTTAAGCCCTCTGGAGTATGGAGGGGTTGAGCTAACCAGGCGTCAGTCTGACAGCATCCCAATTACAGAGTGATGATGAGAGGGTGAGAAAGACACCATATTGACACTCATGTTTACTCTGGAACCCAACAGCCAGGAAAGGACACATAGGAGGAAGGGAGGGTATAATTATATACACATTCTATAAAACAACAAAAACAGTTTAACTATGAAAAGGCCTTTCTTCCTTTCCTGTTTTTCCCCGAGGGTGTTATTGTATCTGCCGAGCCCAGCTATGCCACCGTACTAGCGAGCTCTCACAGGTCCTGATGTTGTCTTTCTGTAGCTACGGTACTTACAGTTTTCTCAGAACCTAAAAACGGGCCCGCTTCCCTGAGTACCTCTTCCTTCCTCCGTCACCAAAGAGTCGGGGAACCAAACTCGGTCCAGCTTCCATTCTTCTCTGGCTACAAAGATCTCTCCCTTTGTGTCGGTGAGCTCAAACAGTTTTGTTCTTTCTTGTGGTGATTTAAGCAAACAGGGGGAGGTCAAAGGGGAGGGGTCACAGCGCGTACTCAGGGGTGCTTTCAGACACTGGTAACAAGTCACGTTGGCAGGAACTGTTTCAAAGAATCGCAGAGAAAATGCAGACTTGAGCACAGCCTCCCACACAGGTTGACGCATGGAGAACACAGCTGAAGACAAAACACTCATACAGTACAAACATACACACACACACACACACACACACACACACACACACACACACACACACACACACGAGCTTCCGACTAAAAGGTTGTCAAAACATCAGCAAAACCATCAAAGCGTTCTCCATTCAACTTATTAATAAGTCTCCTACAATTATGCTCCAACAATTAGAGTGCCACCATTACTCTGGGAAATAAAAACAACCCTGCTCTAACGATAATAACCCTTAATAATCAGCTTGCATTAGGCTAGTGTGTTTTTTTGTTATTCTGTTTCTTTGCTTTGGTGAAGAGATGTTCCGTTAGTTATTATTCATCATCAGTGGTAAGGTACCTGAAGCCCCTTATGGAACACTGTGTGAAGTCAGCTTGACCATCTCTGGACCCAATAACAGGGGTGAGACGGTTCCTGGACCCAATAACAGGGGTGAGACGGTTCCTGTGCTCGAAGGCAGGAAGAGACTCACTGTGCTTTTGGATGTAATATAAGTTGGATGGCGTGGATGAAAAGGATGCCAGCCACAATGCAGTCAGTGATGAGAACAAAAAGGTATGGACCATCTTTGGTCAAAAGTGTTTAATTACCTCTGGGGGAGGTTATGTTTTCAGTAGTGTGCATGCTTAGTTAGTTAGTTAGTTAGTTGGTTAGTTATCTTGTTAGTTAGTTAATTAGTTAGTTAATTACATTAGTTAATTCGTTAATCAGCAGGATTACTGAATCATGGGGTGGATCCACTAATTCTTTTTCACTTTTATTGCCAGATAAGACCGGACCTCCACATACGGGTGCTTCAATGTTTAATAAATAATTTGCTTCTAGCTATAAACATAATTGATGAGAATCACATTCTGGGAAGAACTGATTGAGCTACTGTAGCTAGCTACCAAGCTATTTCACAGGTATTAGGACCAAAACAATGTAATCATGGCATGATAAGATCAACTGCTTTAAATTAACTAACTTTGCTCGTAAAAAAATAAGATGAGATCATTATCTAGCTAGATTGTCGGCCCTATCTAGCTAGCTTCAGTGTAGGTATCTGAGCCTGAGAGAGGTCAGAGGTCAGAGCCAAAGAGCACCTGTTCAGCCAACCCCCCAGCTGATGCACCACCAGTATATTTTAGACATCTGTTAGTTACCTTACTGTCCCTGCACATGCTGGCAACATGCGTCAGCAGGATCATGGCCGGAGGTCTACGCTCTCTGAGTGTCCTTCTAATTATATATGTTATATTGCAGCTGTTGCACTTATTATAATTACTAATAGTTCAGTGACCATTGATTATAGACAAAGAAGGGTCCACCATCTTCATTGAAGGAGAATCCACCCAATTAAATTTGTTAAAATTTACTAAATTTGTGTCCTTTACATTAGGATTATACTCTTCCAATGAAGCTACAGTGAACCATTTCAAACCTGTATTTATACTCGTAAAGCACTGAGGTTTCCCTCATTTACAGTGTTGATGAGTGAAATGAGACGGGATGATGAGATGAATAAATAACCAGGTCCCAGCAGATCAAGGGGAAATGTGATGTCATAGCTTTTAACACGAACCACCAGGCCCCCAGCCCGCCTGCTGCCCCCCCCCCCCCCCGCCCCCCCCCCCCTCGACTCAGGGACATTGTCCCCTCTCCTATTTGATTACTGCTGCTCTGCTGGGCTAAAATCACCCTCGTCAATGGAACATTATCTGTGCGGGACACAATTAAGCAACCTCAATGACGGAGGACTGGGAACCGGGGGGGCCACATTAGCCAGGACAGTGAGCACTGTCTGTCCCAGCACAGAGTACCCTGTCATGGGCACGGAAGCACAGGCAACCCCCCCTTTACCCCCTATAGGATCACCTGTGGTCAAAGACAGGGAACCATAGGACAACCCTGTGGAATCCATTTTGCTAAGAGTAAACAGACCACCCTAGCTGAGGGGATTGGAAGTTGGTCTCTATGTGTGTGTGTGTGATTGTGTGTGTGTGTGTGTGTGTGTGTGTGTGTGTCTTTGGAAAGGCACAACACTGAGTAGATTTCTCTGCTATTTGTTTTGACTCTAGATGTAGAGTATAGAGCAGGTCCTTCCAAATACCCAGAATTCCATTCACCTGACCCAGTCGAGGGTGAGTCTATCTCAGGATGGGTTTGTGTGTCCAGTGTCCACCAGAGGCCCACTGTCTTCATTACCGGGGGATAATGATCACATGAGAAAGAGAGAGAGAGATGTAGGGAGACATACCCCACGTCATGCATCCCTCATTAGCACACACCATAGCATCCAAAACAAACAGCCTCCATCATGGGACCACACTCAAACATGTCGGATGCCACCTTATGAAAAATATGTCTGCTACAAGAACAGACTGGATGCCAGTAGCGATTGACGTTAATTGGAGCTAGAATAGTTGCCTATAACCCAAGTTGTAAACAAAGAAACATTACTTTTCGTATCAAAACAGTTTGTATACAACAGGTTTTTACTGTTTGGACTCAATAAGAAACCACATCAGAGTCACAAATAGGAGTGGAAAAATCTGCTTTCAATCTCATCCTGTGTGTCGACCCGCGGTCTCTCCTGGGGGAGTCTGAGGGGTCCCGGGGCAGGGGTCCGCCGGGCCGACCAGGAGACGGCAGCTCCAGTCCTGATAGCCCCGATCCCCAGACGGTCTCTCTCTCACTGTAAACAACAGGCCCGCTTTCTCATGGTAGCCGTGGATTAAAGCCAGCACAACAACAAAAACAGTCATTACGGTCCTGGTAGCGTTTCAGTTTTTCCAAGTGTTTCTACTCAGTGTCATGTTACACACTCTGTGGAATCAGACTTATCAGGCTACTGCACCACGAAGGTACTCAACACTCAACCAAGGTTAATGACATCCTAATATACAGTTATACTGAAACAGATATCCCAGAAATGGGCTCTGTAAAGCATGTTTGTATGTGTGTGGGCGTAGCCAATATCATCTGAAAGACAAAGCAAAATAAAGCAATACTGTAACTTTTCTTTTAAGGATTAAGACAAAATCGCAGAGTCTAGAAACAAGTAGAAATATTTTTACTGAATCAGTTAATAATTGTTCAAACAGGGTGGAGGAAACACAAAACGATTATATAATCTGCCTCAGCAGTCAGTTCCCAAGTCAGGAAAAAGCCTAAAATAGGCAAATGGAGGAACATCCAGTGATTATATTCTATAAACTTGGAAAATAAATACAATTCAAGGAGGCCGGATATCCTTTACAAATGAAAAATAAACAGATTCCTTCAACTAATGTGTCAGCCATGAATCACTGGTCAGGATGTAAAAAGGTTGCCTCATGTTTTTTCTTATCTTCCTCTTTGGTTACATAACAAGCAGTGTGGGACAGAGCTGCTATCTCTCCTACGGGAGAACCTTCCCTTTCACACATTCACTCTCTCCTACTAGAGAACCTTCCCTTTCACACATTCACTCTCTCCTACTAGAGAACCTTCCCTTTCACACATTGACTCCCACATCTTAAGCTGTCTGTGGTTTCCTTGGTAAAAGAGTAACAGTGCATTTCCACACCAGGACAATATATATATATATTGAGAGAGAGAGAGACAGAGAGACAGAGAGAGAGACAGAGAGACAGAGAGAGAGAGAGAGAGAGAGAGAGAGAGAGAGACAGTGCACTTATCATACAGTATTCTACCCCATGTCCTATCCTTTCCTGTCATGTCCTGAGAAACATCATGGTTATTAATCCAACCAAACTTTAATACTGTAGATGTGCACATTCTTACTCAGCTTGATGTCACCCATGTTAAGGGCTTGCCCAGGGCGGGATTCAAACCCATGTTCGACAAGCTCTCCCACGTCTGAGGCGGACACGCTGACAGTTACGCCTACGGGGGCATCCATCTTGAGGAGTGAGTTTCACCAGCTACTCCACGTTTCACTCAGTTACACTCACCCCTCTGAACTCACTTCACACCACTGGACATCCAGGTCACGGCACCAATGTAACCCAGGTTACGGACTTGCCCGGGGTGGGACCCGAACCCATGTTCGACAAGCTCTCCCACATGGGAGGCGAACACGCTGCAGTTGCGCCAATAGGCTCTTTGCACACGCTCCACTACTTCCTGAAATTCTACAGGCATATTTATTTCCTGTGCTATACTATTGGATGGAAGTGATTAATCAGGTGTGATCAGGTGTGCCGCACACCTGATTAATCACTTTCATCCAATAGTATAGGACAGGAAATAAGGATGCCTGTAGAATTTCAGGAAGTAGTGGAGCGTGTGCAAAGAGCCTATAGGGACCTCTTGGAGGGATTGTCAGCGCTCCTTTGAGGAGTGAGTTTCACCAGCTGCTACATTTTTTTACACATTTTTTAAACCTTTATTTAACGAGGTGACCTCATTGAGATATGGAATCTCTTTTCCAAGAGGGACCTGGCCAAGGGGCAGCACAAGGACACAGTCCTTTAAAATCGATATGAAAGCATTATAACTGATCAATTCTTGTAATTCTACGTCTTTCTGGAGAGTATTCCAGGCAGAAATACTTAAAATTACAAGAACTGATCAGTTATGATGCTTTCATATCGGGTTTTAAGGACTTTCTCTACTCGACTTACTGAAAGGACTTGATTACTGTAATCTATCACACTTACTCTGTTCCAGCCTCCAGTGGCATCGGGAGTTTCATAAGAGTGCAACATTTCACATCTGGTATAGATTTCCCTCTTTCCTCTATCAGCCATCTCTCTGAGTTATCTCATCTCGGGGTGACCTTCTGACCTTGCGGCTTTCCGTTTCACCCCATGACAACCTGCTCATCCCTGGGTTCCAGGACATCCTGTGGTGAGGGAACCAGAGCTTTCTCGTGAGAACCATACCGCCAGACAACACACCTTCTCTTTCTGTGTGCGTCTGTAAATGTGTCTGTATGTGTGTTTGTTTGTGCACGTTATGCACTGCATGTGCGATGAGGTGTGACATGAGTTGTATTCTTTGGAAGTGAGTATAAATGATATGATACTTAAGACTCAAACACATCTGATATTATCATTCTGCAATTGAATATGATCATTTATCTGTGATGTTCTGTTTGTTGGAAAACAGAGAGCTCTAAACAGGGTCTCGCCCGTGGACGGTCTCACCACTCTGGTGAGAGACACAATCCTAAACTGTGGATTTGTTCGCCATCTAGTGGTAATTTATGAGAACTACATAGACAAATTCTATTTGATTCTGCATACAGTACTAGTATATTGTATGAATGTGTGGTATAGCATACATTTAATTCATTTAGAAAGCACAATGCAAGATAGGCTATATCTAACAACTGCCAAGCTGTTCCTAAACCTACCAATAACAATGTTTTTAAGAGCTTCCTAAATACAAGGAACGCAGCCAATATGAAACCCCACCTACAATGTAAGAAGGCTTTGTGCTTTTCTCATGCAAATCATTCTCCACAGTCAGTCGCACTCTCGAATGGCCTATGAGGCAGATTGATAAGAAATCACCCTAATCAATAGTGATTTATTCCAGCTTTCCAGACCCAAGGACAATTTACATAGTCACAGAAAGAGACAAGACAGATAGACAGCAAACGGACCAGAACAAAGCAACACTGAGATTAACTAACTAACTGACTAGTTAACAAACAAACAAATAAACAAACAAACAACTAACTATCTAACTAACTAACTAACTAACTGGCTGACTAATTACTAGCTAACTAGCTAACCAACTACAGGCCAAAGGCCTTGTTGAACAGATGGGGTTTGAGGGCTGATTTGAAGGTGTCCTGTGTTGGGGCTTTACATACATGTACTGTATCTCTGAGGGGGGAGAGGTCCAGAGGGTGGGGGCTGCCACACTGAAGGCTCTGTCCCCAGAGGTTCACAGGCTGGTGCGGGGGGTGGAGAGCAGACCCGTGTCCCAGGACCGTGGGCTCTGGGATGGGGCATGTTGGTGGAGGGGGTCAGATAGGTACTGAGGGCCGAGGGCATGGAGGGGTTTGTAGGTGAGGAGGAGGAGTTTTTAGGAGATGCAGGACTTAATTGGAAGCCAGTGGTGTTGGATGAGAGTGGGGTTGATGTGTTGCCAGGGCTTGGTGTAGATGAGAACCCTGGCAGCTGAGTTCTGCACATACTGGCGCCTGTCCAGGGTTTTACTGGGTACACCGAACAGGACTCCATTGCAGTAGTCCAGGCGGGAGGTGATAAAGGCATGGATGAGGGTCTCAGCGACAGTCTGAGAGTGACGGACGGAGTTTGGAGATGTTTTTGAGGTGGAAAAAGGTAGATTTGGTGATGGATTCCATGTGTGACTGGTAGGAGAGGGTGGAGTCCAGAATGACACCCAGGTTGCTGACTTCAGGAGATGGAGAGATGGGGCAGTCGTCTACCTGGAGAAGAAAATCTCCAACCTTCCAGAGCAGCGCCTTGGCCCACTCATGGAGCTATATGGTGTCCACTAGCCTGGCTTCGCTACCCTAATCATGTGATCTCACATGCCATTTCTCTGGTGAAGAGAGATCATGTGATCAGGGTTGCGAAGCCAGGCTAGTGCTATTTAAGTGCAAAAAGTGAATTGTATATAAAAGATGGGGGGATGCAACTGTAGACTGTAATCTTTCAAAAACTCTTCATTTCGGTGAGTAACGAAATTATATTGTATGTAGATGCGGTAATGTAGACCGAGTGAAAAAAAAAAATGGGAATGAATGTTCCAGATTTCGTGTTTTCTGCTACCACTGCAAGCATCTATAGTCTAAAATATTTGTCAAGTTTTCAGGGGTAGCAGAAAGGCCAAGTCTTGCATTTTTGCAAAAGTGATACCATCGCTTCATTAATCAAGGCTACAATGTAAAGTGATCTACACTTTACATATTTAGTCACATATTTATTGTGTGGACGACACCAGGGGCCTCATTTATCATTGTGGATACACCCTTTTTCATTTACACCTGATTTTTCTACTTGCTTTCCTGAGGAAAATAATGTGATGTATCATGACAAAACTCGATGGGAAATATTCTGTATATATATCTCACAATATTTCCCATCGAGTTTTGTCATGATGCATCACATTATTTGTGGAGAAAAGCGAGTACAAAAATCGGGTGTAAATGAAAAAGGGTGTATCCACAATGATAAATGAGGCCCCAGCTCTACATTGAGGGAAATATGTCAATATGCCTCATATGGGGGATTAAGACACCTTGATGGGGGGATGTGGGTTGTATGTAACCAAAAACCTGGCAACCAGAATTTGAAATCAGACACCTCTCAAACAGTCTCGAGCTCACTGACTAGAGGTGAAGCTCAACAAAGCAGTTAAATATTCTCAACGTCTCAACGGATAAACTACCTTAAATTAATGGGAATATCTTCATTAACGACGATATTACCAGCACGGTATGTATATGTAACAGACTGGGGTTCAACCAGGTATTTAATTTAGTTAAGTTATCTTTCTAAACTAGTGCTAACTGACGCTAGCTAGGTTAGCTTAGCATACTTTACCTCAGACATGGACTAGCTGGCTAGCTCTGACGTTAGCCTCCTCTGGTTCGGATAAGCTGAGGTAAAGTTATTCTTTAACATAACGTAGCTTAGTCGATATGATTGCAAATACATGTATTATAATGCGTGACGTTATTTTAAGATTGTTACGTAAAGAAATACACATTATAATAATACACATTATAATAGAAGTATGAAGGCGAGCTCGAGGTAGATTAGAGCTCACGAGCTAACGCCTCAGATTCAGACCAACTGCCGTTAGAGAAACCCTTAGTGTGGTTAAAAGATATTTAGTAGTAGTTAGTAGTTAGGTAGTTAAAAGATAGTTAAACCTTGGTGTGGTTAAAAGATAGTTAAACCTTGCTGTGGTTAAAAGATAGTTAGCTAGTTAGTAGTAGTTAGTAGTTAGGTAGTTAAAAGATAGTTAGCTAGTGGTTAAAAGATAGTTAGTAGTTAGTAGTTAGGTAGTTAAAAGATAGTTAGTTAAACCTTGGTGGGGTTAAAAGATAGTTATCTAAACCTTGGTGTAGTTAAAAGATAGTTAGTTAAACCTTGGTGTGGTTAAAAGATAGTTAGCTAAACCTTGATGTGGTTAAAAGATAGTTAGTTAAACCTTGGTGTAGTTAAAAGATAGTTAGCTAAACCTTGATGTGGTTAAAAGATAGTTAGTTAAACCTTGGTGTGGTTAAAAGATAGTTATCTAAACCTTGGTGTAGTTAAAAGATAGTTAGTTAAACCTTGGTGTGGTTAAAAGATAGTTAGCTAGACCTTATTGTGGTTAAAAGATAGTTAGTTAAACCTTGGTGTAGTTAAAAGATAGTTAGCTAAACCTTGGTGTAGTTAAAAGATAGTTAGCTAAACCTTGGTGTGGTTAAAAGATAGTTAAACCTTGGTGTAGTTAAAAGATAGTTAGTTAAACCTTGGTGTGGTTAAAAGATAGTTAGCTAAACCTTGGTGTGGTTAAAAGATAGTTATCTAGACCTTGGTGTGGTTAAAAGATAGTTATCTAGACCTTGGTGTGGTTAAAAGATAGTTAGCTGAACCTTGGTGTGGTTAAAAGATAGTTAGTTAAACCTTGGTGTAGTTAAAAGATAGTTAGTTAAACCTTGGTGTAGTTAAAAGATAGTTAGTTAAACCTTGGTGTGGTTAAAAGATAGTTATCTAGACCTTGGTGTGGTTAAAAGATAGTTATCTAGACCTTGGTGTGGTTAAAAGATAGTTAGCTAAACCTTGGTGTGGTTAAAAGATAGTTATCTAGACCTTGGTGTGGTTAAAAGATAGTTATCTAGACCTTGGTGTGGTTAAAAGATAGTTATCTAGACCTTGGTGTGGTTAAAAGATAGTTAGTTAAACCTTGGTTGGGTTAAAAGATAGTTAGCTAAACCTTGGTGTGGTTAAAAGATAGTTAGTTAAACCTTGGTGTAGTTAAAAGATAGTTAGTTAAACCTTGGTGTGGTTAAAAGATAGTTAGCTAAACCTTGGTGTAGTTAAAAGATAGTTAGCTAAACCTTGTTGTAGTTAAAAGATAGTTAGCTAAACCTTGGTGTGGTTAAAAGATAGTTAGTTAAACCTTGGTGTGGTTAAAAGATAGTTAGCTAAACCTTGTTGTAGTTAAAAGATAGTTAGTTAAACCTTGATGTGGTTAACAGATAGTTAGCTAAACCTTGGTGTGGTTAAAAGATAGTTAGCTAAACCTTGGTGTGGTTAAAAGATAGTTAGTTAAACCTTGGTGTGGTTAAAAGATAGTTAGCTAAACCTTGGTGTGGTTAAAAGATAGTTAGTTAAACCTTGGTGTGGTTAAAAGATAGTTAGCTAAACCTTGGTGTGGTTAAAAGATAGTTAGTTAAACCTTGGTGTGGTTAAAAGATAGTTAGTTAAACCTTGGTGTGGTTAAAAGATAGTTAGCTAAACCTTGGTGTGGTTAAAAGATAGTTATCTAAACCTTGGTGTAGTTAAAAGATAGTTATCTAAACCTTGGTGTAGTTAAAAGATAGTTATCTAAACCTTGGTGTAGTTAAAAGATAGTTATCTAAACCTTGTTGTGGTTAAAAGATAGTTATCTAAACCTTGTTGTGGTTAAAAGATAGTTAGCTAAACCTTGTTGTGGTTAAAAGATAGTTATCTAAACCTTGGTGTAGTTAAAAGATAGTTAGCTAAACCTTGGTGTGGTTAAAAGATAGTTATCTAAACCTTGTTGTGGTTAAAAGATAGTTAGCTAAACCTTGTTGTGGTTAAAAGATAGTTAGCTAAACCTTGGTGTGGTTAAAAGATAGTTATCTAAACCTTGTTGTGGTTAAAAGATAGTTATCTAAACCTTGGTGTAGTTAAAAGATAGTTATCTAAACCTTGGTGTGGTTAAAAGATAGTTAGTTAAACCTTGGTGTAGTTAAAAGATAGTTAGTTAAACCTTGGTGTAGTTAAAAGATAGTTAGCTAAACCTTGGTGTAGTTAAAAGATAGTTATCTAAACCTTGTTGTGGTTAAAAGATAGTTAGCTAAACCTTGTTGTGGTTAAAAGATAGTTAGCTAAACCTTAGTGTGGTTAAAAGATAGTTAGTAGTTAGGTGGTTAAAAGATAGTTAGTAGTTAGGTGGTTAAAAGATAGTTAGTAGTTAGAAGTAGTTAGTAGTTAGGTGGTTAAAAGATAGTTAGCTAGCTATCTAAACAGCCCTCGAGTGAGACCGGGACATATTTTCGTTATGAGATAAGGTATTTGGAAAGATATTTGGATGAAACATGTAGCTTTCTTAACGCTTTGTTTGTGTAAACATGTTGTTGTCTTAATGCTTTGTTTGTGTGTCTCAGGTCAGGGTGAGGAAGATGCACTATTACCGCTATGAGAGTGCGGAGGTCAGCTGCTGCTACAAGTACCTCATGTTCAGCTACAATATCATCTTTTGGGTAAGTTAAGTAGTTTAATTTCCAGACATTATATAATATTTGTTTGTGTGTGTGTGGGGGGGGGGGTGTGTGTGTGTGTGTGGGGGTGTGTGTGTGTGTGTGTGTGTGTGTGTGTGTGTGTGTGTGTGTGTGTGTGTGTGTGTGTGTGTGTGTGTGTGTGTGTGTGTGTGTGTGTGTGTGTGTGTGTGGCTGTTATATGTATCAAAGTTTGATCAGCTGCTGCTACAAGTACCTCATGTTAAGCTACAATATCATATTTTGGGTAAGTTAAGTAGTGAGCTTAATTTCCATACATTATATAATATTTGTTTGTGTGTGTCTGTGTGTGTGTGGCTGTTATATGTATCAAAGTTTGTTCATCAAGCCTGTGTGTGTGTGTGTGTGTGTGTGTGTGTGTGTGTGTGTGTGTGTGTGTGTGGCTGTTATATGTATCAAAGTTTGTTCATCAAGCCTTTGTGTGTGTGTGTGTGTGTGTGTGTGTGTGTGTGTGTGTGTGTGTGTGTGTGTGTGTGTGTGTGGCTGTTATATGTATCAAAGTTTGTTCATCAAGCCAGAGGGTTAGTTAGCTAATGCAGAGAATGAATCAGCCATGGGTTGATCAGATATTCCGTGATACATCATTAGTAGTGTGGGAGTGTGGTGTTGGGGTTTATAGTTTTTATCTATCTAGAAGGAAAATCTCTTCACTCATCCCGTCATCATCCTTTCCATCTCTGCAGCCTGCTGGCAGCCTCCCTGTTGTGTTGGCTGACCCTGACCTGCTGGTATCTCTACCGCCACAGAGCGATTTTTCCACAACTTTTCCGTTTCCGATAACATCCCCCGTGTTAATCTACCCTGTTAAAACTACTGTGGACGAATAGTCTTTTCCTTCTACTCCTCTTTTTATCTGCTGCTAGTTTTCTACTCTTGCGACTGCAGTGACACCCCATGTCTGTGACACAATCTACCCCCCAGTGTCGAGGTTGCACATTTAAGTCTCCATTTCCTGTTACGGTCTGCACAGGATGCAGAGATAGGCACCGGCTTCCTGCCCTGCCTCTAGGGGTGAATATCAAAACTTGTGCTAGATTCCTTTCCGTTCTCTTTCCTGGATTCCTACTCTGGCGACATATGATGTGTAGAGGGTCTGTGTGTTGTCCTTTCTACCTCATCCTCCAATACGTGTTTGAGAAGGAGGCAAGGAGCCAAGGTTTTACAAACAAGGTGTCAAGGGGAGACCTGCTGTTCAACCTCACCTAAGTTTGCATCAACAGGAAATGTTACCACTCTTTGTGTTCACACTCGGGGGGGATGAACGTCACTATTGGCAATCTGTAGATTTGACAGAGCTTAGTGTCTGTGTTGCGGTATTTACCACCATTTTCAGAGTAAATGTCAGTTCCCCTTTTCATCAAAAGGGCGTTGGGGAATTCAGTTGTAATGGGCTCTCCTTCATGTGGTTAAAATGAATGACGGTTAGGCACAGGAGCTGTTTAATGGTCAGTTAAACACCCATACATTATTGTAGAGGGATAAAACAAATACGGTGTCACTGACAAGGAGATTTTATGTGTGTTCCTGCAAATACTAATCTAAAACAGGGATGAGGGCAATATCTCCTCGGCTACAGTAGGAACTGAATGTGATATTGCTTCCGTTACTGTAAATGAAGCAATACTACTGTCTGTTCCTGGTACTCTTTGATTGATTGATTGATTGATTTTATTTATTTTATAAATAAAATAAATATACACTCTTAAAATAGTGGGGCAAATGGTACACAGTAGGAGAGTTACATACATAGAAGGAATATGAAACATGTAAAATGTCTCCTCTGTCCACAGCTTGCCGGAGCGGCGTTTATCTGCATTGGTTTCTGGGCCTGGAGTGAGAAGGTGAGCTGCTTAAGTAGTTTGTTAAAGTCGCACTGAAACGGACGTTTGAGATCATCTAACTTCCGTAGTTTGACGTATTTCCGACGCAAACAAGCTATGAGGGTGGGACATTATGTTTAGAGGAATTTGATTGGAACATTGACAAGTGGACGGGTTTTAAGAACTTTAGACAGATTCGATAGAAGGATAGCGTTGATTGACGGGTGGATGTCGTGAGATTATTGGCCTAAAATCTAAGGTACCTGTTGTCGTCATTGCACGTGACCTACCGTTTTCCAGGAAGTAAGAAATTATATACTTTGATATAAGATTACAACAAAAGTAGAATTTTGTAAATTTTTTGGCATACATCGTTGAATAGGTGAACACTATGACCAATTATGTGAACCAAAATGGGACAGAATGCTTTTTTCATTTCAGTGCGACTTTAAAGCAGATTTGATCCATTTTAATCCAGGTGTATCACTCAGCTGGACTCTGACTCCCACCAGTGGAGCTTTTGAAGTCCGTCAAAGTGACCATACCATAACTGTCCTGTAGGGGGTGCTGCTGGACCTGACCCAGGTGACGCGGCTGCATGGTTTTGACCCGGTGTGGCTGGTTCTGGTGGTCGGCGGGGTCACCTTCATCCTGGGCTTTGCCGGCTGCGTGGGCGCGCTCCGGGAGAACATCTGCCTCCTCAAGTTTGTGAGTAAACAACGTAAACACTGCCATGGCAACGGCTACACTTCCTGTTCACGACCTCATGTTCCTCTTCTTTAACGCTCTGCTATCGCACACTCATTTTTCTGCTGCGTTGGCCTAGTCTCAACCACAGGCCATGACTCATTCCCCAGCTGACACCTCGGGGCATTGAGGCTACATGACTCTGGAACAAGGTGTGGCCTGGCGTCTCGGATGGCTCACATCTATGAGAATACCTGTTCATTCGCATCCTCCTCGGTTGGAACAGTGTATTCGGTTTCATTGCGGGGCGGCTGTAGCTCAGTTGGTAGAGCGGGTCGTTCAGTGATCGAAGGGTCAGCGGTTCGAATCCCATCTCCGACTGTCCGCATGTCGAAGTGTCCTTGAGCAAGACACCTAACCACAAATTGCTCCCAATGAGCAGGTTAGCACCTTGCATGGCAGCTACCGTCATTGGTGTGTGAGTGTGTGTGTGAATGAGAGGCCATTGTAAAGCGCTTTGAGTGTCGCTAAGGTGGAAAAGCGCTATATAAGTGCAGTCCATTTACCATTCTAACAATTGTATTTTTGCTGTATAGAATCGATAAAGGCCCAAAGGTCTGAGAAGCAGTTAAAATCCTTGCTAAGAGTTGCTGGCGTGTGTGCAGGTGCAAGCAGAGAGAGGTCACCAAGTACAGAAGGGATAGGACCTAGAATAGAATAGGGTCAGGAAAGACAGGAGGCAAGGTTTGAGGGGGGAGTGGAGAACAGCAGATATACGTTTAATGAGCAGAAGATAAGGCAACGCATGAACTCACACCTTGTTGATCCGCTACCCTAAAACAAACTCTCTGAATGTATATTTTTGTATTTTCATCCTCAACTCTCTGGGGGTTAGACTACTGCAAGCTTGCAATAAATCTAACCCCAAAAGTGTGTTGGTCTCTGGGACATTTTTGGCACAGACTACACTCCCCCATTAAACCTACAGGGACTTTTGAA
>NC_140235.1:1913747-1918747 GCF_949987555.1 Borostomias antarcticus | reverse complement strand
TTTTTCCTACATCCCTTCACTTTTCTCCATCCTTCCATCTCTCTGAAAGAGATACAGACACATCCCCCCTCGACCCCTCCCGACCTCCGTCTCTCACAGAGGGAACAGGCACACCTCCCTCTGCCCCTCTCCTCCACCTGTTCTCTTCGCTGGGGGGGAGAGGGGGGAGAGGGACGCCTTCCCTTTCTCCACACCTGCTCATCTCTGGACTCTGATCATGGCTTTGCTCGTCCCGCCACGCACACAGTGGGCTAGGAGTGGCCTCACTTCAACCCTAGACTCTTCACATGCCGTTCCTCCCTCAGAAAGTGTTGAGGTTGGGTGGAAACTCTAGAATCTATTGGGTGGAAACTCTAGAATCTATTGGGTGGAAACTCTAGAATCTATTGGGTGGAAACTCTAGAATCTATTGGGTGGAAACTCTAGAATCTATTGGGTGGAAACTCTAGAATCTATTGGGTGGAAACTCTAGAATCTATTGGGTGGAAACTCTAGAATCTCCCTAGCTAGAGTTTCTGCTCCTACAGTGCTATGTTCTGATTTTAGATATGTATATTCATATAGCATGCCTCACACACACACACACACACAGTCTTCCTTGCTCGCATTGGATAGCGCCTTATAACCAGCTAACCCACACACACCCCTCTGACATGATCCAAAGTTACACTTAAACCAGACAAAAATATTGTATATTTGGCTTGGACTGGCTTTCCAAATCAGTGTGGAAGGCAGTTTAATTGGATTGATGCAAGTTGCCCTGTCACCACTGATCTGGGATCTGTGTGAACATGTGATGAAAACCTCTGATTCTAGATCAGCCATCGCAGCCAGGTGCATCCTGGGATCTGTGTGAACATGTGATGAAAACCTCTGATTCTAGATCAGCCATCGCAGATGTCTGTGCTGGGTTCTGCCTGACTGGAACCAGAATGGATGCGTCTTTGACAGGATGGAAGCAGCTCATTTGCTCCGCGCCCATGCTAGGGTATAGCCGTTCATCACAGGGCCAGTTCAGCGCCCACGCCTCGTGTCCCTTCACGCGTCATGGGGCGCCACCAGCGGGGTGTCTAGGAGGCAGCGAGGGGGGGATTAGAGCGCGTCTCGGTATTCGGTTCACTCGGCTAAACGACGGCGAAACCCAGCAGCGTCGTCTTCCACTCCCTCGCCGGCGCCATCCCGAGCGTGTCGACGTTTAAAACCGTAGCGCTCCTCGCGTCTAGCTGTGCTTGCGTCACTCGTTCTGGTCGCACCGCCCGAAAGCCTGCGGGGAAACTGGGCCCGTGGGTGCAAGGTCCGGGTGTTTTAGCGGAACCGCATTTTCATTTTTGATCAGTCAGACGCCCCGCCCCCCCCCCCCCCCTACCCCACGTGGTCATTAGTGATTGGAGGTGTTCAGCTGAGAGTAGCTGGTTATGACGCTGCGCTGCTGTGTTGAGTCTACAGGGGAGAGAGGCAGGCCCAGTGTGCAGAGAGGATGACCCAGAATATCTGGCCCAGGGACAGGGACCGCCAGGGACCAGACAGGGGCCCGAAGGCCCCTCAGAGGACCAGGGGGGAGCTCAGCCCGTTCTAGTCAGGGTGCTGTGACCCGAATGTGTTAGACACAACCGTTATCATGACTGAAATAAGTTAGCATTCACCAAAGGCCTTTATGATGTTCCTACGCTCACTGGGACTTTGAGAATAACCTTGTTTCTTGTTTCTACACACACATCCAGCCTTACCACACCACAGACGGTGCCTTGCCTTTGTATATAGTTGAATGTTTGATGTCCTGTTCCACCCTCTGGTAGATGTGAGGTCCAAATGTGAGGTCCAACCAGGGTCTAACGAGGCCACAGCCGTTCTTACATCGACTGTCAGAGCCTCCCCATCTCTTTAATAGATCTCTAGTAGTCTTTACGTCTAACGTGGTCCAGATATAACTGTTCTTTAGACCTGATGAGCATGTTACAACCATTTAGGATTCAGAGTTCAGGTCGAAATGCCGTGCTTCAAAGCGACTACCCATACCTCTGCACTTTGAGCTCGCGTTATTTCCACCCAATCCAAAGATGTTCTGTGTGTAGATCCGTACCCGACACCCCTCGGTCCTACCTGCCGGATGATCAGCTTGACCACACAACATACGTATGGGGCTTCATCTATTGTAATCACTGTCGTCCAGCCAATTAATGCAGGAATTCATTTCAATATTCGATATCTTAGGACGAGGCGTGTTTAGGTCTAAGCAATAAAAATAATTTGTGTTTGTTCAGGACTTCAGCTGCCATTAACACTTGAATTCCCTGTTGAAGGATGTTAGCCTGTTGGTTAGTGTGTTGTAGTCGTCTTAACGTTTGTATTGCTGTGGAATGATGTGTCCAGTAGCATTACCAAAAAGGGATCTTTGTAGATATTTCCTCTTTCTTACTAAATAACATTTTGTAAATGTGAAATTTTCTAAATTCTGTCTAGCTTTTTTTATATGCAATAAAATAAAAACATTCATATGTTCATACGTGCTTGAATGACTGAAGAAGAAAATGTTTATGTCCCTCTTGTGTTTTACTGACATGAGGGGAATATGGACTCCAGCTAATATCTCTTTATCCAATAGTCATACCCATACGTCACTGCATAACGGCTACCAGCCACTCTATTAATGGACGTCTTAATGCTTTGTGTTTGAAATGTGAGCTTACCAATTCCCGGTCATGATTTCCCTGCCTCTCACAGTGACGAACAGTCCCCTAGTCAAGCCATTATGTCCGAGGACAAGGCTGGCTTTCTCGGGCCGTACAATCTATCCTTTGTCGTATTTCTGTGATTCACTTCAAGGCTGGCCCAATCTGTGTGACAGTAAGTCACAAGTCCCTGTGTGTGTCTGCCAGACGCCAGAGCTCTGCCGTTCCTGTGTAGGTTAGAATTTAAAACTGCATTCGTGTCTTGATGTTTATCTACTTTGACTACCCTGAAGCAAATACGCAAAGTGTAGCGCTCAAATCTTGAGTCTTGTTGCGTTTAGAATCGCGTACTACTTTTTACTACCAGTGCATACTACAGCTGTCCCTAGAAAGTATGTACTTTGCACGCAGTATGCAGACAATTGGGACATACTACCTTATCATAACATTGCACCTTGAAATTTGACCCCACCCGTCGCTGTCTATGAAGCAACATTCGTCCACAGCTGGGATTCATCAAAACGCCACCGGCGTGACTCGCACATGTGACATAATTTCCGCCGAGCACAGGATTGTGGGTCAGAAGAGCCAGAAAAGCCTGCTGGCTTGCATACTGCAAAATACGACCGGATGTAGTAGGACATCCTGGTATTTTTGCCATACTGCATGTGGCATACTATGTATTGGGACATACTACATACATTTTTGGCATACTATATAGTATGGAAGTATTCGATTCAGAACGCATCCTCACAGAATCGCTGTATGCATCACAGTGCTACAGCTAGCAGTGTACTCATTTAGGACATGATGGTATCTCTTGTCCCTAGCAGTGTACTCATTTAGGACATGATTGTATCTCTTGTCCCTAGCAGTGTACTCATTTAGGACATGATGGTATCTCTTGTCCCTAGCAGTGTACTCATTTAGGACGTTATGGTATCTCTTGTCCCTAGCAGTGTACTCATTTAGGACATGATTGTATCTCTTGTCCCTAGCAGTGTACTCATTTAGGACATGATGGTATCTCTTGTCCCTAGCAGTGTACTCATTTAGGACGTTATGGTATCTCTTGTCCCTAGCAGTGTACTCATTTAGGACATGATGGTATCTCTTGTCCCTGTCAGCGTCTCATCCTACCAGGAAAGGGTGAGGCCTGGAAGGAAAACAACATCCTGGAGAGAGACCTTCAGGTCAAGGAGGTTATATTCGCCATTAGCCACGCCTGTCCATCCGCTCCTGGAGAGAGACCAACGGGGCCACGCCCGTCCATCACAATACTCCGCCCGCCCCTGGAGAGAGACCAACGGGGCCACGCCTGTCAATCACAACACTCCACCCGCCCCTGGAGAGAGACCAACGGGGCCACGCCCGTCCATCACAACACTCCGCCCGCTCCTGGAGAGAGACCAACGGGGCCACGCCTCTCCATCACTACACTCCATCCGCTCCTGGAGAGAGACCAACGGGGCCACGCCTCTCCATCACAACACTCCGCCCGCTCCTGGAGAGAGACCAACGGGGCCACGCCTCTCCATCACAACACTCCGCCCGCTCCTGGAGAGAGACCAACGGGGCCACGCCCGTCCATCACAACACTCCGCCCGCTCCTGGAGAGAGACCAACGGGGCCACGCCCGTCCATCACAACACTCCGCCCGCCCCTGGAGAGAGACCAACAGGGCCACGCCCGCCATCACAACACTCCGCCCGCTCCTGGCACCCTCATTGGAAACCCACAGTTACTTTATCTAATGCGCTCCTTGTCTCAGCATGGACACTTTGGCTCTGGAGTAGGAAAAAAGAACTTAACCCTTTTAACCCTGAAAGTACAGTGACAACATTTTGAATATTAATAGGATTTTCCCTATAATACTAGAAAGCGCAGTTTCTCAGCTTTCAGCAAGTGTTGGAGTGAGGAATTTTTTAGATTTGTTAGATATTTTTTTAATATTATTAAATATTTGTTAGATATTTTTTTAAATGTTGCCGGTGACGTGGTCGTATCGAAAGGGTTAATGAGGATTAATGAGCACACCAGAGCTTTTGTCTGTGCTACTACACGCTCTATTCAACATCTGTTTTAAAAGCGTCCGAGACGATGCCCTGTTGTGGAAAATGGCAACCGAAGTCGCTCAGGAATGTAGGGATGGCGTAGTTTACTCCTGGCTGTTCTCCCCGTTCACCGATACCGGCTGTAGGAAACGAGGGTCTGGTTACTCGCTCCCGACTACAGAGGCTATCGGGTGCATGGAAAATTCAGTGTGACTGTCTTTAGACTGACTAACCATGCAGTGAATATGAGGACACTTATCTAGTCTTCAATCAAATT
>NC_140235.1:1873747-1908747 GCF_949987555.1 Borostomias antarcticus | reverse complement strand
TAGGGGTGTGGAAGTGTTGGAGTCGGACTGATGAGTGCGTTTTTGTAATAGGATACGAAAAAGGCGAGGTTGCTGTGAGTTGTTGCTACGCAAAGCATAGCCTACCGCTTGATCTTATCAATAGCCTCGTCAATGAGATTGACGGCGCATTAATACTAATTGTTATGCGGTCGCAGCCGAGTATTTTACCACGGCTGCTAGCCAATCAGAATCAAGTATCCAAACTCTCCGTTGTAGAATCTACATTCTCTATGAGCCTGTTCTGCTATGTGCTTCCTGTGGCTTATTCTATGATTCACTTAAATATCATATTAGCGACTACAGGGATAGCGAACACATAATGGCCGACCGTATAGGCAACTTCTCTGGAACTATTTGTGCACTCTGTTAGTCATGTCTCTCTTATGAAGTATTTAGCCCATGTTTAGTGCTCTGTTAAGTAAACTAGGTATAGCCGCTAAGCAGAGGTGGGGAGATAGAAAGCAGACAGCCGGGAGTGTTGGCTGGAAGGGGGACAGCTGGCGATGGCCGGCCTACCTGTCCAGCGGCTGTCCGATAATGCTGCTGTGACGGCGGTTCTGCCGGCGCCGGTACAGGGGGGCGGAGGAGGGCGGGGGTCCCGAGTGGCTCCGCGCCAAGCAGTAGGCCCCGCCCCCTTGGCGTGCGGCGGACGAGGGCTCCGGAACGGTGCAGCGTCCGCGGCCGACCGGCTCCCCGGGTCCGTCGACGGCGGGCGGCGCCTGGAAGAGTCCGCTGAGGCCGGCCACGCGTCCCCTCCGGACCGCCCGGAGGGAGTGGCGCTCGGACTCGTCCCTGGCCCGGCGGGCTTTGCTCTGCATCTCCTCATCCGCTCGCTTGGACCGAGACACTGGGGTCAGAGAGGGGAACAAAACAGAGAAGAGTCCTGTTCTGAGTTTCCCAGAGGTATCGTAGCGCTACGTTCATCGTAAGCTATGGCGTTCATCATAGCGCTACGATGAACGTAGCACTACGATGCCTCTGGGAAACTCAGCCCTGTTTTTTAAAGTAAGTAATTAGGTATGTAAGGCTGTGTGTCCACCAACGAGCTGTACTGTATGTAGCTGAACAGCGCGAAGCTTACAGCTGTGTAGAGCGCACTAGAGCTGGGGTTTAGAGCTGGCCAGGCTACCCATGTTTTACAGCTACGTTAGCAACGAGTGTCCTGTTTTTGCAGACTGCAGATTAGCCAAGTTAAGATAGCTAGCTAATGTTAGCTGGCGCTAACCTTCGCTGTCTCTGCGGTTTTGCCAAAAACTGACCGTTGTCATTGTCAGAACAGCCGTTTACAGCCTGCGCTCTAGCTCAAAAAGTTACACTTTTTTCAACTGTAAAAAAAGCCTAGAGCTCATGGCGCTGTAGCGCTAAAAAGAGCTTGGAACACAGCTCTCATCTCTATAGCGCCCTAGAGCTCATTACTGATTGTAAACAACGAGAAAACAGCGCCAGCTCTAAAATACAGCTCCCCGGAGGACACACACCCTAAGTAAGTAAAGTTTATTTATATAGACGAGTGCAACATAACCAAGTAGAATAAAGCAAATACAGAATGAATAACACAAGTAAAATACAGAAGAATAAAACGATAAAAGCAAATACAGATTGAAAACAGGTAAAAAGGCACAAAATAAAACATAAGGAGACAAATTAAAATTCACAAGGGACAGCAGGGGACATATCACGGCTAGCCAAACGCCTGTCTAAAAAGCAGTGTCTGGGCATCCATTCAACTTCCTCCACCGTTTTTGAAACAGGCCGTGATGCATTGCGCCCCATTAATCATACAGTGTGTGTATTGATCACATGGTCCTCTACGGGAGTGGGTGTTGAAGTTTGGGGAAGTGGGCTGACGAGTGCTGCGGGAGTTTGGAAGCGGTGCGGATCCCCTCCCCTTCAGCAGGCGCTCATGGGTAATGGAAGCGACGGAGGAGAAGAGAACGTGGGAGATGACAGAAAAGAAAAAGACTAGCACATCCACTATGCAGCACAGACCAGGAGCAGGACAAACCGGAATGCGAATGAGAAACAGAGTGGAGGCCGCACACTGGAGCATGGAGAAAAACAGAACGTTCCCAGTAGTTTATTGAATATTGACGTTTGGATCTTATTCGATGACTCACGCTGCTCCGCCCATTCCCTGTCCTCCCTCTCGGCCCTCTGCTCCTCCGCCAGGGAGAGGTACAGCTCCCTCGCTCTCCTCTCCTCCGCGCGTCTGATCTCCTCTTCTCCTCGCCGTCTCTCCTCCTCCTCTCGTTTCTGGGGGGGTGGAAACACACACACACACGTTCCGTGAATAAGACTCCTTGTAGGCAGAGAGAGTATCAGGTTGTTTCGCCTGCCGTGGACTGTCTGAAGCAGGGGTGTAGGGGTGTGTAAAGAAGTGGGGGTACTCGAAACCTGGAGTCGGGGCCACCCTTAGGGGGGGGGGCGCCAACGATCGCTACCTGGGGTCTGGGCCACCCTAAAGCCTAATTTATACTTTGTGAGCTGTGAGCCACATTTTTGGCTCATTGACGGCATTTGGAACATCTCGCAGGCTGTGAGCTGCTTGGCTCGTACCTCAGATTTCTAGCAGCTCACACCGCGTCATTATATGTCGCACATTTGATTGGTTGACCGGCCTGGAGAGACGAAGTGTTCTGTGTTGCTAGGAGATGAGAAACATGTTCTTGTTTGGTAACAACATAGCATCACATGGACCCAGCGGGGCACGGCTCATTGAGTATAAATGCACAGAGCTATGAGCCGTGAGCCATGAGCCAAAAAATGTGCCTCACGGCTCACGAAGTATAAATTAGGCTTAAGGGGGGGGCGCCAACGATCGCAGGGGGGGGGGCAGGCCTCAAACAATGAGGCCTTAATATTAGCTAGACAAATATTTGTCAAAGAATCATGTTATTGTCACACAACAATCTTAACAAAATACATGATTATATCTGATGAAGGGCCAAAAAGCCTTGTACAATACCATATGAATTCAACAAATTAATCAGAGACTATGAATCGTGTCAACATTAATATTACTGCTACGTTGGCGAAGCACTTCACTGAACCATAACTTCCATCGGATGTTGAATTCCTTCAGGTGTAAGTTAGGGGGAATCTGAGAAAGAAAGGTGGGAATTCCTGCTCTAATGGATAAATTGCTGAAATATTCGTGTTTACATTGGTGGTGGTAAATGAAGTTGGTCTACTGTGTGTCCATGGATGAAGAAGTTGGTCTACTGTGTGTCCATTGATGAAGAAGTTGGTCTACTGTGTGTCCATGGATGAAGAAGTTGGTCTACTGTGTGTCCACGGATGAAGATGTTGGTCTACTGTGTGTCTATGGATGAAGAAGTTAGTATACTGTGTGTCTATGGATGAAGAAGTTGGTCTACTGTGTGTCTATGGATGAAGAAGTTGGTCTACTTTGTCCATAGATGAAGAAGTTGGTCTACTGTGTGTCCATGGATGAAGAAGTTGGTCTACTGTGTGTCTATGGATGAAGATGTTGGTCTACTGTGTGTCTATGGATGAAGATGTTGGTCTACTGTGTGTCTATGGATGAAGAAGTTGGTCTACTGTGTGTCCATGGATGAAGAAGTTGGTCTACTGTGTGTCCATGGATGAAGAAGTTGGTCTACTGTGTGTCCATGGATGAAGAAGTTGGTCTACTGTGTGTCCATGGATTAAGAAGTGGGTCTCCTGTGTGTCTATGGATGAAGAAGTGGGTCTCCTGTGTGTCTATGGATGAAGAAGTTAGTATACTGTGTGTCTATGGATGAAGAAGTTAGTCTACTGTGTGTTCACAGATAAATAAGTGACTAAACTCTGTTTACCCCCAGAACACCACTGGTCAGAAGGATACATTGTTTCCTTCAGAGTATAACAACTCATTATTACGACTTGGCTTCCCTCTCCTCTCCTCTCCTGGTTAATGAGCTCATTCTCTTCCACACAGCAGAGACAAACACCCATGTTCAACTCATCATCTGGGATGAAGTGGAAATAATTTACTGAACAATTCATCCCCGGGGACAAAACATGTGGCATTGTGGTAATCTGAACCAGTTAGGCCTCATAATTCATCACACTGGGATAATTACCACAGCATGACAGAGAGAATACAAACAGATTTCCCAACCGGATGCTGGTGGCTGGTAAGCTGGTGTCGTTGCTTTCGACAGTATGAGCATCCCCTCGGGAGAGAGAGCAAGCGGGCGTTTCGACAGCTGCTGACAGGGAGACAATTGGTGAGGGGAGGATGTGTGGTGTATGGAAGCCCGGAGAGGCCACTTTCAGAACCCGCGATGGGACAAGGGTCCACTGCTATGTCAAAGCTAGTGGTCTCGTATTCAGCTGTCGGGGTTCTCTGACAAGGTCAGTTGGTTTGCTGCCAGAATGTACATCATCACCGCGCCTAGAGGTTTGGCTGCTAATTAAAATATGTAAATGTAAATTCATGAATGTGTAAGCGAGCGAGTGTGCAGATGAGCCAGGTGAGCGAACGGAAGAATTAATACATCCCTTTGTTCTCTGCTCCGACTTTCTCTCCCTCTCTCTCTCTCTCTCTCTCTCTATCGCATCTTCAGACAGAGTGAGAGGGAAAACGTTTAATGACTCAGCGCTTTTTACCGGCCAGCTGGGTGTTGGGAGCGGAGTGGGGGGCGTGGATGATGAACGAGCTGTTTAATATTTGACGAGCTTCTTAAGAAGGTCTCATTCATGCGGGTGCTAAATCACCTAAGACTACCGAGGCTTCTCGGAGCTCTGCTATGGGGTTCTGAGCGTAGGACAAAGTAGCAACGTGCTCTACTGTAAGTGGAAGTCTCAACCCAAACCTTTTAGCTGTTCACCCTGTCAGATTGTACTCTATAGGCTCTTTGCACAAGCTCCACTACATCCTGAAATTCTGCAGGCATATTTATTTCCTGTCCTATACCATTGGATGGAAGTGATTAATCAGGTGTGATCAGGTGTGCCGCACACCTGATTAATCACTTCCATCCAATAGTACAGGACAGGAAATAAGGATGCCTGTAGAATTTCAGGAAGTAGTGGAGCTTGTGCAAAGAGCCTATTCTACCCCTTTCATCCTCAACCATCTCCTAATCTAGTATTAACTCCAACATACACACACACACACACACATGGACACACACACACACACACACACACCTACTTAACCTTTGCCTCCCAGGGAGATCCTGTTCTCCTGGCCTCCAGATCCCTTTAATAAAGCTGATTCTCGTTCTTCTGGTGTGCTTCCCAGATTGACTATCGATTGCCGTGCGCTACACTCATATTTCTCCCCTCCGCTGTGGAGAAAAGCATGCTGGGACGTGGACTGAGGCGACGGCCTGACCCTGGCAGGCGGGTGGCGCGTCGCTCTGTGCTGCAGAGCTTAAAGACTTCAATATTTAATGGGAGAGCTCTCCAGTAGGCAGGTCCTGCAAATAAATGACCCCCCGCCTGGAGGTGGGCATCCACCCAAAACCCCTTAGAAGACATGGATCACTTGGATTGTATGGGAAAAGAAATGGCGCTCGCGTTTTCCAAATTGCAACCTAAGATACCCCATCAGTCTCATCCCAAGCAGACCTGGCGGGGGGGCGGAGTCTAGCTATCAGTCCAGACCGTGTCTAGTTTAGTAGTGCACACTGCTACGGCGGTCATATCCTGCTTCAATCTGTGTCCACAGTCCTCGGTGTCGGTGTCGATTCTGCCCCCCCCCCCCCTCCCTTATCACCACCACCACCGCACAACAGAGCGCTGCCAAAAGTGTCACATGATCTCTCAGACCCCCTTTTTCTGACCTTGAGTGATTCCCGGACGCGTTCCTCTTCCTGTTTGGCCGCCCTGCGTTCGTCCGTCTCCTCTTTCCACTTCCCCGCCACGAACCGGGCCTTCTCCTTCGCCATGGCGTCACAGAACCGCCTCTGGATCTCCGCCTCCTTGGTACGCCTGGGCGGAGGGGTCGAAGGGGAGGATTTTGCTGATCTCTCTTTCTTACTCTCTCTCCTTCTCTCCCGCTCACCACCCCCATTGTTATTATAGTTAACAAAAACTAACTAAAAATACAAAAACGAGGTGTGAAAAAACATTTTAGTTAACTGAAATAAAACAAAAAACTAGGCTTTACAAAAAAAACGATAACTTACTAAAACTGTATTGTGTGTTTACAAAACTAGCTAAAATAAACTAAAATTAAAGAGAAAATGTCCTTAGTTTTAGTCTTTTTCATTTCATACATAAGCCTAGTATTTTGGGTGGATATGAAATCTATCCTCCAGTTTTTCTTTAGCTGTGCCCCTGCGCAGAATTAACCTGACATGCACCAGATGATTTCTTTAGCATCGAGTGAAACAATGTGAGCTCGCGAGATCAGGATACGCACACAAAGCAAGCAAAATACATTTAAAAAAACTAATACTGAAACACCCCCACCCCCGCCCCCCTCACCAGAGCTCCTGGGCCTCCAGCTGTGCCTGCCGCCTCGCCCTCTCCTCCATCAGCTCCCTGATGATGTCATCATAGGGCTTGTCGCCGGCTGCCTCGCCCATCACCCACACCCACACCTCTCCATCCTCCCCATGCAGCCACCGGAGGCTCCGCCCACCTGCTGAAACGAGACGCACGGGGTGATCATCGACACCGGGCGCCGACCGAACTGTTTTTGCGAGTTGGCGGAAAGTACAGCTCGCTGTCCAGTTAGCTGTCATCAGAATAACAACAGCCAAAACAGATATTTTACTTCATTTCAACCTAGACGGCCACAGAACGTGGTGGGATCATATTCGTAGAACATGGTCTTGACACGTACAGCCAAGGCAGGGTAGATAGAGTTACAGCATACTTCTCTGACTAACCCTTCCTCTCCTTGTCCTGTGGTCTGTGTTCCACGTCCTGGCTTTGACCCGGGTCCTGGTTCTGGTCCTGGTTCTGGTCCTGGTCCTGGTTCTGGTCCTGGTCCTGGTCCTGGTCCTGGTCCTGGTCCTGGTCCTGGTTCTGGTTCTGGTCCTGGTTCTGGTCCTGGTCCTGGTTCTCCCTCTCGTTCCAACGGCGGACCTGCTCCTGGCGGATCTTATAGAACAGGATCTGCTTCTGCTCCTCGTTCAGCTCGGCCAGCAGGTCCGGATCGATGTACATGTCCGTCAGGATCTGCTGCATCATGGTGGGGCCGTGCAGGTTCTGGTACTGGGTGTGGTGAGGAGGTCGGGTCGGGACCTGTTCAAGTCGTGGCTGTGCGTCTCCTCTCACCTGGCCCTCTTCCCCCTCACGTCATCCATGTCCGATGGAGGATTAGGATCCTAATCGAGCGGTGCCTCTGTATGTGACTCTCTTCCTGCTCGTCTTCCTACAAAAAACTGCCAAACATCCTCTCCTTCCTCCCCAGTCACTCTACTCCAACCCCCCCCACCATCTCACCCTCCGTCCCCCCCTCCCTCCCTCCGACCGTCCCGTTGTTGCTCCGGTACCGCTCCTCTGCTACATGGACCCCCGGGGGCCGTGGGTTCCCCTGGTCCATCGGTGCTCCTCGCCCCCCATCACGGACCAGCTGCAGTGGGACTCCTCGACTAACACGGGTGCCGTCGACCTTCCAACACGGCCTCTGAGACAAGCAGTTTGAACCTGATCTCTGGTTCGTGTGTGTGTGTGTATGTGTATGTGTGTGGGTGTGTGTGTGTGTGTGTGGGGGGGGGGGGGGGGGGGAGGGGGGGTGCAAGGATAGAGTATCTCTTTACCTTGTCATTTGATATGTCTCCGTTGCGAAGTGACTGGGGTAGAATGAAACGCTGGCCCATCTGCCGTGTGCAAGCAGTCGACATGTTGACTCAGTGCTGGAAACACAAACGAGTGGAATCAGCTTCAGACATTCACCTTCCTGTTTCCCCGTTCACCTTAGAATACGTTATTTTCATTTATATGAAATGATTTAATTTTTTTTTCTAACAAAAAACAACAACAATTTCCATTGGTGGGACAAACATCGATGGTAAATGGACTGCACTTATATAGCGCTTTTATCCAAAGCGCTTTACAATGAAGGCCTCTCATTCACCCATTCACACACACATTCACACACCAATGGCGGTTGCTGCCTTGCAAGGCGCTAACCTGCTCATTGGGAGCAATTTGGGGTTCTGTAGAAATACAGACAAACTGTCTAACTATTCACCTTCCCCTACTTGAACTTTTGTCCTTTTATTGTGTCACAACATGGAATCAAAATTGAATTTATTTATTTTTTAGGTTTTTGTCACTGCTAAACACAAGTACTCTATAATGTCAAAGTGAAAAAAATAAACATAATTTTTGTTAAATTAAGCTAAATTAATTCAGAGCCTTTGCTATGACACATCTAAATAATAAATAAATAAATAAATAAATTTTCCTCAAGTCACATAATTAGGTGAACAGAGTACACTTACAGTATAAGTGCAAATGAGGTTTTTGATGATTTCAGAATAAATGCACCTGTTCTTGGGTGATCCCACAGTTGGTTAGTTCATTCCCAAACTAAGACTACACCATGAAGACAAAGCAACATCCCAAACGGATCCGGATCATGGTTCTTGAAAAGCACCAAGCAGGGTAATGATACCAGAACCTTTCCAAGCCATTGAACATCCCCTGGAGCACTGTACGGCAGCACAGTAAGTCCATCATAAAAAAGGAGAAAATATGGCTTGACTGTGAATTTGCCTGGAACAGGCCATCCTCAACAACTGAGTAACCAGGCGAGGCAGAGTTACCGTCTTCCATGGCTGAGATGGAAGAAACTGAGCATGAAACAATAATAGCCTGGACACTTCTCTGTGATTTATGGGAGAGTGATGAGAAGAAAGAAAACAACTCACATTACGACACATCTCGGCTTCCTGAAGACATTCAAGTTCGCCTGAAGACATGAGGGAGACTCTGAGTCCGAAAAGAAGAAGATTCTATAGTCTGATGAAACTAGGACCAAACATTTTGCCCTCAACACTAAGCGCTATGTGTGGCGCAAGCCTAAGAACACCATCCCTACCGTGGAGCATGGTGGGGATGCTTCTCTGCAGCAGTGACTGGACCCTGCTAACTAACCCTAAACTCACAAAGATAGAAGGCAAAACGAATGGAGCAAATTCTAGAGAAATGCTGGAGGAAAGCCTGCTGCAGTCTGCAAGAGACCTGGGACTTGAGAGAAGATTCATCTCCCAGCAGGACAATGACCCGGAATATATAGCCAAAGCCACACTGGAGTGGCTTAGAAACAAAAAAGTCAATATCTCGGAATGGCCCTGTCAAAGCCCAGACCTCAATCTAATTGCGAATCTGTGGCGAGACTTAACAATTGCTGTTCACCAACCGTCCAACTTAATGGGGCTTAAGCAATTTTGCAAAGAGGAATGGGTGACAATCGCTGCATCCAGATGTGCAAAGCTGATTGAGACTCACCATAACTGACTCACAGCTTTAATTGCTGCCAAATAGAGCTGACTGCCCGGCCAAACTATGGGGGAGAAGGGCCTTGGTCAGGGAGGTGACCAAGAATCCAATGGTCACTCTGACAGCTCCAGTTTTTTGGCCACTACAGTGTTTCAAAGGGACAACCATCTCTGCAGCACTCACAAGGTTGAGGTCCGCATACAGCTACTCCACAGGGCTATTTATTAGGTAAAAGGTGACAACGTTTCG
The DNA here is from genome assembly GCF_949987555.1 of Borostomias antarcticus. Lineage (NCBI taxonomy): Eukaryota > Metazoa > Chordata > Actinopteri > Stomiiformes > Stomiidae > Borostomias > Borostomias antarcticus. Next base: position 1,899,066 of record NC_140235.1, on the reverse strand, counting down.
ACCCGTGTGGGTCTTCGTCCGGTTATTTAGCTTCGCTTAGTTATTAAGCTTTATGGTAGAGTGGCCAGACGGAAGCTTCTCCTCTGTAAAATGAACATGACAGCCTGCTTGGAGTTTGCCAAAAGGCACGTAAAGACCCTCAGACCATGAAGGACTCTCAGACCATGAGAAACAAGATTCTCTGGTCTGATGAAACCAAGATTGAACTCTTTGACCTGAAGGCCAAAGTATCACGTCTGGAGGAAACCAGGCACCGCTCATCACCTGACTAATACCATCCCTACAGTGAAGCATGGTGGTGGCAGCATCATTCTGTGGGGATGTTTTTCAGCATTAGGAACTAGGAGACTAGTCAGGATAGAGGGAAAGATGAACAGCAAAGTATAGAGAGATCCTTGATGGAAACCTGCTCCAGAGCGCTAAGACCTCCAGACTGGGGTGAAGGTTCACCTTCCAACAGGACAACAACCCTAAGCACACAGCCAAGACAATACAGGAGTGGTTTCAGGACAAGTCAGTGAATGTCCTTGAGTGGCCCAGCCAGAGACCAACTTGAACCCGATTGAACATCTCTGGAAAGACCTGAAAATAACTGTGCAGCGACGCTCCATATCTAACCTGACAGAGCTTGAAAGGATCTGCAGAGAAGAATGGGAGAAATACCCCAAATACAGGTGTGCCGAGCTGGTAGCGTCATATCCAAGAAGACTTGAGGATTTAATCACTGCCAAGTGTGACTTACAGTAAAGTACTGAGTAAAGGGTCTGACTACTTATGGTAAATGGACTGCACTTATATAGCACTTTTATGCAAAGCACTTTACAATGAAGGCCTCTCAATCATCCATTTACACAGACATTCACACACCAATGGCGGCAGCTCTCCTGCAAGATCCTAGCCTGCTCATTGGGAGCAATTTGGTGTTCTGAGTTTTGCCCAAGGACACTTTGACATGTTGTCAGGAGGAGCAGGGAATGCATTCTGGGAAGAAAAAAAATCGTAATGTTCTTATGGACTTACACAACAGTAATACCGTAAATCATCCATTGCTAAATACAGCTACAGGAGACAAATTAAGTGCTTGGGCGTTGACAGGATATAGAAAAGATGAGAATACTCTTTTAAAGTGCAGCGTAAACAGTGATATTGACTGAGGGTAAATATTATTCTCACATGAGACAGCCTGGAAACAAATGCCTGTCATCAAGTTACCTCATGTTTGCATTCTGTTCATCATGTTATAATTAGAGGTTAGTGTTATACTCGGAACAAAAACATACCTTTCAGTAGTGTAATGTCTTGTGACTGATAAATTGAACCGATAACTCAGAGACTGTGGTGTGAAAATGAACTGGTATTGTGTTTAGACATTTCACGGTGTTATTGCAAACTACTGTCACCATTTTACCAGGTTCAATTTAGACTTTTCTACCACTTTCCTTAGCGTTAATGAGGCCTGTGAAACGTCAGTGTGTGTGTGTTTGAGAGAGACAGTAATAATGTGTGAATGCGGGTGTGTGCGTGTGTGATCGTGCGTATGTTTGCGTGTGTGTGTGGCACGTCTGTGTGTGCAGCCTATCTCTTGAAGCGCAGAGAGCATCTACAGTCCCTCCACACAGAGTTGATGGTAGGGATGAGACGGTATGGATTTTTGCATTGAATGACCTCTGCAGGAGGTCGAGACATCTAGACGTTGTCTGCTCCAGAATAACCATCCTTTGTCCCTTTGTCCCTGCAAGAATTACTGCCTTTTCTCATGTCACGGGTCTGTATTCTCGACCACTGTTGATGACGCCTGCCATTTAATATGACGTACAATGGGTTAGCCAATCACATCCCTGGAAGCGCCATACCTGTGTTTTGCTTGAATATAAGGCCGCGCAAGACCAGATTGCGGCACTTCACTTGGATAAACCACTCACGTGCGTTGTCCTGAAGTCCTTGCGCTCGTATGTTTTCTCAATAAATCAGACTTAACCTGTTTGAGCGAATTTTGGCAAATCCTTTTTGACTAGATCAGTTAAAATCTTCTACAACGGTATATAGTTACACGGTACGGTTTACGGTATTTCACGGTATACGGCATTTCACCTCCCCAACACACATAAAAAAAACAAGTATTTTACTTTGAAGGAACTACAGTGCAACACATGATGGAAAATACACACTATTGTAATTAAGCTCAGTTTATTAATAGCAAGCTTATATTACATTACAAAATTAACTGTTGCAAGCAATTTGAAATGTGGAGTTTCAGCAGCGCGTTATTGTGTAATACCGTAAACGTAATACCGTAAACACAGGGAATGTCACGGTTCTAATACCGTGGACATTTTATACCGCGGTTCACGGTTTTATGGTATACCGTCTCATTCCTAGTTGATGGATGAAGTAACATTGGTCCAGTGGGCCGCCACAATCCTCGTAGAGCCACGTCCTCAGCACAAAGAACTGTGAGCCAAACTCCTTTTGAGGAATATATCACAGGCGACATTTTCTTTCCCCCCCCCCCCCCCCCCCCTCCGAAGCCACAGAGAACAATCCGCTGCCTGATTTATGTGGGAGGAGGGGGCAGGAAGTATAAAGTCCTCCTCCTAGTGCCAGTATCTGGAGCTTCTTTGCTTCATTCTACAGCAGCATAATGAGCACACACTGAAACACACACACACATACTGAAACACACACACTGAAGCACACACACACACACATACACTGAAGCACACACACACACACATACTGAAACACACACACTGAAACAAACACATGCATGCACACACACACACACATACATACACACACACACACTGAAACACACACACTGAAATACACACACGGAAACACACACAGACACACACACACACATTGAAACACACACACATCTACACCATGAAGCTTTGCTTGTCCTGTACCCAGAGTAAAGGGAAGGAAAGCCTACGTTGTGGTGTTTGTACTTGCATGACACACAATACAAACAGTCATAAGCCCCCTTGTTTAAGAGACTGTAGGGATCCACTTCACAGTAGAACCCAGCAGTAGTAAGAGCTCTGGGTTAGTGGGAGTTTTCCCCAGCAGGGGGCAGTGTTGAGCTGGAGTCTCAGAGCTGTAGGGAAGTGGATCATGACTGGGTCTTATCATGGTCAGGGTGCTCCCTGGTACCAGCGGTTGGTCACAGTCTAGCACCAGAGGAATGAGGTCTGACTCTTCTGCTCATCCTAAACCTGATTCTCTCACTCTGCAGATGCCCTGCATCTCTATGGAATACCAAATGGGCCAAAATTAAATACATACACACATACACACATACACACATACATACATACATACATACATACATACATACATACATACATACATACATACATACATACATGCATACATTATTTCCTCATTTATTTTTTAGGATTTATTTCATAGCCATATTTATTTATGTATCTATTTATTTTTTGCACATTTGGTTTTGGCACATTTGGTACATCTCTGTCTCCCAACTCTCTCCTAATCTCTCGTTCTCTCTCTTTCCTTCTCCTTCTCTGCTTGATTGCCAGGGCCAGTTCTCCAAGCGCTTATATTCACATGCTCGCCCCCCTTTCTCCAAATGGCTTTAAGTGATTGCATCATTAAATGCTGGGGAATTTAATAGGCAGGTAGGCACTTTCTTAATCCCAGAGGGGAAATTCCACAATCTAGAAGAAGGATAAACCCAGAGAGAAGGAGAGAGAGGGGGAGAGAGAGAGAGGGAGAGAGAGAAGTAAGAAAGACACTGACAGACAGACAGAGAAACAGACAGATGGACAGAAAGAGGGAAAGGCAAAGACAGTCATAGCTCAACAACTAATTTTACCGTTAATGGATTACGCTGATGTTGTCTATCAAATTGCCTCTAAAACACATCTCTTGCCTCTCAATATATCTTACAATAGACTCAGCAGATTCCTTCTTGGCTGTCCCTTCAGAACTCACCACTGTATCAAATCTTAGACTGGCCTACCACCCGCAAATACTATCACCCTCTCTTAATCTCCTAATTCCCTGAGTGCGATGGAAGATGAGGGAAGCATTGTTTATTACATTCTGTTTGTTGTATGTTGTCTGTTTTGTTTAATATGTTTTGTTTATTGTATTTATTGTCTGTTTTGTGGCCTGCTGTTAGAATAGGACCCTCTCGAAAACGAGATATTGTATCTCAAGAAGTAACTCCTAATAAAGATTTTTTTTATAGCTATTTGACAGAGAGAAAGCGAAACAAAGAGAGAGAGAGAGAAAGAGAGAGAGGGGTAAGTAAGAGACACTGACTGACAGACAGACAGACAGAGAGATGGACAGAAAGATGGAAAGGAGAGAGAGAGAGTCACCTTTTTGTCATCCACAACCGTCAGGCCACACATTCTGTTGGGTGTCCGATATATCGGACAGTCCTGGATGACGTGGTCTGCGGTTTGTTCCTCAGCGCCACACTCACACACCGTACAGGATGCCAAGCCCCATCTGTGCATCGATGAGCGGAAGGTCCGGAGGTGATTAATCCTCACCCACGCCGGTCTGGGTAAGCCCATCCCAGTAGGGGAAGGACCAGCTGCTGGGATGAAATCACGGAGTCTGGAGGTGTTCACCTCCCACTCCACACGCCAGGTGTAGTCCGCCCATCCTGCCTCACTGATGTTAAGATCTCTGCATTTCTGCAGGAGATCCGGTGCGGCAGGAACAAAAGGGTCTGGACTTGAGACGCTGGGGAAGCTCTGCTCTTGCAGTGAGCCTGTCGTGGAGCAGGTGGTTAGGCTCCACGGCCCGGCAGGCGAGACGTGCTGTGGTTCCTGTGCGGCGGAGGCCAGCGGGCTGGATGCCTGCGAGGATGGGAAGGTTAACAGGAGTGTGACCCAAGCATCCTGTCACGATGCCCAAGGCTTCGTTGATAGGCGGGTCGATGAGGCGGGTGGGTGAGCGCTGCGACACCAGACCAGTGCGCAATATTCACTGGTGGAGTAGACCAGGGGTAGGGCTGCCACCTAGCCTGATCGGACCAGTCGCCTCATCAACGCCACACGAGCTGTTAACTTCTTGCGCAGTGACTCGAGGTGTCGGCGGAAGGTGAGCGACCTGTCCAAGGTCACGCTGAGATACGTTGGTTAGGCGCAGCATGGCGCATGGAGAGAATCAGGCCCCGGAGCTTTCCCTGGCTTTACATGCTGGAGGGCAGCAGCGAACTCCCCCGGTATGAATTCACCGGAGATGTTACCGCCGCTAGGATTTGTGGCCTTCCAGAGGTCAGAGGTCGGACACTTCTTTTGCCACGAGACGTGACGATCCACGGTCTTTGCCCTTGTATGTCCCACTTTTCACAAATTGTGATGCGATTTTGTTTGCAAAGATGGGGCAGTGACGGGGGGAGTGTCTGGACCTACCAGTGAGGTTGTTAAGGATCCTCCATGCCTTGCGGCTGGAGTATGAGAAGTTGATGAAGTTAATGGCCTCCTCCCAGCGCTCTTGTCTTCTTTAGCTGAGTCTAGACAACATAAGTCTGTCTGACTCAGCTCCTGGGGGGGCCCGGAGGAAGGCACAGTAGAGACTCTCGCACTTCGCATCGCAGCATGGTTTGTAGCTGTTGTGACGTCTGCTTGGGATGGATTTTTTGGCTGCTTTCACCAGTATGCCGCATAGTTCCCGATAGAGAGAGAGAGGTGATACAGTGAGATGATATGATGTCTGTTGAGTGTGTGAGTGAGAGGAGTCAAACAAACAATAATAAGTCAAACAAACAGTAATAAGTCATGGAGTAGCAGTAGAAGGTTTATGAAAAGGAAGGAGATAGGCAGCACTCCAAATGTGTTCATTTGCTTCATTTGCCACAAAGACATTTTGAGCAGTGCCCTTCCTCAGTGTGTACGATGGCAATGTGTAGTAGGACGAGATCAATGTACAGCAGAGCCTTCTGGATAAGATGTTCTCCCATGTGGAGGATCCTTCTGATTGGCCCTTCCAGCATTATTGCCCTATTACAGAGGCTTTAGTGGGGAGGTGGGAGATATGGATTGGTTCTCCCACATGCATGCATTCTGTAAGTGGTCAGGCTCAGGATTTGTGTGAACATCAAAGAGATGCATAGCCCTCAGTGGGAAGGCACTTAAAGCATGATACAGTTCATTGTGCCTGTAGGACACCACACACTGAGGGGTGTGCACTTGCACTTGCACTTTGCCTTCAGCACTAGATTATGCTCTTAGTCACTTGTTTTAGAAAGAAGATGCACTTGTGAGTTCTGGCAAGTAGTAGTACATTGGCTCTTCCTACGTTAAATGCAATTATTGTTAGTCGCTTTGGATAAAGCGTCTGCTAAATGACTGTTATGTAATGTAATGTACTGTTGAGGAGAACATGTGCAACATGCAGGCATTTTGGCTGATTCAGAGGCTAGGCAATCTGTGAGAAAACTACAATCCAGGACTAATTGTGACAGAAATTATTTTTGTTGTATTCAGCCCATGAAATGTTATCATTTAGCATGTCAAAAGTCCATGAAAATCCAAGTGGTGGAATATTGTCAGAATTTGCATTATTTGTGCATACTGTAGGTCAAAAAACAGAAAACTATCCATTTTACTGAAACACAAACGTTTATAATAATTTGTTCTGGTCATATTAAACACGTATATGACAAAAATGCTGAGCTCCAAATCGTGTTTATTCTATTAGGCAAGGCAAGGCAAGTTTATTTGTAGAGCACATTTCAGCAACAAGGCAATTCAAAGTGCTTTTCATGAGACATTAAAAGCATCAAGACAAAGTGAAACACATAAAAGGTCATATAAAACGAAATTATAACGAAAGCCGGAACCAGAAATAATATATTTTTGTATAAATCTGCAAAATTAAATCAGTAATTCAATCTGCTTCACCTTCAGTTTTGTGGGCTTGGGTACTCATTGGAACTCAGCCTCTATTGTAGAAGGCACTCACAGCTCCAAGCTTTTAAATTGTTAATTCTCTGGTTTGGACTCGACACCAAATTATAGTATTTAATTATAATTATTATTAAATTTGCCTGAACAGAATGAAGCAAAGGGTCCAAATATGCCGTTTTCACAGAGGAGCTCAATCACTTATTCCTCTCATGCGAAATCATGCACAGTTTATAAATGAAATTGGTTGTCTGCGAGTTGATCCAGCAGTCAGTAAAATCAACCGAATGACGAAGTCATTACATTCCTCTCGGCCTAGCTGTCCACTTCTGAGGAGTTTAGAATCGATTATTGTCATTACTGACTCCCGACGCACGCACACACACACACACACACACCCCCCCCCATAACCCCCCCCCTCCATAGGGGTTATGGTAATAGCAGGCTCAATGAATCTGCACAGATGCAAATACTATGATTCTGGCTTATGTTACACCAGCCCTGCTTAGTCGACACTTCGATTCCCCCCCCCCCAACCCCCCCTCTCAGCCCGCCCTTAGGCACAGAGTGCATGAAACATTGAGTACCAGTGATGCACAATCACCACTTCCCCGATGTTCTGCCCTGCATATTCGGGGGGGGGGGGGGTAATCAGGACTCTTGATTGCAGTGGATGCATATCGCATATCAAACAGAGTGCATCCTGGGTCCAGGTAATCGCTCAATTTCAACCCCCTCAATCCTGCAGAGTATCTGCCCTCCCAGTCACTGCTAGACTCCTGCGGTACCAGCTGGCTGCATGACGCTCTATCTGGCTGCATGGTGCTCTATCTGGCTGCATGGTGCTCTATCTGGCTGCATGGTGCTGTATCTGGCTGCATGGTGCTCTATCTGGCTGCATGGTGCTCTATCTGGCTGCATGGTGCTGTATCTGGCTGCATGGTGCTCTATCTGGCTGCATGGTGCTCTATCTGGCTGCATGGTGCTCTATCTGGCTGCATGGTGCTCTATCTGGCTGCATGGTGCTCTATCTGGCTGCATGACGCTCTATCTGGATGCATGGTGCTCTATCTAGCTGCATGGTGCTCTATCTGGCTGCATGGTGCTCTATCTAGCTGCATGGTGCTGTATCTAGCTGCATGGTGCTCTATCTGGATGCATGGTGCTCTATCTGGCTGCATGGTGCTGTATCTGGCTGCATGGTGCTCTATCAGGCTGCATGGTGCTCTATCTGGCTGCATGGTGCTGTATCTGGCTGCATGGTGCTCTATCTGGCTGCATGACGCTCTATCAGGCTGCATGGTGCTCTATCTGGATGCATGGTGCTCTATCTGGCTGCATGGTGCTCTATCTGGATGCATGGTGCTCTATCTGGCTGCATGGTGATGTATCTGGCTGCATGGTGCTCTATCTGGCTGCATGACGCTCTATCTGGCTGCATGACGCTCTATCTGGCTGCATGGTGCTCTATCAGGCTGCATGGTGCTCTATCTAGCTGTATGGTGCTCTATCTAGCTGCATGGTGCTCTATCTGGATGCATGGTGCTCTATCTGGCTGCATGGTGCTCTATCTGGCTGCATGGTGCTCTATCTGGCTGCATGACGCTCTATCTGGCTGCATGGTGCTCTATCTGGCTGCATGGTGCTCTATCCGGCTGCATGGTGCTCTATCCGGCTGCATGGTGCTCTATCTGGCTGCATGGTGCTCTATCAGGCTGCATGGTGCTCTATCAGGCTGCATGGTGCTCTATCTGGATGCATGGTGCTCTATCTGGCTGCATGGTGCTCTATCCGGCTGCATGGTGCTCTATCCAGCTGCATGGTGCTCTGTCCTGTAAACTGGACGACTATGCTTGGCCACCCTTCTGATCGGGCGCAGTAATGGGCAGCCCTGAGGAAAATGACTTCAGAAATGTCACAGTTGTAATCCCAAAGGCCAGCTGGCTGCATGTGTGATCACTTGTTTCCATGTAGGCACCTCTATGCCTTGCTATATTTCTGGTGCAAACCCTCTAGTATTATCACACCATTAGTCTGTTGGCGGGGGGGGGGGGGGTGTTCTTTGATCCTACTTTGATGTGTGTTTTTGGGGGAGTTGGTATGGTTGCGTTGTACAATAAATGAATTAATGCATCAAGTGATTGCACCGTGTACAATGGTTTGAGAATGTTAGTCCACCGAAAGAACGATGTGATTATGAGTCTGGGGAGAGAGTTTACAGGGAGAAGAATGAGAATGAGAGCAACAAAAACAAATGAGTCAGAAATAAAGAGAGAGAATGAGAGAGCGAGCGAGAGAGAGAGAGAGTAATTAAGTAATTCATTAAGTAAACCACCTAGCGCACACAGGTGCTTTACAATGGAGGATAAAAATACAAATTGCACATAAAAATACAGATATAAAATACAAATACACATAAAATACAGGCAGTATTTTATACAAGTGTCTCTTAAAAGAGTTCTCAGATGTCGAGGCTCTCAAGTCCTGGGGGAGCGCTTTCCAGAGCCTAGGGGCCGCCGCCCCAAAAGCTCGGCCACCCTTAGTCCTTAGCTTGGTCCGAGGCCACCAGGAGCCCCTGGTCAGACGACCTCAGGGACCGGCTGGACGAGTATAGGTGGATGAGGTCGCAGATATAGGCGGGGGCTTAACCATGGAGGGCTCTGGAGGTGAAGACCACGACCTTGAACTGGATCCTGAGCTGCACTGGGAGCCAAGGATGGGGGTGATGTGGCATGACTTCTTTGACCTTTGACCTGGTGAGCAACCTGGCAGCAGCATTATGGCCCAGTTGCCACCAATGATTTGTTAAGACAGGAGAACAGTGAGTTCCAGCAGTCAAGCCCAGAGGATATAAATGCATGGACACACAGAAAGGGAGAGAGAGTTCTTTTACTTCTCTGTCCTGACCCCACAGCGGTGGAACGAACTGCCCACTGACCTCAGGACAGCAGAGTCGCTGCCCATCTTTCGTCGCAGGCTCAAAACTCACCTCTTCAAGAAGTAGGCATACCACCCAGACCCTTCCTCTTAAGCACCTATTGTATTTGTATTTTTGCTACTCTTGCACTTTGACTTCAGCACTAGATCACTCTCTTAGTCATTTGTTCAGAAAGTAGATGCAGTTGTGAGTTCTGGCGAGTAGCGGTCCAATGACTACCTACAGTAAATGCAATTATTGTGAGTCGCTTCAGATAAAAGCATCTGCTAAATGACTGTAATGCAACGCAATGAGAGAGAGACAGAGAGAGAGAGAGAGACAGAGAGAGACAGAGAGAGAGAGAGAGAGACAGACGGAGAGAGAGAGATCGATGGCTAGAAGAGAACACAGCAACGCTGAAGTGGAGGAGAAGAAGGATGAGAGCAGCGAAGCAGCAAGATACAGAAGACATGATGAGAAATGACTCAGGGAAGGTGAGAACGAGAATGCATAAACAAGAGAGAGACAAAGTGTGTGTGTGTGTGTGTGTGTGTGTGTGTGTGAGTGTGTGTGTGTATGTGTGTGTGTGAGGGCTTTAAAACTTTGTGGGAGACCGAGCAGATGGTGAGGAAAGAGGCGTTCATTTATCCAGGGTCTCTCTGCCCCCTGCCCCTGCTGGGAGACCCTGTTTCTGTTCTGGAGATGAAGAAGAGCCCGTATGGCGCGATCTGACACCCTTCACACTTCCAGCCAGGAGACACCGCTCCGACAGGGACGAAGATGTGAGGATGATGTGAGGATGATATGTTCTTAGCCGTTAGACAAACATTTTCCAGGAGCTTGCTCGATCGCCTCGTTGAGAGAGGTCAGGGAAGAATTTTGACTGCTCACTTTTCTGCCCCCCCAGGGTGAAACAGTTTTTTTTTTTTTCTTCTCTCTGGAATATGTAGGGGTGGGATACAAATAAAGTTTGATTTGATTTGGGTTTGAGGAGAGGAGGGTGAGGGGGGTGACTGTGCTGGTGAAGGGGATGAGTGTGTGGATGAGGGGGATGAGAGGGGTCAGCGTGGGGGTGAAGGGGAATGGAGCGAAGTGTGTAAAACAACGGCGCCAAACGAGCATTGCGCTAACGAGGGTCATTCTACCCCCATCACAATCCCTGCCGCCAAACACACACGCGCGGACCCACACACACACACACGCACACACACACTGCAGGCAGTAATGGGCTGTGGACTGTGGAACTCGGAAGGTGATGGATGGGCGTATTAACACTGTCCAATTAGCAGTGGGCCTTCGTGTTGTGGTGTGTCCATGGGAATGGAACAGTGTTAATGTTGTTTGTGCTTGGTTCTGCTCAGACCGGTGCCTTTGGGGTTAATAGGGCTCATTTAGTCATCAGCTCTCACTCTTAGTAGTGGCGCCGGCCATAGCTGTGTGCCGTGACATAACATCAGCTCGGAAGAGGCCATTGTTAACCTAGTCTCGCAACGCCAGACCTATCTCCACACTTCGTTTACGCTGCGCCAGCACTGGGGAGAAGTCTGGCTCATTACCATTCATGGATAGGGGGAACAAAACGCTGTATTAAAACAAAAAGGGAGTAGACAGGACCACATTAATCATCTTTAAGAAAATGTTTATTGGTGCACAAAATCCTCGGCGTTTCTCCCATCCAGGCTGTCCTCCTCCAGGGGGCAGCCAGGAGCAGTGGGCAGCCTGGTCAGTGTCCTCCTCCAGGGGGCAGCCAGGAGCAGTGGGCAGCCTGGTCAGTGTCCTCCTCCAGGGGGCAGCCAGGAGCAGTGGGCAGCCTGGTCAGTGTCCTCCTCCAGGGGGCAGCCAGGAGCGGTGGGCAGCCTGGTCAGTGTCCTCCTCCAGGGGGCAGCCAGGAGCAGTGGGCAGCCTGGTCAGTGTCCTCCTCCAGGGGCAGTCAGGAGCAGTGGGCAGCCTGGTCAGTGTCCTCCTCCAGGGGGCAGCCAGGAGCAGTGGGCAGCGTGGTCAGTGTCCTCCTCCAGGGGGCAGCCAGGAGCAGTGGGCAGCCTCGTACGTGGAGCCCGGAGACCAAGTCCAAGTCCTGGGGTGCGTTCAAATTCAGCGAACATAGCGAACATTTGCGGACGTTAGCGAACTATTTTCCGTTAGCTTTGTGTTCGCCGCAAACGTTTGCTAACAGAAGCTAACAGTCTGGAGAGATAGTTCGCCAGTAACGGAACGAGGATCCCAATGGACCCAGGCTTACTGGAGATGTGCTCCCAGATGGGGATTGTTGCGTTTATGCGAACTATTTGGAGCGTTCATTAAAAGCTGTTCAAATGTGACCGTTTGGAGAAAACATGTTTGCGGCGAACGTTCGCCTCTGTTAGCTGAATTTGAACGCAGCCCTGGTCAGGGAGCGGAGTTAAGAGCATCTGTTCTTCTGCTTGTTTTTCATATCGGGGTTCTATGTGGAGGGAACCCGCGTGAACACGAGGAGAACATCCAACTCCACACAGAAAGGCCCGGAAGGTTTTGTAGCCCATATGGGAATCAAACCTTGCTGTGAGGCGATGGTGTAGTGCATCGAGCCGCTGTGCCTCTCACAAGCCGTTTGGGCGTTCAGTGTCTTGCGCAAGGACACCTTGACATGCAGCCGGGTGCTGGGATCAAACCGGGAACCCGAGCAAACCTGGCAACCCACACATTATGTTAGCGATAGTTCACTTACCAATTCTATCTGCCTTTGGAAGGTTTTAAATCTCTGATCCCAAGCAATGAGCTGCCTAATTTGAAATTATTTGAAATTAAAAGATTAACATAGAGCATATACTGTAGAAATATATACTGTAGAAATACTTAAACTCACTGTATTTTAAGTTAGCAGGATGCATTAATCTTAATCAAATTCTTAAGAATAACCAGGTCTGGTTCTTTGGGGAATCTGAGATGAAGAGCTGGGCTGGATGAATCAGGCCCAATCTGGCTCATGATCGGTTCCTTCCTCCTTCTCAAGCCCATATTACCCAGAGGCCTTAGCATGGTCCATTAGAGTCCAGCTGAGCAGACAGGAGAGGTTGTGAGAGAGGCACTCAGCTGTTCTGGCATATCACAGACGAGCAGAACGACTTTCCCTGACAACAAACACAGGGACAATACCACATAACCTCCACCATTTGAACTCCACCAGTCTTCCATCATTAATTAATATAAAAACTTACACACACACACACACTTACCTGTTTGGACTAGGTTTTTATTTTTATTTTTCAACTGCCGCCAAGTGAGCTTAGCGCCCATAGCCTATTGCACCTACTGTATAAGAATAGGCGACACGACATTCATCAATGATATTCGACCACTTTTTCACCTGTAGCCTAATAATCAAACAGTGTGATTACATGTTCACTCAATAAACTAGAACTTACACATTGACTCTGGCAGCAATTTGCTCCCACGCCGACTGTCTCTCCTCAGCCACCGTAGCTGTGTTGCCCTTCTTGCGGATTTGGTGTTCGAAATCACCATATTATGCACGAGTGAGTAGTACGACAATCTTTTTTTGTTGTCTGTTGCCATGGTGAATCATTATATCGGAGCTCTACTGATGACGGCTTTTGCTAGTTTGCGTACCTATTCAAGGTTGATTGTGCCAGCGCGAATCAGCAGGGAACCGTGTTTTTGGAACCGAACATTCAGGGTTGGGGGTCGATGTCAGGATGTAAACACAGTCATTATTGAACCCGCTTTGTGGAATACCCCCCAGGTGTGCGGACATGGTAACCATCTCAAAACAACGACAACAACAACAACGAAACAAAAGAAGGAGCAGGAGACCAGCTCTCCTCCAGGCTTCTCTGATGAGACCCGTCGTAGTGACACGGCTGTCGCGCGTTTGTCTGATCGCCCTTCAGAGCCGTTATCGGTGGCTCCAGGGTGCGAGAGTGTTTTAGGAGGCGTCTCTGCTAATCTGGAACATCGCTAATCGTCTCAGAGAAGCAGGGCGCGCCGGCAGGAGGATCACAGGTGATCTCTCTTCAAGGATTAAGATACACTCAGCATTTCAAAGGACCTGACGCCATCGGACTTGTAATTGATTCGGGCCCCTTTGTCAAATCCACGCCGTGCGCTCCTTATCAGACGCCAGGGGCCACAAAGCCACGGAGATTAGCGAAGCGGACAGCGTGAACTCGACACACTACACTCTCTCCACGTGGTTTGTTTGACTTCTAAACGAAAGTCCGTGCCTTCGTGTGTTCTGTCGCCAGCTAGGCGCCGAGGCCCCCGTAGGCACAGCGGTCCACTCAGAAGGACCCCTGTGAGACACTGGAGAAGCTCCGGACTGCTGGCACCATTCCATTAGTGCGCCCTGAGGTAACTCTCTGACGGAGGAGTCACCACCTTCAGTCCACCGTCACCGCATTCGGTCGGACGTGACATTCACCTCTGCTTTGAGATAAACGAGATGTGAGGCGTGGTGTTAAACTGACACCGAGGGCCCCGAGAGGGCCCGGGGCCCGGCCAGGCAGAACACTCGCCCCCATGTTTAAAAGAGAACAGCTGCCCTCTCTGGAACAAACGCTGTACCTGGAGCGCCTTCTCCATCATTCTCCTGTTCCTCCTACCCCCCTAACCCCTCCCCCCCCCCACACACACACACACTCTCTACCTAATTGGATTTTTATTTTTTTCACGTAAGTGTGAGGGCTTTTAGCTGAGTAATTGTTTCACGTAAAGCTGGGATCACTGGTCCTTGGAATGGATTGATAGTTATTTGAATCATTTCCACCCTCTGCCAGGTACAGTGATGAGCAAGGGGGATGGAACGGCTGCTTAGTACACCGACCTGCCTCCTAATAAGGTTGAGATGCGCGTGTGTGTGTGTGTGTGTGTGTGTGTGTGAGTGTGTGTGTGTGTGTGTGTGTGTGTTATTGGAGGGAAACCAGACAGGACAGGATAGCTGTCAGCTTTGCTTTCATTGCTAGGGAACCCGAGTGTCGGTGAAATAAACAGACAGACGATGAGCAAGCTAGAGTCATCTCATTCTGAGCTGCACTGCAGCAGATGCCTGCACCAACTGCAGAGGAACTCACACACACACACACATGCACACACTCACACACATGCACACCCACACACATGCACACACACACACACACACACAACCTTGTATTTTATGCAACAACTGGCCAGCCTGGAGGCTGTGGTGGAGAGGAGGATGAGGGACAAACTGAGTCTATTCTAGACAACCCCTCCCATCCCCTCTATAGCGAGCTGTGGCAGATGGGGAGTACCTTCAGACACAGGCTCCTCCCACCCACAGGCTCCTCCCACCCAGGTGTGATACGGAGCGGTTCAGACGTCGTTCTTTGTGCCAGCGGCCATCAGATTCAGGAACAGTGCCTGAGTTTTCCTGAGTGTTGCGGAGGTGGGCATGCATGCCTGTCTGTCTGCCTGTCTGTCTGCCTGTCTGTCTGTCTGCCTGTCTGTCTGTCTGTCTGTCTGTCTGTCTGTCTGTCTGTCTGTCTGCCTGTCTGTCTGTCTGTCTGTCTGTGTCTGTCTGCCTGTCTGTCTGTCTGTCTGTTTGCCTGTCTGTCTGTCTGCCTGTCTGTCTGTCTGTCTGCCTGCCTGCCTGTCTGTCTGTCTGTCTGTCTGTCTGTCTGTCTGGTGTGCTGACTGTCTGTCTGTCTGCCTGTCTGTCTGTATGTATGTATGTATGTATTTATATAGGTATGTATGTATGTATGCATGTATGTGTATGTATTACAGCCTAGATATATGTACACTACAAGTGAATTGGGACATCTACACGTTACACCTTAAAGAGGTGTTATGACATCCCATTCTAAATTCATAGCCAGAGTTATCTATTTATACAGACTGGATGTATGTACACATTCTAGTCTATACTACTCTATATTCTACACATGCTGTACGTATGGATGTATATAGTCCTTCATCTTCTTGTATTCTTATTGCTACTATGCATAATTCTATATCTACATTTCCAAACCTTTGCTGTTATTTTTCTACTGCTGAAACGTCATATTTCCCCCTGGGGGGGGTCATTAAAGTACATCTATCATTACCTATCTTTCCCTCGTTCATAGCCCCCCCCCCCCCCCCCCTCCCAACACACACACACACACACGCACTTGCAAGCAGCTAAACACCCCCCAAAACACACATCCGTATGCACACAAAGGTACAGCTGTGCCCGCACTCGCACACCCATGCACACCCAGGGGAAAGATGTCTGGAAGGAGATTTTAATTAAGATAAGTTCACACACACACACCGCAGTGGGTGTTACCAGTTGTGTGTGTGTGTGTGTGTGTGTGTGTGTGTGTGTCCTATATATGCCTTTATCCTCTCCTCTCCCCCTCCCCCGAAACACACACACACACTCGCACGCCAGGTTACTTCGGCGCTTGTACTTAGTCACCCATCTTCTGCTTTTCTCCCGGTTCACGGAGGCGGCCGCTTGGCTCTGCTTCTCCGCGCTCTCCTTATCTTCTCTGGGCGTAAAGAGGGTCTCTCTCCCCTGGCAGATGGTCATCTGGGCCCTTCATCTCACACAGAAGAGATCTGAGGACCCATATCAAACGCACATCCATATAATGAATGATATTCTGCGTAGTGTAAGGTGCTATACGTCGAGGCTATCTTTTTGATGCTCCTCCGACTGTAGAATGATACTATTTCTGCGTGTATGATGGTATGGATTAAGGATAGCGCAAGGCAGGGATATTAGGAGTGTTTCGCCCCTCTGGGAGTTGGCAGGGGACTGTCCGGGTTTGGCAGTGCCTGTTTGGCGCCCGCTGGCTCTGGGTGGCACAGACTGTCCTCGAAACTCAACACTGCCAACCTCATTAGGCGTGCTTACTGTGAGATCTGCAGCCAAAGGTTAGGAAGGGTGGCACGTGCGCGTGTGTGTGCGTGCGCGTGTGTGTGTAATTGCACTTCACAGCTGGGAAAGAGGAGGAATAGGGAAAATCGGAGTAAATCGCGGAAAGACGAAGTGGTGGTTATATGTGGTGGTTATATGTGGTGGTTTATATGTGGTGGTTATATATGGTGGTTTATATGTGATGGTTTATATGTGGTGGTTATATATGTGGTGGTTATATGTGGTGGTTATATATGGTGGTTATATGTGGTGGTTATATATGGTTTTTATATGTGGTGGTTATATGTGGTGGTTTATGTGAATTTCGGACATATTCTTGGTGAAAATATAATAAAGTCGAGTAATTCCATATTGAGTGGAACTTTTTTCGGGGGGGTGTCAGAGTCTGAAAAGCAGCCTGGTAGGTGTCAGCGTGTCCTTTCTGTCTTTCACAACATTCAAAGGGGTTTATATCAGGGACCTGAGCTCCAGGAGATCATTAATAAACGGAAGACATTCGGTTTCCTCACGCCTGGAACCCTGTCCTTAGATACTCTGCACTGGCAGCCCGCCAGTCAGCCTATAGAGTATCCTAGCATTTCATATTCCCTCCTTCGGCCTGGTTTACTCGTGCTTGTGCCGAGTTTTCGGAGGAAAGGGCGCTCTGGGCTATAGCTCCACCTGCTCTGCTACTCCTGGGTGACTCAAATATCCACATCAACTCCACAGACTGCAAAACAGCAGATTAACTCCTGGCGTTTTTCAACATCACTCACCAGGTAGATTTCGCCACCCACAGTAAAGGTCACGACCCCAGACTGGCCGCCGGCATCACCGCCAGCCGCCTGTCCGGCACCGACCGACCTCACCGTGTCCGATCCACAGCCATCGCCTTCCGAATCGACGCTCCCACCTCCTGTTAGAAGCAGCAACGCATCATAACGTTTCAGAACCTCAAGTCCATCAACCCATCCACTCTCCACATGACTTGGTAAATGGACTGCACTTATATAGCGCTTTTATCCAAAGCGCTTTACAATGTCCTCTCATTCACCCATTCACACACACCAATGGTAGCAGCTGCCATGCAAGCGCTAGCCTGCTCATTGGGAGCAATTTGGGGTTCAGTGTCTTGCCCACACTTCGACATATATGAACAGGAGGAGGCGGGATTCGAACCGCCGACCCTACGATTATTACACGACCCGCTCTACCACTGAGCCACAGTCGGTTTGAATCCCGCCCTCCTGTCCACATGTTGAAGTGTCCTTGGGCAAGACACTGAACCCCATATTGCTCCCAGTGAGCAGGCTAGCACCTTGCATGGCAGCTGCCGCCATTGGAGTGTGAATGTGTGTGTGTAAATGGGTGAATGAGAGGCCATTGTAAAGCGCTTTGGATAAAAGTCAGTCCATCTACAACTATACAGAGACACCCTCAACTCCGCCCACTCCTCCTACTACTCAGGAATGATCCAATCTGGTGTCGTGTAAAATAATTTACTAGGTCTTAGGTCAAATTCCAAGAAATAAATCTAAGTCCAGATTGGTTTAAAAGTTCCAAAATAACTTCAGAGTCCGAGAAGAAAAAACAACTCGAGGCACAAAGAGTCCAAATGCGATTTGACTTTAATGCTTTTCAGAAACAAACAGCATATAAGTCAGGAGCTTCCCCGGGAAAGAACAACTTTTCCCTTTGTCTACTTGACCTTTATAGTCTTAACAACACTCCCCTCCCCCCTTGACCACATCCCATTTTTCCATACATCACTACTTTCGCCACCAATCAAATGATGTCTAGTTTTGCTGGCTCAGCAAATAACTCATGTCCATATATGTCCTACATCCGTGCCCCCCCCCCTCCCAGCTTCCTGGGTGAAGGACTCTGTCTGCTTTTTGAGAGGAAATGAGATTCCCCCGACCGGAATCTCAACTGCCCCCCCACAGGAGGAGGAGAAAATACTCATAAATCTCTGCATTAATCAGCACTATTCTCTGGCTGCTTTGGGAGGAGAGGAGGGGAAGAGAAGGAATTCAACAGGAAGAGGAAAAGAGACCTTACTGCTGTACTCTGTGCTCTGCAGAGTCAGCATTATATCTCTGGCTGTTTTGGGCCTGGCTACTTGGCAGGAGGTGAGGAAGGAGAAAAGAGCATCTTGATTCAGTGGGGACATTCCATTCTCTACACATCCGTTTCCCGGTGGCTACATCTGGTGGTGACTTTTTATCTACTATCCCTCATGAGCAGCTGGTTATGTAGAACAAGATTACAATATCATGACATGATTAAAATGCAGGGGAGCTAAATCAAATTAAATCACAACATTCCCCACTTTGTGACTTTAAAACTTAGTCACATTCAGACCCAAAATTTCCAATATTACTTAGTAAATATTTCAACATACACAACAACTCCTAGATATGAAAGTACGGTTATAGACCGCACGTATACGCAGCTCTTTATGGCTGGACGACCCGAACAACATTCCCCTCCCTTGCTCACACATGTTTTATCAGTCTCCTGACCATAGAGATCCTGCTCAATTCGGCAAAGTTTGTTCTACATATCTTCAGCTATATTACAAGACCTTATGTAGGTGTATGGTTTACACAACACACAGATAGAGTAAAAACACAGTACACAGTACAAGCCACATCACCATTAACTGAACACGGCAAATTGGATAGTTACTTCACCTATAGCAATCACCTTCTACCAGTTCTCCTTAAGTAAATTAACACAAGGGGATGTTCCGCAGGTTTGAGTTCCTAAAACCCCACCATTGCCCAACATAATACCGCCCTTGTGTATTAAGATAACTCAGTCTGCGAGAAACTTTATAAACCACTAAGCCCTTGTAACTGAGGTTCTAATACTTATCACTGGATAAACACCACTTCATCCTTTTGTTTGTCTTATTCGGAAATGGTTATGGCCGAACAGCACTTTGAGTGCAGGAACAGTAGTACAAAAAGACAGTCTCAAAACATCAATAAAAACTGAAAACTATTTCTAGAACATTAGTTACATTATGTTCTTGATGGTTATAATGTTGATTGCATAGTGACCAAGTCTACTTACTACAGTGGTATACATTACTTCAGATCACTTTACAAGTATTATTGTGGGGTACATTTGATTATACATGCTATATTGATCCCACATAACCCCCTACGCAGGGCCTCTCTTCAGTAGTTGACTGGGATGCTCCTCAGCAGCTCACACCTCGTCGAGCCTGCTTCCTAGGGCATCCAGTCTGGCGATGAGGTAGAACAAGTGACGGCGGTTTTCCTCCACGATTTGCCTCGTGCTGAGCCTCCTCCCGGGCGTCATCGTGGGGATAGACTGATCCTGATAATATCTGATGCGACGCTGGCCCGCACGGCGCAGACGGCGCATCTCTGATTTATCCTGACGGGCGGGCAGTTTATCAACAAGTTTTTTGAACCTGGCCAACGGCATTCTACCCAGGCGCTCCTCTGTGCTAGGGGTGCAGGGAAACCATGACAGATCCATGTCCTCCTCTGAGGAAATGTAGCTGTTGTTCTCCGACCAGTTGCGTGACCTGGAGCGCTCTGGGGGTGTGGCCAGCGGCTCCACCTCGATGGGACCAAACGGGCTTTGGGGTACCACCACTCTAGGCGTGCCCTGCATGTCTACTCTCCCCTTGATGGTGCTTCTGCTGGGATGAGTGATGATGGTGCTAATGGCACCTGGGAATTCCTTTTGAGGGGCGGGAGTCATCATTGATGACCGGGGAGCAGACTGCGGGGTTTTGAACCCGGTGGGTGAATTAGCTGGTGTAGTGGATGGCCAGGTTGTCGCACGGTGTCTCCTGAAGGCTGAATCAGGGGTCATCGGGCACATCTCGAGGGTTGGAGGACCGGTAGGTTCAGGGTGTTGCACGGCGTATCTCATAGGCAGGAGGATTGGTTGGTGGTCCTGGGACAGCTGCATCTTCCTCCCAGGCTACACGACCTGTGGGGGGTTATGAAGTAGGCCCAGGGGGTACACTGCTCTATCTCTACATGGGGCATCTCATCTAACACTCTAGACCCGTGCGTGACCCTCCTGAGAGTCATCCTGACCTGTGGGGAACTGGCCTTGCCTAGGGGCCCTATGGGTTGCCAGGACTGCTGATTCCCCATGAATTAGACGCTAATTGTGGATGAGGGTATTCTATATTACCTGCTGCCCATCGGTTGCGGTAGGAGGCAGATGGTAGGGGTACACTCGTCGAACCCTAATAGGGATATTAGAGGCTTTTTACTGCGGCTGCACGATATTGACAGAAACATACATTGCCGCTATACACTTTTTTCCAATATATTTGGCGATGTATAACCCGGCGTGGGACGCTCCGATTGGTTTTCGTCATCTTCTTTAATCTTGCTACTTGCTACCTGTGCTGTCGCCAGGCTTTTTACTACATCAGCCTTTCGGTAGCCGAAACAATGCCAAATGTCAGACGTTGACTTTCTTTCAACCACTAAATCCGCTCTATCTATATTTTATTTTGTTCGGATATGCTGTCTGATTTGAATATTTTCTGCTATTCTCGGCTGTTCTATGTTATTCTTTTATGCATTATAACCGTCAAAACACAATTTCCAAACGGTCAGAGTAGAGAGATAGAAAAACCCAGCTGGTAGGTTACTGAAAGAATGAATACTGCGGAAATTTAGTCTATTGACTTTGTTTGTTTTTTTTTGAATTCTCACTACATGGCAGAAGAAAAATAGCTTTTAGAGTAGCCTACCATCTGCTCGTTTTACACTTCCCTGACTGCGCACCCAAATCTCTGCTTGATTCCTAGCATTCTGAATGCTACTCTGACCATGATTCCCCCAAAGTGTCGTCCATTATCAGAACTATAGAATTATTTGCCACTGACCTAGCATCTAGTCCTGGCGTGGGTTAGGGATGTGCGCAGCGACTACTTTCCTTGACGATTAGACGGTGATTTTATAACTGATAACACGACTAGTCAAAAACAAGATTCTCAAGTTTCTACAACACGCTTGAGTATTGGAATTTAGTCATACTATATTGTTGCACATATTTCTGTCACGTCTTGACTCAAACAAATTATTCGGCTATTACTCAAACAAATTATTCGGCTACTTTAATTAATATAAGCACACTTTAGTGGCAATGTGCCGTGCTGCTAACCATTGAATAGCATACAGCGAAATACTATAATATTAAAGACTCGGAGGCCCAATGAATTGTTGGGCCTACATTTGTGCTTGTTAGTCTTCTGGCCTAGGCAATAGGCCTATTGATTTCTCCTTTTTTCCTTTTTGTCATGCACATTGGTGCTGGACCTAATACAATTGTGGTGACTCACTAACACATTTATTTTCATTACGATTTTAAACAAGAAAAAATCTCTACTGTACCCGCCAAGAAAAAAATCTCTACTGTACCCGCCATATACTGTTTCACCTCCCCCCTGGCGCAATGGTCAATACCATGCGCATCTCTAATTACACACCAGAATTGACTGTCCACGTGGACTCGAATGGAAACTAATGCATTCGAGAGGTCTACACTTGTGAACCATTTAGCATTTTTAACTCTCCACTCTGTCAGTTCTTCAGGCCCCGCACCTTTTTTCCCTGAAAGATAGGTGTGCGCACCTGGTTGCCCATGGGTAACTCACTGATTACTCCTTTCTTAAGCAAAGCTTTAAACACAGGCCTAATTGCCCTCCATGCTTCAGGCTTGACCGGGTATTGTTTCAGACAAGGGCGATACTTCCACCTGGGTGAAACAACAACCGGTGGGGCCAAATTCACTAAACCCCACATAATTTTTCCCTGTTGTTCACAGATCTGGGAGGGTAGCAAGACACTCCTCATCTCCCAGTTCTGTGCACCATCTGACAACTCCCTTCGTTACATTTGACAACAAAACAGACGCTCTTAGCCGCGTCAAAGGTAACTTCACATAATTCTTTAAACAGGCAGTCACTCCCCACTTGCTTGAACATTTGTACATGGGGGAGGATTGATGAGTTGCACCACCAATCGTCTGGTATCACATGACACCCTCGTATCCATGGCCCCAAATCGCACCATTGATCCTTTGGCGCTTCACTAGAGACACATGAGGAGAAGAATCAGGCATGTTAAATAGACCCTTCTGGGTTTCAGTCAATTTAACAGAAGCGGCACAATTGGCTCCATGCCGACAAGTAGCTCAAACTTAACGCTGTCTCCATCTGCTCCTCCTCCCACCTTTCCTCAAATCTGCTCTCCCTTCCCTCGTGCACATGAGCCGGTGCACCTTATAACATAAGCTCAGTGTCTCCCCTAAGCGTGTGCGTGCATGAGAGAGCAAATCAGTGGTAGGAGAAGTGATCAACCATTAATATACATACAGTGGCTGTTTTTCTCTATGCCCTCTCTGACTCGTGGACAGTTTTTTAAGTCTTTAACTTTTCAGTACCAGGCCCACTGGGGTCGGTATAATGTGACGCTCAAATGCCTAAATTAATTCCCTCTCCACCATGTTATTTGAACCTACACTAGCAAACATGAAACTGTCTCCGCTTAGGTTTCTAGTTTGCCACTCATTTTAGGATGATACTTTAAGCTTTCTTTGTTAATGAGTTATGATGCTCGCTCCTGTGTCCACTAAAAATGACACCATTTCACCATTTCACTAAGGTTTACTCCCGGTAACGAGCTTATTAGTTGTGGTGTATCTCGGGCATCGCACCCTGTGAGTGGTGTAAGCAATGCTTCTAAATCAGTGATTCTATTCTGCACTAATACTTGTGTATCAGGGGAAAATGGAACGAACTCACCCTCATCGCCTCGTGCCGCCCGCCAGTGCCCCTCCTCCCGTGTTTTTGATTCCTTGCGTCTGCTTGCCGGGTGCCACATCTTTGCAGTTGGGTTGTTCGCTGGTCAGTAGCGATGGCGCTGCTCCTGGCCTCCCTCAAAGTTCTCCGGGCATTCATTCTTCCAGTGTCCAAATTTACCACACAGTGCACACAGAGAGTTTTATGGGGTCTTCCTGGCCCTCATTGTTTTGTCTTGAAGATGTCTCCGCCGCTCTGGTTCTGCTGTCTGTCTCTTGTTCTGTTAATACTATTGCTGTGTCGTTCCATGTTATGTTGTGCCGTGAGCTATTAGATACATTGGATTTCCCCAAAGGGATTCATAAAGTATCTTTCTATCTATATCGGTCGTGGAACGCTCCCACAAACTTTCCCCCACACTCCTGCCGGTTGGGCAGTGTCTGTGCTCGCTTCATGATTTCTGCTGCTGTGTAGGATCTCCGTACACGTTCGGCACCTCTATCATTTGGAAACCGTCCAGCCTGGATTGATTCAGTGGGCTGGTAGGCTGTCCCCCTCCTGGTTTGAGCTGTGGAGGGTTGAGGCGTCACTGTCACACTACTCCCGTGGCTGCTGTAATTCTCAGTCTCTGTCTGTATGGCCGCTCGTCTGGGCGTCAGATTTTCAGCCAAGAATGTTCGTATCTGTTCAACAATGTCTGATGTAGCCCCTCCATGGGTCACCTTTGTGACATCTTGGGCTGACCCCACTAGTGACAATGCCAGTATTTGATGACGTGCGGTTGCACGTAGCTTTTCTGGTTTTGGCACACCACGCTGGGGCCCCCCCCGTCTGGCCAGTGGAAGGTCTGTGACTGGATCTGTCGGAGTTGCGCTCCTGACCCTCCTGCTCCGTCTCCTCGCTGGTGTGGATGTGTGCTGTAGGTGTGGTATGGTGGTGGTAGGGTGGCGTCCTGCTGCGCTGGTGGAGGGTAGCTGGCCTTGGACCGGTCTTGTGGCAC
Organism: Borostomias antarcticus; assembly: GCF_949987555.1. Taxonomy (NCBI): domain Eukaryota; kingdom Metazoa; phylum Chordata; class Actinopteri; order Stomiiformes; family Stomiidae; genus Borostomias; species Borostomias antarcticus. Next base: position 1,874,583 of record NC_140235.1, on the reverse strand, counting down.
GGCAGTAGGCGGGAAAGGGCACTGCAGGCTGGCATCTGCGGATGAGAGAAAGTGCACCCCATCCCCGTTTTCTTTTTTCCCACTGCTGCTTACCTTGCCTAGTTCTTGCCTGCTCTTTCCACTTCCTGAACATCTTCGTCTTCCTCCTTATCTACTCTCTTAGTTATTCCCTGTTTATTTATTTATTTATTTTTCGCTCACGCTTATTGCTTTCTCTCTCAAAATTGTGTGTTATAACTTTATAAGGCTCGCTTTGCCTCCCTCTCCTCAATGGTCAATTTTGCTCTCAATTTTGGGAGTTTATGGCCCAATTAATTTTACTGTAAGAAACAGAGAGTGGTGGTGCAGAACAGAGTAAACAAACAATTTATATGCTGAAATTGTGCACTGTATGTAAATTCACCCTCGACCATCTCAATCTATGAACCCAGGACCACGTTCCCAGATAGTCCATAGGCACATGAAAACAAATAGAAAATATAGCCACAAGCAGCAATAACAGGGCTAAGCGCGACTCACGCATCAAAGCCAACAAGCGAAACATGCCATAGCCACATTGGAGCTATGCATATAAGTGTGTGTGTCTTCTGACCAGGGAAATCAGGTTGAATTCATGCAACAGCATCATCATCACCATGATCATCATCATCATACAACTGCAATCACATTCAATTCATCTGAAGGCGTCAAACGAGTGTCAGGTCCTTTCAAGCATCTCATTACATTAATTATATTTTGGGACATTTTTTTTTTGGACCTATTTGTCTACATGTCTACAGGCCACATGGTTATTCTCCAGGCCTTCCACCTGCCTGGAAGTCACACATTTACCATCA
>NC_140235.1:1871733-1873547 GCF_949987555.1 Borostomias antarcticus | reverse complement strand
GTTGAGCTCAGCAGTACCCTGGTGATCATCCTGGGATGAGGTAGAGCTCAGCAGTGCCCTGGTGATCGTCCTGGGATGAGTTTGAGCTCAGCAGTGCCCTGGTGTCCGACGCCCGTGTGCCGGCTCCCACAGCGCCAGTTTGCTGGCAGGAAGCCGCCGGTGTCTCTGGCGGTGACCTACCAGCCTCCTTCTCCTGACTGCTGTTTTCTCAGCGTCCCATCCAGATGCTTGTTGGTAACGCGCTCATCCTGGTTGATGTTAAGGGAACTCTGAATTGCAAAAAACCCTGAATAATATTTGGTGAGCACATGACGTGAAATATGGAATGTAATCTTTCGTCGCGTGCCACTGCTGTACCGCACCTCGTCAGCACTACATCCTGGACTTTATTCATGTATTTAAATGATATTCCCATCTTTTGAATAACTTGAAAATTCAATGCAAACATCCATCTCCAATGTCCTTGGTGTGTGCACAGCTACGGAAAAGATATTAGGAGTCCAAACACTACGCGGAACCTTTTTTATTCCTGTGGGGGAAATCGTAGTACAGGGGAATGCAGAATTGCTACACAGGATCAGTTGTAAAGTGTTATTACCGTTATCACATGTAATTACCATTTTATTACACAACTATAGATACTTTCTTTAACTGTTTATTTGGACGGAACAGTGCACATTGATAAGACACCTCAAGCATGAGTACATGATTAAAAGCATAAAAGTGCCAGATTTAGCACAGGGCTAATTTCCATCTGTAGTCCCCACAAATAGACACATAAGTACACACAGGTTAATACACACATATATGAAATAATAACTTATCAGTTTAAATGCTGAAACGTCTTTCAGAAACAAACTAGTTATATAAGAAGCTACCTGCAGAGCCAGAAAGGTGAGAAGAAAACTCAGAGTTCAGCTGGATGTGAGGATGTTTCTGTAGCTCTCTCCTCTCGTCTGCACCCTCAGCTCTCCTCAGAGGCCCAGGTGATTATGGGTAATGGACTCCCAATCTGCTCTCTGATAGGGTCCTTCCTCCCGTCATCGTAAACGAGCGGGGTTGCTGAGCACGCAGGTTGATCGTGGTCGTATTGGCGTGCGGCAACCCCACACACTCTCTCTCTCTGTGTGGCTCCGGGACACGGCGATTAGTTTGCTAACAGGATTATCCACCTCTTCCCTCTTTCCCTCCCTCCCTCCCTCCCTCCCTCCCTCCTTCCTCCGTATGGCCACTTGTGGGCAGTATTGTGCAGAGACTCATTTGTCTTTTGTCCTAGTGAAATAGAGTAGAATAGAGTAGCTCAAGGAGCAGTAGAATGTGCTTCTACTCTCTTTTGGACCGGCCCATCCCACTAAAAGATGGTTTGGCCCATCTGATATTTGCTGGAATTGCCAGGTTGTCAGTCCGTGCATGGATAATATGACAAACTAGTCATTAAGAAACTACAGTATATTCATGTTATTGACAACATTGGTAACATTTACGACTGTGATTGATGACCTTTATGCTGGGTAATCAAAGTTATTGATGATAATGTAATGATTTTGTGCCCCTTGAAATGACTAAGGTCAGCAATCTTCTTGATTTATTAGTTTTATTATTATTATCATCACGGCGTAAATAGAGTTATATACTTGCTCCGTAGATAAATCACATACTTTAGTACTGTACATGTTCTTGAAACAACCTCCACCAGGAAGCAGCAGGCAGTCATCCAGCCAGCCCTACCAGTCTCCCGACGCTGACAGGTCTGTGTGTGCTGTTGAACAGATGTCTCCTGAAGTGAGTCTGCTCTGTCAGAGAGTTAGCGAGCG
>NC_140235.1:1859233-1866733 GCF_949987555.1 Borostomias antarcticus | reverse complement strand
AGAAAGCCTTTCACATGAGCACGAGAAAGTATCAGGTGAGCACGAGAAGGTATCAGGTGAGCACGAGAAGGTATCAGGTGAGCACGAGAAGATATCAGGTGAGCACGAGAAAGTATCAGGTGAGCACGAGAAGGTATCAGGTGAGCACGAGAAGGTATCAGGTGAGCACGAGAAGGTATCAGGTGAGCACGAGAAGGTATCAGGTGAGCACGAGAAGGTATCAGGTGAGCACGAGAAGGTATCAGGTGAGCACGAGAAGGTATCAGGTGAGCACGAGAAGGTATCAGGTGAGCACGAGAAGGTATCAGGTGAGCACGAGAAGGTATCAGGTGAGCACGAGAAGGTATCAGGTGAGCACGAGAAGGTATCAGGTGAGCACGAGAAGGTATCAGGTGAGCACGAGAAGGTATCAGGTGAGCACGAGAAGGTATCAGGTGAGCACGAGGAGGTATCAGGTGAGCACGAGAAGGTATTGCTGCTCACGCGATGCTCAGGACAGGAGAAGGGAGCTTCAGTTGTCAGCTGCCAGAACGGCCAAGCTCATCAAAGACAATATAAAGTTGACGACTTGCAAGCAAAACAGTAATGTCCTTATAATGATGTCCAAGGTTAAAATATACCTTAACTATATCTTGTAGTGTCGTTTCTAAAGCAGGTCAAACTTCAGTAGGCCAGCTCTGCTGTGCTCGCCAGACTACAGCACCAGAAAGTTTCTTGCGAGCACGCAAAAGACTACCTTCTCGTGCTCACCTGATACTTTCTCGTGCGCGAAAGTGAAAGTTTATCTTGCGCACGCAAAGGCTTTCTCGTGCTCACGAGAAAGCTAAAGATGTTTTATTTTTTGTCCATGTCACTTTAGGGGCTCGGTACTTTAGCCTGTTTATCCTTGAGCCAAGCACTTCCCTAAGTGTGCTGTCATTCTGTACCATTCTGAGTAATACAACTCGTCTGTGTGTGTGTGTGTGTGTGTGTGTGTGTGTGTGTGTGTGTGTGTGTGTGTGTGTGTGTGAGAGAGAGAGAGAGAGAGAGAGAGAGAGAGAGATTGTGTGTGTGTGTTTGTGTGTGTGTGTGTGTGTGAGAGAGAGAGAGAGAGAGAGAGAGAGAGAGAGAGTGTGTTTGTGTGTGTGTGTGTGTGTGTGTGTGAGAGAGAGAGGGCACTTTAATGGATGAATGACTAAATGCATTAAAGATTGAATAATCAGGCAATCTATCTCAGGTCACTCGCAAGTATGTCACAATAACATATTAGTTTACAAGGGTAATTATAGTATTCCTATGGCCTGTGTCATATTCTAAATTGGTCCTGTTGCAGAGAGAGAGGGACATATTTTACACTAATCACCCCCTGGCAACTATGCATTATCAGAAGTCACTTGTAGTTCCTATAAAATACATGTGGATTTTTCAATAATAGGAAGAATTTTCTTCCCTCTCTTCATTTCCCTTAGTATAGTAAGATAAAAGTGTGTGTGTGTGTGTGTGTGTGCGTGCGTGTGTGTGTGTGTGTGTACTGCATGGATGTAGGGCGTAAATCAAGGTAAGCTAAATCAAAGCAGGAGCGTACAGCACCAGACACATATGGCTCCTCGGTCATCTGGGAATGAAGATAGCGGCCATTACTGCCGTCATTACACTGTATCTGTCCAGCGGCCATTACAGAACCACGGCATACAGAGTATTCCTGTAGAGTATTTGCTCTTACTATCTCCCCATTACCACCCAAAGAGCAGTAAAGAGGAGAGTGATATCTACGGTACTGTATCTCTAACTGAACTATCTCCCTTCTCTCCTCTCTGTCTCACTCTCTCTCCCATCACATCGCTCACTAGGGTTGGGAATATCTGACCGCTGGCCATCCAGGGTCAGCCATGGTGCTGGTGGATTTCTCTGCTCCTGTACTCTGGGTCATATGTGGCTGTTTCCAACCTCGAATGGCTCCAAATATCTCTTGGACTCGGGGGGGGGGGTGTGGGGGGGCGCCGATTCCCCAGACACAAAAGAATGATCCTTGTGTGCATCCTTGCGTGGGTGAGCGGAGACGAGGGGTTGCCCTGAGGAGGGTAGGGTGGAGAGGCGGGGGGGAGGAGGAGGAGGTGGGTGTGGGAGCCGGACTCGCAGGGCTTCTGTGATGGATGACGGTCGAGGATGAGAGAGTGAGGCTCCGGGCTTCTGAGGCTGTTTACGGCGAGACCTAGGTGGCGGGGGACGGCTTTGCGCACGGATAGTCGGCGTCATCCGTCTGCATTAGGGGCACTTATTAAAAAGGCAGCAATTTATTTTCCCTCTCTTCGCTGCGAGGCAAGAATCGGAGAGAGCAAATGAAAATGTGCCTTGGAAAGAATTGATTTTGCTGAATGAATGGAGCTAATATGGTGTAATATTTATCCCGCTAGATTAACGAGCGACCAGGTGGGGGAAAGGGAAACCTAATTGAACATCTCCCACAATCCCTTTCTTCTTTCTGTTGTTCTCTCTCACTCTGTCACACTCCTCTCCCACCTCAGGACTCCCACGTAACGGATGAGGAGGGTTCTTCGGGCTCCGGGGATGACTGATGAGGCGATGGAGGCTTTGGCGGGTTTATTGCGACTGGCATCATTCTGTAGAGATCTGCATGCTGGCCACCTCCGTCCGCTGCCTTAGAAAGAGGCGTTAATGAGGCTGCAGACCCGCACATTCAGTCTGGTTGCCAGTCATCGCAATTCAGAGCGAGAGCAGCAGCAATGTTGCTTTCTCTCAAACTCACTCCCACAGACACACACCCACACACTCTCTGTCTCTCTCTCACACGCACCCACACACACACCCACTCTCTCTCTCTGTCTCTCTCTCTCACACGCACCCACACACACACTCTCTCTCTCTCTCTGTCTCTCTCACACGCTCCCACACACACTCTCTCTCTCTCTCTGTCTGTCTCTCACACGCACCCACACACACACTCTCTGTCTCTCTCACATGCACCCACACACACCCACACACTCTCTGTCTTTCTCTCTCTCTCACACGCACCCACACACACACTCTCTCTCTCTCTCTCTCACACGCACCCACACACACACACACTCTCTCTCTCTCTCTCTCTCTCTCTCTCTCTGTCTGTCTCTCACACACACCCACACACACTCTCTCTCTCTCTCTCTCTCTCTCTCACACATGCATGCACGCACACACACCCTCTCTCTCTCTCTCTCTCTCTCTCTCACACACTGACACACACATACATACACACACACTCTCTCTCTCACACACACACGCACCCACACACACACTCTTTCTCTCTCTCTCACTCACACACACACACACACACACACACACACACACACACACACACACACACACACACACAATGGCATTAGTCTAACATCTGGTCCTAGAGGGACATTGATCACTGTCTCTGGCATCTAAATGTCTGGGATGCCTGATAGCAGGTAATAAGAACCGCAGAACTGGGCTATTTTCTATGACGCTAAATAGTAAAGATGACATCACTAACAAAGACACACAAACATGTCAGCATGAGACAGGTCTATGACAAGGCAAGACCAGGAATGGAATTTAAATGAAATTAAATGGTTTTTGGGCCTAGGTCTGAGGTAGGGTACTTCAACAGGAAGGCTCATTAAGATGCATGCGTCCGTGGTCAGCGAGCAGGGCAGCGGGCGGTCTGATTGGTCAGTGTAACGTCAGCGAGCATGGCAGCGGGCGGTCTGATTGGTCAGTGAGCAGGGCAGCGGGCGGTCTGATTGGTCAGTGAGCAGGGCAGCGGGCGGTCTGATTGGTCAGCGAGCAGGGCAGCGGGCGGTCTGATTGGTCAGTGAGCAGGGCAGCGGGCGGTCTGATTGGTCAGCGAGCAGGGCAGCGGGCGGTCTGATTGGTCAGCGAGCAGGGCAGCGGGCGGTCTGATTGGTCAGCGAGCAGGGCAGCGGGCGGTCTGATTGGTCAGTGAGCAGGGCAGCGGGCGGTCTGATTGGTCAGTGAGCAGGGCAGCGGGCGGTCTGATTGGTCAGTGAGCAGGGCAGCGGGCGGTCTGATTGGTCAGTGTAACGTCTCTTCGCTGGTCATTAGTGGGCTGGAGGGACTCAGTAGGGGGCTGGTCATGCAGTTTCCCCTCTGGGATTAATCTTTGTAGAAATCACCCCACTCACGACTAACAAATGCTAAGGTGCTAGAATTAATCCCTCTGGGATTAATAAAAATACCCTACCTACACACTGTATCTACCTACCTACCTACATACTTACCTACCTACCGACTGTATATACTGTACCTACCTACTGTACCTACCTACCTACCTACCTACCTAGCTACCACCTACCTATCTACCTACCCACCTACCTACCTACCTACCTACAGTACCCACCTACCCACCTACCTACCTACCTACCCACCTACCTACCTACCCACCTACCCACCTACCTACCTACCTACCTACCCACCTACCCACCTACCCATCTACCTACCTACCTACCTACCCACCTACCCACCTACCTACCTACCTACCTACCTACCTACCTACCTACCTACCTAGCTACCACCTACCTATCTACCTACCCACCTACCTACCTACCTACCTACCTGGGGGGCGGCTGTAGCTCAGTTGGTAGAGCGGGTCGTTCAATGATCGAAGGGTCAGTGGTTCGAATTATTTATCGGTTGTTTACATGATAAAAAAAAACAACATTCACGTTCAGATGCACTTCACCTGCGACCCACACACACACACACACACACACACACACACACACACACACACACATCCCCCGCTGAGCCTTGATAGAAAGTCTACCCAGTTGACATTTTCAGCAGATCACACACTGGACCAGACAGTCAACAGGTCAGGCCGACGTCACAGGTGTGCCCCCCCGTACAGGAGCCTGACGCGTGGGGAGGGGGTTAGGGTCAGGTGTGCCCCCCCGTACAGGAGCATGACGCGTGGGGAGGGGGTTAGGGTCAGGTGTGCCCCCCCGTACAGGAGCATGACGCATGGGGAGGGGGTTAGGGTCAGGGGTTCCCCCCGTACAGGAGCACGACGCGTGTGGAGGGGGTTAGGGTCAGGGGGTTAGGGTCAGATGTGCCCCCCTGTACAGGAGCACGACGCGTGTGGAGGGGGTTAGGGTCAGGGGGTTAGGGTCAGGTGTGCCCCCCCGTACAGGAGCATGACGCATGGGGAGGGGGTTAGGGTCAGGTGTGCCCCCCCGTACAGGAGCATGACGCGTGGGGAGGGGATTAGGGTCAGGGGGTCAGGGTCAGGGCTGCTGGCCTGGGTCCCTGACGTGGGTAGAGTTTCACTAGCGCTTTCACAAGGCCATTATCATGTGAGTAGTCAGGTATATTCTCCCTACACCCTCTTCCTGATCCTAGTGTTATTTATTATTATTATTATTATTATTTATTTATTTATTTACTTATTCTATCCGGCTCACTATGGCTGTGAGGAGGATGCTAGTGGGCCATGTTTGGTCTTCCCTGCTGTCCCCTTAGTCCACTTTTCTCATGAAAAGACCAGCTTGCATCAACCGTGCACCTCTCTCTCTCTCTCTCTCTCTCTCTCTCTCTCTCTCTCTCTCTCTCTCTCTCTCTCTCTCTCTCTCACTCTATCTCTCTCTCTCACTTTATCTCTCTCTCACTCTATCTCTCTCTCTTACTCTACCTCTCTCTCACTTTCTCTCTCTCACTCTATCTCTCTCTCTCACTCTATCTCTCTCACTCTATCTCTCACTCTATCTCTCTCTCACTCTCTCTCTCTCTCTTACTCTATCTCTCTATCACTATATCTCTCTATCACTCTCTCTCTCACTATCTATCTCACTCACTCTCTCTCACACTATATATATCTCTCTCACTATCTCTCTCACTCTATCTCTCTCTCTCTCTCACTATCTCTCTCACTATATCTCTCTCTCTCTCTATCTCTCTCTCTCTCTCTCTCTCTCTCTCTCTTCCCCATGGAGAGTCTTTGATCAGATGTAATGGAAGCTCCAGTCAGAGGCAGAGCGTAGAGCGCAGAGCGCAGAGCCCGATCCCGTTCCCTAGAACAGAGGTTTATTCACAGGAAAAATGGAGCCACCGCCGGAAACGCAGGAGTCATGCTGCTCTGGGTTGTTTGAAGCATGAAGACATCAGCAGTCAGTTAACCAGGCTGGGATTGCATAGCACAGTGAGGCCATAGCACAGTGAGGGCATAGCACAGTGAGGGCATAGCACAGTGAGGGCATAGCACAGTGAGGCCATAGCACAGTGAGGGCATAGCACAGTGAGGCCATAGCACAGTGAGGGCATAGCACAGTGAGGGCATAGCACAGTGAGGCCATAGCACAGTGAGGGCATAGCACAGTGAGGGCGTAGCACAGTGAGGGCATAGCACAGTGAGGCCATAGCACAGTGAGGGCATAGCACAGTGAGGGCGTAGCACAGTGAGGCCATAGCACAGTGAGGGCGTAGCACAGTGAGGGCATAGCACAGTGAGGCCATAGCACAGTGAGGCCATAGCACAGTGAGGGCATAGCACAGTGAGGGCATAGCACAGTGAGGGCATAGCACAGTGAGGTCTTCTTGGGTCTAAAATGTGGACCCGAAACCGAGATGGACCCGAGACCTTCGTTCTGAGATCCGACTAAATCCGATCACTTTTTAAAATATGTATACCGGACCCGATTTTGTCCGAGAGCAGGAGTAGGACAGAGACCCGAGACCCGAGTCGGATCGGGTATTTTACGGATCCGACGGCAGTAGTAGCAAGTAGCAGTAGCATTAATCGCTTAGGCTGTCGGCTTGCATGCTGTTGCATCACAGTTGGATGGAATTACGATTTATCCTCTCAATCTCGACAGGATCAATCGCTGTTTTGTCAGGCTGTGATGTGGCAGCAGGGAAATGAAACGGACGTAAATAAATAAGGCTACACAAAGCTGCCGCTAGGTTTGACCTTTATATTCATTTTCATTCAGCTTATTTTTTCACAAGGTAGGCTACTGGTGGGGGCTGCCGTGTCTCCGCTCGCGTCGCGCCCGCGGTCTCACTGAATTCGCATCATGCGCTTCTCTCGGGTATTATGCATAATGATAAACAGACCCGATAATAGAATCGGATCCACCAGAACCCAATTGACCATAATAAAAGCGTGGAAATGTGGTTCGGGTCCTCTCGGATTTACCCGACCTGTGATGACCTCTAGTCCATAGCACAGTGAGGGCATAGCACAGTGAGGGCATAGCACAGTGAGTCCATATGATATAGCTATAATAAATAATCCCGGGGGGGGGTGGGGGGGTAAATTGACATTTGCATGTTAGGTTATGTTATATACACTAGATGTTCTATGTACAGTAGATCTTCTATGAACACTAGATGTTCTAGATTGAGACATTCAGGTGCTGAATAGCTGGCCTTTCTGTGCTCGCCATGTGAATGTGGCATCTTTTCTCTGACTGAACCCTGACGGGGTCTTTCAGGATCCTGTTGGCCTTGGTCCTGAATCTTCTGGAAGTGACGGAAGTG
>NC_140235.1:1851733-1854233 GCF_949987555.1 Borostomias antarcticus | reverse complement strand
ATACTGTGAGGACAAGAGATCACAAGAATCCCACTGAACCTGTTCCCCTACTTGTTACACATGGCTGAGAAACATTCTATTCTATTCTATTCTATTCTGCAGTATCTTCTCTGGACCCAAACAGGCAGTTGGCTCTGTTGCTCTGTACCCAGAGGCCATGGTCATGGTCAACATCGTCCCCTTTTATCCTCCTAACCACATCGCGCAGTTACCATGACAACCTTGCTATCCCACCATGGTCAATCACGCTCTTCCAAGTCCCATTAATCACAAGAGCCGCCGAAGACAAAGGCGCGCTAATTGGCCAGCGTGTGAAGCGAGGCTGAGGGAAGAGTTTGAAGGACGCGTTGGCAGCGTGAGAACAGCGTCGGTGGGAACGGCGTCTCGTGTTTGTTGTGCCTCTCAAGGCTCCAGACATCACTCTCCATCTCCGTCGGTCTCTCCCTCTCCCCCAAGGCGAGCACCCTGGGCTCTGATGGCCACGGACGGCTCAGTCAAATGAGGCAGACACCACTCAGACTACCCAAGGTGTCTGTCCCAGCACCAGGTGGAATGATGACAGACCAGCTCACAGGCAGATACAGTAACAGGCAGAGATATACAATAGAATTACAATAGAAGCATAAATAAATAAATAAAAAGTTGACCTTTATTCAAACCTGTCCTATTTGGGTTCCATTAAGATTTCTATGTTGCCCCCCCCCCAAAAACAAAACAATAGACCAGGTTTTGAACCTCATCCATGGAGTTTTCTTTGATGTCTCCTCACATCAGAGAAATAGACACTCAACATTCTGGAATGAGTTCTAACCCATTCACTGACCAATACCATTCACTTACCAATACCATTCCCTGACCAATACCATTCACTTACCAATACCATTCACTGACCAGTACCATTCACTTACCAATACCATTCACTTACCAATACCATTCACTGACCAATACCATGGCCATCTGCTCTCTTCTTCTGTGGTCAGAGCATGCTTCTACAACTCTTGCGTTGATTGGCCTCCTGCTGGTCTCCATCCGATCCACAGTGATCTGGGAAGTCGTTGTTGAGGCACATTCATCGATCGGATTCTGCTGAAGGAAAACACGTATTTAACTTTAAGTTGGCTAGAGTAGGAAAGAGAAGAGAAGTGAGCAAACGATTGATTATTCATGAAAACTCACCCGCACCAGCAGTCCAGGCCCTTGTGTTGAAACTAAGGATGCATCGCTAGCTGGGTAGATCTTGGCTCTGAAGTACACTATCTAGTATCAGTTCCATGCTAATCCAATACGAAAGGTGAAAAACATGGCAAATTATCTTGTGACAACGTCAAAGCAAGGAAATTAACAAATTATCAATTAATATATATTTAAAATATACGTTTTTGTCACTTGATTGAGCATTTTGAGGCATAATGCAGGTTACGGGGCTTGTATACACCTGTCTTGTGATTTGAACCAATCAAATTCAGTATTGGTAGATGTTTGATGTGTTGTGTCCTGGCTGGTGTGGTGAAGTCATTGCCTTGTTTTCTCTTGGCTAGTGACAGGATGTGTGGCTATGTTTGATGAGGCAGTCCTAATGGAACTCTTTGATGTCTAAAAAGACAGATGCGTTTGTCTTTTACAGACTCGTCAACGCTAATTACAGATGGGCCAATATTAGCCTTGGCTGGGATGTTCTCGTTCCACTCCACGTAGCCCACATTAATTAAACCCGCTTTCGAGCAGATATGTCTTTTAGAGAAAACGTGCCGCGTGTGTGTGTGTGCGTGTGTGTGCGTGTGTGTTTGTGTGTGCGTGTGATAAGACACAGCATGAAAGTCAGTACCCTATGAACAGCTCACCTGTTCAATTGGACATGCTGCCTGAATTGCAATTAACACATTGAACCATGGGTAATGGAGTCACAACTGATACAGTACATGTTGTACACTTCAAGGTAGGGCAACAGAGGTGGAGCACAGCAAACCAGGTCGAGCCCAGTAGCTAGTTCACGCTGTAGTGAATTTATTGAACCGGAAAACTCAGGAGATGAAAAAACGACAACAAAAAAGGTATTTTCTGTCCGCGGGGACGCGTTCGCTCCTTCCTGGGTCCGGGGCCACCCTGCGGGAGGCTGATCAGGTTGTGGGCGCCGGTTCCTGCGGACGAAGGAAAATACCATCAGCGTTCGGTCTAGAAAGTTTGGGTCAGCAGTTCTCGCGCGCACATCCACTACTTCCTGAGTCGGAAGACGGACGTGTCTCCCATTGGCTGGGCTTCTCAGGAGCCTGGAGGCTCGTTAGTCGACCGGCTGCAGGTGGCGAGCTGGTGCTCGCCTCGTTCTGACTCGATCCCGGTCCTGATGGCCACGCGGACTACAGGTGGAAAGGAGGGTTGCCGACGCGACGACAAAGGGGGCGGTAAACCCCCATGGACCACCTGGCCATGCTGTCCATGGCGTTGACCTCAGACGGGGGGCGCTCTATCCGCTGCTCGCTGTCCATGGTGCTGAGGGGAGGTT
>NC_140235.1:1844233-1849233 GCF_949987555.1 Borostomias antarcticus | reverse complement strand
CGTTGTAGATGTGTAGATCAATCCACAGAGGGGATTCAGTAAGCGGAACTACTTACGGTAGCTATTGTTATTGTTTATGTTGCTAGGCTACCTAGTTTGCGGAAGTTTACACACGTATGTGCTGCGACTAAATAGTTCTATGCTAAATATTTTAAAAAGCCTTTCCAGATGAACTAGAATCTTACTTTATGGCGAATTATATGTCAGAACGCCAACTAACACCTTAATGAGTTTCTTGTCTTTGAAATTGAGAGTTGAACGTGTTTTTGAATGATTTTTCAAGATGCCCACCCACATCCATTGTATGACCTAAACGGTGGTAGAACTTTCTCGAAAATGCTAGCTTTGTCAACGTTTTGATCTGAACCATTGTATATGATCATAAATAACCTTAAAACAGGGCTAAACATGCATTTTCCCTTTACTACTCCTTTAAAGGGCTCCTTTATCGAGCGACGTTTCGATCTTCGTCAGGTCAGGTGTGAAGATCCATCGGGATCGAAACCTTGCTCGATAATACTCCTTTAACTACAGCCGATGTGCGGGTTTACACCGAACAACTCTGACTTATTCTTAACCCAGAATCCATTGCGGTGTGAGCATGATGTATCTCTTAAATTGGCTTCCTCTGCTGTCACGGCGTTGGCGTTTATTGGTCTCATGGGGAATATGAGAATGAGGAGGAATCGTGATTCCTGTTAAGCAACAAAGCATAATGGTACTCTGCAACATGTTTTGACTCAAAGTCGTCCTCAGGCATGGCTACGAGGGGCCTCTAGCATCGGTTCTCAAGGCTGGTATGTGCAGCACGCGCGTAGGGATTTACCTGACAGTCTGTTCCATGTGCAAGTACTACTGCAGGCTACACTTGAGATTGATCTCATGCGTTGTCTTGCCATAGATTAGTCAGTGGGGAGCCATGATTGATGACCACAAGGCCATATTCTACTGATCGCTTTAACTTTCTGAAACGCAGGGACACACACACACGTGCACGCACACACACACACACACACACACACACACAGAACCACCCGTGCTTGTGTTTAATTGATGTCTGAGAATCACAGGAGTGCTATCCCTGCTAGCAACACTCACGATCCCTTCCCAGCACTCACTTCGCTCCACATTGTTACAGAATCCCTCTGATGTATATATATATCTGCCGACGCCCACTCTCTTTCCATCTCCCCCCCCCCCGCCCCCGGCGTGATCCTGTAAAGTTCAGTTGAATATGTCAGATAGCTGACTGTGCTATATAGCTTGAGCTGTGAGCTGACTGAGGACGAGGAGAGTGAAAGTAAGTGTTTAAAAGGCCACATTCAGAAGTAGGAGACAGGGGAACTAATACCATGGCAACGTCTCTCCCTCCTGAGAATGTTCTCCGCCTGTCTTTTGACACACTGTGAAGGGATCCGCCACAATGTCCCGGCTGGGTCGGGGTATTCTGTGGGTGTAGCTCCGCGGTGCCCCCGCGGTGGTTACGGTGTCCTAATTAGACTGAGCTGAGGCTTGGGAGGTGGAAGTCTGAAATAACTTTGGTCGAGTCACATCTCAGGACCCCGCAGTCTGGCATAACATTGGAAAAGGGCACAGTGTAACTCGCCAATCCGTCATATTTTAACACGACGAGCGCTTTGGTTCACCTTGGTTTTACATTGCATTGCTAATTCCCTTGTCAACTATGTGCTTTTAACACTGCATTCATCTACTGCTGGTTTACTAGAAGTTCCCAGCAACAGTGGGAAGAGGATGGGGAGTGCAGCCTTTATCAATTATGGCTCAAAGCTATGGAACACAATACCTATAGACATCAGGGAAGCCGGCTCGCTAGGTCTAAAAGAAGGCTAAAAACATATCTCTTCACTGTAGCTTTTAACTAGCTCCTTTTGCACTTGTGGGCTACTGCACTTTTCTTTTTTCTTTCTTAAATAGTAATGTTGACACTGTATTTGAACTGATTTCCTATCTTTATCTCATTGTGTTTTATCTTCCTGCTTTATCCTCGGTACATGCACATTTTCTGTTATATAGCACTTTAACTGCATGTATTTGTATGAACGGAACAAATAAAGTGTATAATAATAATAATAATAATAATAATAATAATAATAATAATAATACTACTACTACTACTACTACTACTACTACTAATAATAATAATAATTATTATTATTATTATTATTATTGTTATTATTATCATCACAAGTATTATCATTATTATTATTATTATTGTTATTATTATCATGTATTCTTCTTACTATTATTTTAATAATAACATTATTATTATTAATAATCGGTCTCTCTTACAGACCTCCTACCATGAGCACAGACCTCCTACCATGAGCACAGACCTCCTACCATGAGCACAGACCTCCTACCATGATCACAGACCTCCTACCATGATCACAGAATGATCACAGACCTCCTTCCATGAGCACAGAATGATCACAGACCTCCTACCATGATCACAGACCTCCTACCATGAGCACAGACCTCCTACCATGAGCACAGACCTCCTTCCATGATCACAGACCTCCTACCATGATCACAGTCCTCCTACCATGAGCACAGACCTCCTTCCATGATCACAGACCTCCTACCATGAGCACAGACCTCCTTCCATGAGCACAGACCTCCTACCATGAGCACAGACCTCCTACCATGATCACAGAATGATCACAGACCTCCTTCCATGAGCACAGAATGATCACAGACCTCCTACCATGATCACAGACCTCCTACCATGAGCACAGACCTCCTACCATGAGCACAGACCTCCTTCCATGATCACAGACCTCCTACCATGATCACAGACCTCCTACCATGAGCACAGACCTCCTTCCATGATCACAGACCTCCTACCATGAGCACAGACCTCCTTCCATGAGCACAGACCTCCTTCCATGATCACAGACCTCCTACCATGATCACAGACCTCCTTCCATGATCACAGACCTCCTACCATGAGCACAGACCTCCTTCCATGATCACAGACCTCCTACCATGATCACAGACCTCCTACCATGAGCACAGAATGAGCACAGACCTCCTTCCATGATCACAGACCTCCTACCATGATCACAGACCTCCTACCATGATCACAGACCTCCTACCATGAGCACAGACCTCCTACCATGATCACAGACCTCCTACCATGAGCACAGACCTCCTCCCATGATCACAGACCTCCTCCCATGAGCTGAATAACATGCCTACAGTATGTTCTTCACTTTTTCTAGGTGTGTGTGTGTGTGTGGGGGGGGTTTAGTCACATTATTTGAGTCCACCCCCAAACCCCCCCAACGGACGATGACGTGTTCAGGACGGACCCGATGTCCTTCGAAAAGGCCGAGCAGATGCTCGGCGCCGCGTGACTAAACCCCACACGCCCACAGATCCCATTAGCAGGGCGGCCAGAGATGAGACCGCGAGTCCTCCCGGGTGAGGAGAGGCGTGGAGCTCCTCTCCCCTCTCTCCTCTCTCCTCTCCCCTCTCTCCTCTCTCCTCTCTCCTCTCTCCTCTCCCCTCTCTCCTCTCTCCTCTCTCCTCTCTCCTCTCCCCTCTCTCCTCTCTCCTCTCTCCTCTCTCCTCTCCCCTCTCTCCTCTCCCCTCTCCCCTCTCTCCTCTCCCCTCTCTCTCTCTCCTCTCCCCTCTCTCCTCTCTCCTCTCCCCTCTCTCCTCTCTCCTCTCTCCTCTCTCCTCTCTCCCCTCTCTCCTCTCCCCTCTCCCCTCTCTCCTCTCCCCTCTCCCCTCTCTCCTCTCCCCTCTCTCCTCTCTCCTCTCTCCTCTCTCCCCTCTCTCTCTCCTCTCCCCTCTCTCCTCTCCCCTCTCTCCTCTCCCCTCTCTCCTCTCTCCTCTCCCCTCTCTCCTCTCTCCTCTCCCCTCTCCCCTCTCTCCTCTCCCCTCTCTCCTCTCCCCTCTCTCCTCTCTCCTCTCTCCTCTACCCTCTCTCCTCTCCCCTCTCTCCTCTCCCCTCTCTCCTCTCTCCTCTCTCCTCTCTCCTCTACCCTCTCTCCTCTCTCCTCTCCCCTCTCTCCTCTCTCCTCTCTCCTCTACCCTCTCTCCTCTCCCCTCTCTCCTCTCCCCTCTCTCCTCTCTCCTCTCCCCTCTCTCCTCTCTCTCCTCTCCCCTCTCTCCTCTCCCCGCTCTCCTCTCCCCTCTCTCCTCTCCCCTCTCCCCTCTCCCCTCTCTCCTCTCTCCTCTCCCCTCTCTCCTCTCCCCTCTCTCCTCTCTCCTCTCCCCTCTCTCCTCTCTCCTCTCCCCTCTCTCCTCTCCCCTCTCTCCTCTCTCCTCTCCCCTCTCTCCTCTCCCCTCTCTCCTCTCTCCTCTCTCCTCTCCCCTCTCTCCTCTGCTCTCTCCTCTCTCCTCTCCCCTCTCTCCTCTCTCCTCTCTCCTCTCTCCTCTCTCCTCTCCCCTCTCTCCTCTCTCCTCTCCCCTCTCCCCTCTCTCCTCTCTCCTCTCTCCTCTCTCCTCTCCCCTCTCTCCTCTCTCCTCTCTCCTCTCTCCTCTGCTCTCGCCTCTCCCCTCTCTCTCTCTCCTCTCCCCTCTCTCCTCTCTCCTCTCTCCTCTCCCCTCTCTCCTCTCCCCTCTCCCCTCTCTCCTCTCCCCTCTCTCCTCTCCCCTCTCTCCTCTCTCCTCTCTCCTCTCCCCTCTCTCCTCTCTCCTCTTTCCTCTCTCCTCTCCCCTCTCCCCTCTCCCCTCTCTCCTCTCCCCTCTCTCCTCTCTCCTCTCTCCTCTCTCCTCTCCCCTCTCTCCTCTCCCCTCTCCCCTCTCTCCTCTCTCCTCTCTCCTCTCTCCTCTCTCCTCTCCCCTCTCATCTGGAATGGAGATTTCCAAGGAGCCAAAGTGACATTGGAGCCTGTTCATTAGGATTGGAGATGAGATGTGATCTATTAGTCTGGCCTGAGGAGGTGAATACGAGGCGGCGCTGACCTCTGACCTCTGTGTGTTATCGTCAGCCTGCAGCCGCCGAACTGCACCCTGGGACGCCGCCTGCC
>NC_140235.1:1736520-1844033 GCF_949987555.1 Borostomias antarcticus | reverse complement strand
CCTCCCCGTTTCGTCCCCAGAGTGAGTGAACCAACGGTACATCCCAGTCTTTGACAGCGTAGCCTTCAGGGAGAGTTAGCATCTCCGCCTACGTTTGACCAGAGCTACACAGCATCCCCCCCTCAAGGGCTCCCGGTGTGAATGTGAATTTTCCTCGCCCCTGTATCTCGACTAATCTGGCAGGCAGGAGGCTCAGTTGGCTGCGTCGGGAGAGGATGTGTTTCCCCGGGCTTGGCTGCGAACGGTGCTTTCATCAGGATGCCTCTGCTCACCCCTGCACCGTCTCCCCCGTGGCTCGGAGGACCTCCCCCCCCCCCCTCCGCACTCCTCCTACCCTCTCTGCCTTTTCACCCCGGGCGATGGCCATGCCTCCTCCATCACCTGGCTGGCTTCCTCCTCCGTCACCTGGCTGGCTTCCTCCTCCGTCAGCTGGCTGGCTTCCTCCTCCGTTCTCTGGCTGGCTTCCTCCTACATCACCTGGCTGGCTTCCTCCTCCGTCAGCTGGCTGGCTTCCTCCTCCGTCAGCTGGCTGGCTTCCTCCTCCGTCAGCTGACTGTGGCTTCCTCCTCCGTCAGCTGGCTGACTTCCTCCTCCGTTCTCTGGCTGGCTTCCTCCTCCGTCAGCTGGCTGGCTTCCTCCTCCGTCAGCTGGCTGGCTTCCTCCTCCGTCAGCTGGCTGACTTCCTCCTCCGTCAGCTGGCTGGCTTCCTCCTACATCACCTGGCTGGCTTCCTCCTCCGTCACCTGGCTTCCTCCTCCGTCAGCTGACGCTTTCTAAACCAGCCTTTTATCTGGGATCGTAGGCGCTAAACCACAGAGGCCCATTTCATTAATGTGAGGAAACGTACAGGACCGTCTTTCCGTTTGACTGGGATTCAGAAATGAGAATTGATATTTGTTGTTATTCATCTGTTACCTGCAATGGAACAAGCCTATGGGCTACAGAGCTATGTGGCTCGTCGGCTTTGGAAATGAGGGAAAACTCAATGGCTTTAGAGTTTAAATAAAGGTTTGAATGGGTAATACCACGATGAGACCCGAATAATAACCCATATTCAACATTATAACCTGGGGTTGTTGTTTACATCGTTTCGAGTTTGCAAGGAAGAAAGCTAAAATGTTGTGATTAGTAGGTGCGTGTGTGTGCGTGCGTGCGCGTGTGTGTGTGTGTAAGTGAGTGTGTGTGTGTGTGTGTGCGTGTGTGTGCACGCATGCTTTCATATGTGTATTAGTATTTGGGGCTGTTTTTAAAAGGCCCAGCTGCACAAAGTCATTGAGGAGAAAGCCACTAGCAACACATTTCCTCAGAGGGAATATTGATTTTTTCAAATTCCTCTTACTTCAATATTCAGTCACTCTTATCGCCTTGGGGCTTCCGAGTAACAGTTTTATGGTTGAGTTTCAAAAGGAACTTGTTTTATTCCAACATAATCTGTTCCTCTGCACACAAATGCCCTTTCAGAAGCTCATGTGTACGTTACCAGAGTTCTCTGCGTATGTGACGATTTGTATTTGATGAAAATGCAAGTTTGCCCTTCGTTTACCTCTCGCTGTCACCAGCTTCACGCTCTCTCTTCCCCTTTGGAGTATTGTATGACATTTGCGACAACACAATCTCTCTCTCTCACACACACACACACACACACACACACACACACACACACACACACACACACACACACACACACACACATACGCAATCAGTAACTCATTGTCTCTCTCCTTCCCTTCCTCCCTAACTCCCAACATGCTTCCTTCTCTCTAGGTACTGCACAGATGCATAACAAAAAGTGTGTTAAATTTATGACCCGGCTCGGTCCTGCAGCGCCGGAGGGTACGGAGCCAATGACTTCTTGCTCCACAGGGGAGACATTAGCCTGACAGAGCAATATGAGAATGCTGAATTGCACACACACAATAAATAAGCAGAGGGCAAAAAAGGGAAAAGCTTGGTAATGTCAGAGACCCCAGACATAATAATATAAAATTTATGACTGGCACCTACTTTTCCCCAGATACAAAAGCGATGAATGCCCCCCCCTCCCCTCACTGTCTTCAATAAGCAGTGGCGGCTTGAATTTCATTGGGAAAGCCATGAATCTAATTCAGTTTATCTCTGGTGCCTGAGCCGTTTCCACGGGGACGAGGGCCAGTGTTTACCTCTGTGTGCCGTTTAGTCTGTTTGAACTTCTCAAGAATGGAAGCTGTATTCTCCCAGGTCTCTCTCTCTCTCTCCCTCTCTCTCTCTATCTATCTCTCTTTCTCCATTAATGTGGGTAATTGTTGTCAAGATTACTATCAAGTGTTGGAGGCACAGAGGCCTACTGTTCGTTTCTGAGAACAGAGTTCTGTGTTCAGAGGCAGTAAACAAGGAAATGTTTTTGGCTGTCACAAAAGCATTTTCGCAGACGTTAGAGCTCAATCTGTCTTTTAACTAAGATGATATCTTAGTTGATACAAGAAAACTGATCTAGGAAAGCAGTTTTGTGTTGTGATATTCTGTTTGGGAAATGCAGGTGATTGCTGGCACATACAGTAGTACTGTAGTATAGGATAGACGCACAGAGAGAGTCTTAAGTGTCCTTTTACTGCACAACAAATAATTACAGCATAGCCTAGGTCTAAAATGAATGATTGGCCTGTCCTATATCACAAGGCAGGTGAGTTGTCTTAGCCCACTAGCACATCTTGACAGTGGAACAAAAAATATAAATAACTCAAAGCATCTCTGACGACTTAAGGTTCTCTGATGATTTGACTCGTCGACTTTCAGGGGGAAACCATATTAAAAATAAAAATGTAAAATAGGCCTATCATATGTACACAAGTGTGCACACCCTTTTGATATGACAGCCAAAAGTGAACTGAGGTGAATTTTGTTTTGGGAAAAAGGCTTGTTTTCCATCTTCCCTGGGGTTAGACAAGCAGTATGAAGCATTTTCAACTCTGTGCGTGCAATTTGGAAAGTAGGCTAATCGGTCTAACCTGGTACCAGTGAATGGCGCTAAGCTAGGCTAATCGGTCCAGGTCTCGCCACTCCATATTGCACACACAGAGTTGAAAATGCTTCATACTGCTCGTCTAACCCCAGGGAAGATGGAAACAAGCGTATTTCCCAAAATCTTGGCCATGTCCTTTAATACAATTGCACACACACACACACACACACACACACACACACACACACACACACACACACACACACACACACACACACAAAAAAACTTTTCTCTTTGTCATTATGGGGTATTGTGTGTAGATTGATTAGGCAAAAAAAATAATTTGAATCCATTTTGGAATAAGGCTGTTACGTATCAAAATGTGAAAGTGAAGGGGTGTGCAGACTTCCCGGCTTGTGTGCATCGTGTGTGAGGGATAACATATGGCCTGCCAGTCATTATTGAAGAAGAGGAGCCTCACACTGTTCGGAGCCCTGAGGCGAAGCCGAGAGGGTTTTGTAACGCGCTGAAGGGCTCGGTACGAGGGAGGAGGTGGTGGAGGAGGAGCAGGGCGGCAGGGGGGGAGGAGGGAGAGATGACAGCTCGCATGGGGCGGGGCGGCGGGGGGGGGGGGGGGGGGGGGCAGCGAGGCTGACCTAGATAACAGAGTTGGGTCAGTGATCCACCGGACAGCAGGACAGGGAGAGACTCACACCCACTGACCAGACAGCAGGACAGGGAGAGACTCACACCCCCTGACCGACAGCAAGACGGGGAGAGACTCGCGCCCCCTGACCAGACAGCAGGACGGGGAGAGACTCACACCTGTCAGAACTTGGGAAATCAACTTTTTATTTTAGTGCCCCAACATCATGGAATGCGTTTCAAAAAGCGCTGAAAATTAGTTTTTAGTTAGTTTTTAATGACTGACTGATTACTGATTATGTCACAAGTTGTTCTATTTTATATTCTTTCTCTGTACTGGTTTATTGTGTTTAATTTAAAATTATATTGTTGATGACATCTTATTGTTTAACATTGTTTTTATTATTGCTGCTTGTTTTGTAATCTCGGCTACATTGAAAATAGAGGCCCTCAATTGTATTCCCTAGAAACTAAATAAAGGTTATGAGAATGGCTCCCATAACAGCAGCTTGCTGGCCAGAAGCTCACGGTGTCTGTAGCAGTGCCCAGCAAGCCTCATTCTCCTCGCTGCTATCTTCCCTCTCACCCTTGACCTCTCTCCGTACAGACCATCAGTACTGACGTGCGTGTAATGACTTACTGTTCGTCCGGTGCTGAACGTAGCATTATGATGTATCATCCGTCCAGTGACCTCTGCAGGGCGTGGCTCAGGGTCCAGTGACCTCTGTAGGGCGTGGCTCAGGGTCCAGCACTCTCAGCCATACAGGAGAACGGCCTCCACAGTGGCGTCGAAGAAGTGGAGCTTGGTTTCACGGGGGAGGTTGGTATTTCCACGCGTTGCTCATGTGGTTTAGAGCTCTCCACGTGAGCGCCTTCCTCTCTTTGTGGTCCTGGGCTGAGTTTCTCAGAGGCATCGTAGCGCTACGTTCATCGTAAGCTATGGCGTTCATCATAGCGCCACGATGCCTCTGGGAAACTCAGCCCTGTTCTGTTGAGTTGACCCAAGAGCTCAGGTACTTGATGTCCTCAACCTCCTTCAGAGCAGGACCTTCAGCTGTCATTAGAACTACCTGCTTCACATTCATATTTTGAATCTAAATTATGGAAGTATTTTGGCCTATTTATTCAAATGGCAATATGAAATGCAATTGATTTAGCTTTCATTCTATTTTTCAATTATATTCTCAATAATATATTTCAAACTGAACTGAGGATTGCTTTGCCACTTTGCATACTGAATTGCCAATTGCAAAAAAATGCATTTCCATCTGAATAAAGAGTCCAAAAAACATCCATACTAAATGGCCACTGTGAGCTTTGTCGATAGCACTGATATGACAAATGAGCTTACTTTTAAACCTGTCAGCAATAACTTTTTCGAAGTTGCTGTCCTGAATGTTGTTTACGGGACTGAGTTATTCCTCAGGACTGAGCACTCCTTCAACGTTCCCATGAACTACAGTATTAGTCTTCTGGTAAGGGGCCAAATGTACTCTTATTCCCCGTACTACCTTACCTGGGATGATGGACGTGTGTGAACCTCAGTGTGTGAGATGTTTTGCAAGCGCAGTACATAGTACCTGATGCTCCTCCTCTGTTGAACAGTCTAATGAGCAGGTGGATCTGAACAACGCAGTATTCCCAGACAAGGCTGTGAGAGAGGATATAGATGATTGGGTACCATTCCACAGCTCCAATTAAATTCAAATTCATCCATTTTTAAAGACAAGGAGAACAACCGAGACAAGAGATAGACTTTTCAGGACAAGCCGTGAGAATCTCCCAAGCGCTCGTAGGGAAATCATTTCATGGGGCCTGGTTGGCATAAATATTCTAACACCTTTATTCATTTATTATGAAATTGAAAAACTTCTCTCATATTTTTTTCATGCAGCATGCCAAATCAAATCAGACTTTGTTTATATAACACCTTTCTGCAAAACATAAATATTAGTGCTTAATATTGTGTTTAACAATCCATTGAAAATACAACAATACAATTAAAATACAGCAATGTAGTGTGACGGACAGAACACTGTAGCACAATAGGAGAGGGTCAATGAAAATGAAATGGATTAAGAGAATGCTAAGCTACTGTAAAAAGGTATGTTTTTTTTACAGGGTTTACATATTGCGATGCACTCAGCTCCTCTGGTACTGTCCGCTGAACCAGAAGAAAGGATGATACACACTAAATGCCACCTGTAGTTCTCTCCTCACCCGGGGAACAACTAAAGGTCCAGTGCCAGAAGTGACTAGGTCCAGACCTGAGTGATCTAGCGGGAGCATACATTAAAAGCATGTCTGACTAGAAATGGTGCTCAGGGTATCTTATTTATAGCTTTCTTAGGTACAGTAGACCAGAAAGGACAGCATTGCAGTAATAATGGTGATAAAACCATCCATCCAGCCAACCATCAAGTCTCTCTGTATCTGCCCGGTAGAGAAATGGTTAATCTTTTGCAAAAATATTCTGGTATTTTTATGATTTTTAGAAATCAGCTTTGACTAGTGAGCTTGAGTTGCATTTGTAATTGCTTTGTTTAAGATAGTGAGGCCTTCTTTAAAAAAGTAATAATGGACTTTTGACACGGCTTTTTGCAGTTTTACTGCTTTGAGATATATATATATATATAGTGGCACTCGGGTGCAGAAATGCTGGGAGACGGGAGTCAAAGCCTTGGCTCGTTTATTGCCACCAAACAAGGGTGAAAATTCTCAAAGGAAACAGAAAATAGTTCCGGCGGCTGGACTCCCCCTTCAGACTAGGGGTTGGGGTTGGGTTCCCTCACAGGCGTCTTCGGCGGTGGGCCTGTGGGCAAAGGGAAAAACGGGGTCACTCTCAAAACAATAAAGAAGACTCTCAAAAACCAGCTCTCGGTCACAACACCCATCTACTCACTTCATACAGTCTCCCAGGCTGCGTTCCGAATCGCATACTTCTACTTCTTACTACCAGTACCTACTACAGCTGCCCTTAGAAAGTACGTACTTTGCAAGCAGTAGGCATCCAATTGGGACATACTACCTTGTCATAACATTGCGCCTTGAAATTAGCCCACATCCGTCGCTGTCCATAACGCGACATTCGTCTACAGCTGTCAACTCGCGCATGTGACGCACATTACCGCTGCGCAAAGGATTGTGGGTCAGAATAGCCAGAAAAGCCTGCTGGCGTGCATACTGCAAAATACGACCGGATGTAGTAGGTCATCCTGGTACTTTTGCCATACTGCATGTGGCATACTATGTATTGGGACATACTACATTCTGTTTTGCCATACTATATAGTAGGGTAGTAGGCGATTCGGAACGCAGCCCCAGTCTGTGGCCTGCTGGCTCCCTGTATCCCCTGGCCAGGCCATCAGGGACTTGTCTCCAGCTGGGCTCCTCTCGGAGTGAGCCGCTGATTGGGAATCTGCTGCAGGTGGGACTGGGGTTGCCCTGGCAACAGGGAATGGGCTGTAGATGTCTTTCAGCACCTGGCCTCTCTGCCTGTAGCGCTGTCCCTGGTGCTGAATCGCTGGGAGCTGGCCCTGGTGCTGAATCACTGGGAGCTGTCCCTGGTGCTGAATCACTGGGAGCTGTCCCTGGTGCTGAATCACTGGGAGCTGGCCCTGGTGCTGAATCACTGGGAGCTGGCCCTGGTGCTGAATCACTGGGAGCTGGCCCTGGTGCTGAATCACTGGGAGCTGGCCCTGGTGCTGAATCGCTGGGAGCTGGCCCTGGTGCTGAATCACTGGGAGCTGGCCCTGGTGCTGAATCGCTGGCCCTGGTGCTGAATCACTGGGAGCTGGCCCTGGTGCTGAATCGCTGGCCCTGGTGTTGAATCGCTGTGAGCTGTCCCTGGTGCTGAACTACCTGGTGTCCAGGTAGAGGTTTGGGCCGGGGTCGGCATGCTCTCGTGGCGCCCCCCCGAGGACTCCGGGTGGTGTTGTGGGTCGCTGTTCCAGGTTTTCTGCCTCACAGGCTCCAGGAAAGCAGTAGGTGTGGTCCTCCCTCACTGTAAAATCCCTCAAAATGGAGGGACAATGGTGAATGGGGGCGGATGGTCTGGTCTAGTTGAGATGAACCAGGTGGATCTGCTGGACTGAGGATGCCGGGATCTGGTTGTGTTTGGACTGGATGTAGTAGACATTGGGGCAGGAGCAGGGGTGGCAGGGGCTGCAGTAGTGGGGCTGGTATATATATATAATATATAATATTATTCTTCAACATACTGTATGAAAAGCGGAAATTCCTTATGTATTACTATTGTTATATATTGATTATCATATTTTATATAGCATATTTCCTCCATATATTTTACATACTATAATATATAGTTATATAATGATAGTTATAGAGGAATATTTTTTTTTTTCATACGGAACTCAGCAACAATGTTTCAAGTACATAAAACTCAAGTTATAGTCAGTGATCTCCATTGACACCATTCAGTGTGTCTGTAGCCCACACACCAGTATGCAAACGCTACTGCGGATGACAAGCCTAACCTTTTGACTCGTGGCTAGTCTGTTGTTTAACAAGGATATAGTGAATGTCTCTCCGTGGACAGGGATGACCCTCAGAGGGGCCAGGCAATCTACTCCATTGACCCACCCTTTCTGTTGCCACTTGGCTGAGCATTAAATCTACCAGAAGCCCAGCTCTATTTTCTTTGGTTTGAAAGGGTATATTTATCGTTTTCAATTATCCCAGATCCATAAAGGCTGACCCTTCTCCACCATCATCCCTACAATGATAGATTTACTCAGTAGAGAGAGCCTTGGTACATGTGTGTGTGCGTCTGTTCGTCACCCGTATTGCCCTTCACAGCTCTTCCTTGATCACAGCATGACGAAGACATGAACTCATAAATCTGTCATTATCTACTTCTGCAGGGCAGTTTACAACCTTCTTTTAAGCACAACCAACATCGGAGTTAGAGTTAGATCCTAACTGAGGTTCGCGAGGAGAAAAGACAACGCTAGAACTATTTCCAATCTAACGAGAAGCACCGGGCCACGACTCGCTAATCAACTCAACTAGACACACCTGTTACGAGGTCATTTCCTTCCTATTATCCACAGTATTTAAAGCCACCTAAACTACCTGTTCTCTCTCGTTCCTCTGCTTTCGTTTTGCGTATTGATGCTCCTGTGATGTTACTTCACGTTTCTCCTTCAGATTGTTGCTGCTATTTCTGGTGATGGGGAACAAACGAAGCTTTCCGGCACATTGACACATTCGACAGAATTGTGGTGCGAAAAAGTGTCGCTATGGATGCAGTCGGTACAACAGCTCCATAATAACATCTGCTGGTCAATTCATGGTATGGAGGCTACGGAAGAGCATTAGGGCCGACAACTGAATTTATAATTTTTTTAAGCTTCTGAGTTTAAAGTCAGAATTTCTGAGTTTAAAGTCAGAATTTCTGAGAAAAAAGTCAGAAATAACTTTGGAGATTAAAGTCAGAATTTCTGAGATTAAAGTCAGAATTTCTGAGAAAAACCCCCCGGAAATTCTGAGAAAAAAAGTCAGAAATAACTTCTGAGAAAAAAGTCAGAATTTCTGACTTTAAACTAAGAAGCTTAAAAAAATAAAAAAAAACTGCTGTTGGCCCTAATGCTCTTCCGTAGGAGGCTGTATCAACTGATTGAAGTCGTAGAGGAATTTTGGGCAAAATACAGATGAGATGTCATGTGATATCTTGTACAATACGAGTCGAGTGCTTGCGTGACGTACGAAGCTTTGTTTGAATGACCACGTGGTTTTTGCCAAATTAATTTGTATTACGCACATTGCGTCGGGAGGTCGACACCTGGTACAGGCATGTCTCCAGTGAGGTGTTAAAAATGTCTGGGACCCCCGGAGACAGCTGATCGGTACGGTGCTTCAGGATGGAGGGAGGGACAGAGTCTGCTCCAGCTGCTTTGCAGGGGTCGTCCCTTATTGATGTCCCTCTCCAGAATGGTGTAGTATAGATCTGGTAACAGATCCCAATCTTTGGCTCAAGCCCATACAATTAAATTCTGTCAATTTTCACATCTACTGTAAGTACAGTAAAACAGACATGTACAAGTAAGTGCACTCACCTCTCATTGGCTTTGAAAACAGAAGCCCAATCATTCTGTCAGACCCTTGGACTCTGAAAGCTCAATTTTCTCGTACTACTCATGTTGTCAATGCTAGCTGTCACACTGTTTCATCTGAAGTAGATGGACACGTTTGGAAATACATGGAGGTGAATGAGCCATAGTTAGCCGTCAGCTGCATTCACTCCGATGTATTTCCAAACGCGAAAACAACGGCAGTGAAAAACAATCGGAGTCTGGTAATGATGAGTTTGTAACCCCGATGGTGTATTCATTATTTTAACTATTTTGGTTCTTGAAGTGGTGTTTTTACAGCAAACTTTTAACATTGAAGGCAACGGGCACTTCCGCATCCGCACCCCTAATTACGTCAGACTGACCAATATGGCAGCTGAGGTGAATAAGGCGAATAGCCTTCAGTCTACAAAAAATGTAGGCTATAAAATATACAGCTGTCAACGCGGCATGTCCAAACAAAAATCTAAAGATGGACTCCACCTGTCTTATTTAGCAGCATCAGTAAGATGCATGGGATGATATTAACCTACTTGTTCAGTGAACACTGTATCTGTAGAAGGGCACACAGTTGGACCCGGAACATCGAAGATATTATTGAAAAAACAGCACTATTGCTTTGTAAAATAATGAAAACCATTATTATTATGATATTACAAATGCAACATATTATATTGCAATGCTATAATGTTATACAACTGTAGATTTGAAACAAATGCAATCACACATGATTTTAAATGAACGTCTTTCGCACAAATAGTCCGTAACATGCTTAAGACCGCCCTTCTGTGTTTGTAGATTCTGTTCTTAGTTCCCACGTGTGAGAACATTGGTGGATGTCAGAATCTTCTTGGAAATGGTGTAAGTGGAGTTTAACCCTTTTAACCCTGAAAATACAGTGACAACATTTCGAATATTAATTGGATTTTCCCTATAATACTAGAAAGCGCAGTTTCTCAGCTTTCAGCAAGTGTTGGAGTGAGGAATTTTTTAGACTTGTTAGATATTTTTTAAATATTATTAAATATTTGTTAGATATTTTTAAAATGTTGCCGGTGACGTGGTCGTATTAAAAGGGTTAAGAAGAAACACTTCCTAAGAAATTCTTAACTTTGTTTGTGAAAGAGGCCCAGTGTTATTTTCTTTTTCTGTTTACTTGCATCGATGTGCTTAACCCAACTGTTGTCTCTGGATAATCTGACAAGCAACCAATTTGCCCGGTGGTAGTGGCCAGTGTCTCCATGGAAACCACAAGAACATCTAGCTGGGAAGTGAAAGAGCAGAGCGTAGGCAGAGCAAACTCTAGAACCGCCTCTTGCCACTGGCTCCTGAACTCTTGTGCCAGATCTGATGTCTCATTATCGCATTAGTTTGACAGTGTATTATTTATTCATATTCAAGCAATTAGTATTTACTGTAGCAAGAATGTCCATAGTTACATGTTGATGGTCACGAGCCTTTTTGTTCTCCTGATGACCTTCTGCTGGGTGATGGAGGATCAGGAGCGAAGGGGGGAACTGACTAGGTGCCAAAGCATCTCAGTCAATCTACTATGACTGTGTGTGTGTGTGTGTGTGTGTGAGAGAGAGAGAGAGAGAGAGAAAAGCCCCTGTGTGTGTGTGTGAGAGAGAGAGAGAGAGAGAGAGAGAGAGAGAGAGAGAGAGAGAAAAGCCTGTGTGTGTGTGTGTGTGTGAGAGAGAGAGAGAGAGAGAGAGAAAAGCCCCTGTGTGTGTGTGTGTGTGTGTGTGTGAGAGAGAGAGAGAGAGAAAAGCCCCTGTGTGTGTGTGTATATGTGAGAGAGAGAGAGAGTGAGAGAGAGAAAAGCCCCTGTGTGTGTGTGTGTGTGTGTGTGTGTGTGAGAGAGAGAGAGAGAGAGAGAGAGAGAGAGAGAGAGAAAAGCCCCTGTGTGTGTGTGTGTGTGTGTGTGTGAGAGAGAGAGAGAGGGAGAGAGAGAGAGAGAGAGAGAGAGAAAAGCCCCTGTGTGTGTGTGTGTGTGTGTGTGTGTGTGTGTGTGTGAGAGAGAGAGAGAGAGAGAGAGAGAGAGAGAGAGAGAGAGAGAGAGAAAAGCCCCTGTGTGTGTATGTGTGAGAGAGAGAGAGAGAGAGAGAGAGAGACACCCCTGCTATACTGCTGTTAAGAAGATCCCTCATTATGTTTGCAGTCTGGTTGGTATTTTCATACATTTAACCTCATCATAGGCCTACATGACACATATTGTTTCATATTTTAAATCTGCGCGGTTACTCTGTTAAAGTCTCCCACATGCACATGGCAGTCACTGGCAGCGAAGGATTGTTTTTGACAGGACCCTCTCACACTGCACTAGATGCAGTACCTTCTTCCATATTTAGGGGCAGGGCAGCTCAGCCATAGATATGAACACCAGATGACTCGTAATGGATTGAGCGGCGCAAAATACGGCCGCCATATTGGTCCGGTACCGCTGTCACGTGACAACCGCTCTCCTCAGCAGTTTCAGTCAGTAAGAGTAACCCTGCATCAAGAGAGAACTCTAGAAGATAAGTAGAAACACATATTTTTGTCTTTGAACTATCCATAACAGTCAAATAACATAAATAAAATAAAAAATTACAAAGTGCTAAACAGCAGCATCCAACAGTTTTAGTTGTATCTATCAGCTAACAACTATGTATTTATCATCGTTCACTTAAAAGAATCGGCACATAGAGCCGTATCGTTCGCGACCGACCCATCACTATTTCACTCGCGGAGCTCCGTACCGGACCAAGATGGCGGCTGCATTTTTCGTCCGGCAGCAATCAAATCAACGTCAATGCGGCGTCTAGTGTACATGTCTATGAGCTCAGCTGCCTGTCCCTCTTGTATTTCCCAATAATCTGAATCTTCTTCTTCCTAGTAAATCTGACTTCCCATGCATGAAAAATCACCACACTTTGCACAGAGGTCCAGTCCCGTGCCAGAAGGTATATTACTGCACGCTGAGCTGCTGTTGTCCTGGATCTAGCTAGAATAGAACTGAACCCAGCAGCAGGTCTTGTAGGATAGTTGTGCACATTTGAAATAAAACATTTTTCATAGATCATGAGTGGTGTTTTTGTTTGGATGAATATTCTTAATAAACACCATTAATGAATATAATGATCTATATTTAACTTCTAACCAGGACAGACACACATGCGTTTTAATAACATTTGTTCTCAGTTTAGAACCTCTCGTTCTGCTTTGTTTTGAATCAGTTGAAACTGTTCCGAGGGGGTGTTTGACCAGACTATTGAACAATAATCCATATGTGAGAGAACCAATGCTTGAACTACAACTACTGTACTTGTTTGATATGTGGTGAGGTTAAATATTTAGCACATCTCTTAATTAGTGACGAGGCGTTTCCCATTTTTGTTACTACTTTTTGTACATGTTTGTCCCATGATAATTAGGGTTAGGCATTGACTGTGACTTGTTTTGCTAGCAAGTTAGCTACTGTAGACAGGATCGGTGCACCTCTGACGCTCTAGGCACAAAGCAATTATGCTGCAACGTCGGCCTATCAGCAACAGCACACATCGCTATAACAGGAAATCCAGCAACGTTAATAGGCAAGCGCAAACAGTCTAGTGCAACGCTAGTTTCGCGTAACAGTGTGCTCAGTGTCAACACTATGCATGAGACGCATTTTGAACTGCTTGTACTGAAAGTTGGATTGGGGCCTAACTCATTATTTGTGATTGGTGTGTATGTTCCTCCTAATTGCTATTGACAGAATCACTGATAGTCTCCTTATGTTCAAATTCTGAGATGATTGGGTTGGGTGATTTTAAACTGTACTGGCGGAGTGTTGCTTCTGGTTACCTGAAGAAATTGAGAGGTAATCTCGGCTTTTCTCAATTGGTTACCGAGTCCACTAAGCGGAATCCAAAACATGATGTTAAGTCTTCCCTTATGGATTTAATCTTTTCGAACAGATGTGACTGGATCTTTGCTTGCGGTGTTTTTAATATGGGTATGAGTGACCACTGTCCTACTGCTTGCATTAGAATTACAAATCTTGTGAAAACAAGGCCACATAATTGTTTTGAGGAGAAATCTTAAATCTTTCTAAGCCTTTTTAGATTAAATTACTGTAATAGTTTATGGTCGGTTGAGTCTGATGATGTGCAAGTCACCCTTGACTCTTTTGTAAAAACAATTTAATTACTTTAGACAAACAAGCCTCTTTTAAGCAGACCTGACTTAAAGACAGCTTTATACTGTGGTTCCCTAGAGAGCTGTCTAACTTATTTAATGATAGGAATCGTGCCTGGCCCTGTGCCAGATGCAGAGGATACCCAAGACTAGCTTTCTTTCAGACAACTCAGAAATAAATGTACGAGAACTGTGAGGAAAGTTTTTTGGATTTGGTCTCAAAAACTTTTCAAACCCAGCTAAGTTCTGGGGTGCTGTGAACTTAACAAAAAAACTTCACTCTAGCTCAATGCCATTGAGTATTAATGTGAATGATTGTGTGATCTCTGATCCAAATGACGTGTCATCAATGAGGCGGGGGCACTTATTTGCTAGGTTGTATACTGGGCTGGCTCCCTTGTACGCTGACTCTGGTTGTATTCCCCCCTTGGAACATGTATCTCATTTCTCCTTTCAGCCCTTTACACCTAGTATAACATTGGGAATCTTGCAATCTTTAGACCCTAAGTGTTCTACTGGTGAGGACAATCCAGATTCATTTTTTATAAAACGGGCCGCCCCAGTCATAAGTGAGCCAATGTCATAGATTTTTACAGTTATCTCTCCATTGTATCTGGTATAGTTCCTCAGGTCTGGAAATCTGCCCATGTGGTCCTGTTGCACAAATGGGATGATAGGACAATAGTTATCCATCTTATCTCTATCTCAAGGTCCTTGTAAATGGCCAATTAAAATATTTTCTTTCAAGTCACTCAGTTTTAAGTCCTCACCAATCTGGATTTATAGCTAATCATACTGTAGTACCATTTCAGCTGTCACTCGTCACTGATGACATAATCTCGGCATTAGACAACAGGAAACACTGTGCTGTCCTCTTAGTAGATCTCTCAAAAGCATTAGATACAGTCGATCACCACCTGCTTTTAAATAGACTATCTAGTTTTGGTTTGGATAGAGGTGCTTGTGACTAGTTTCAGGATTATATGTCATCAAGGTGTCAATGTTTGAAATCCGGTAACATCCAAGCAGATTTCCTGTCTCTAGCTAAAGGTGTGCCCCAAGGCTCAGTGTTGGGTCCTGTCCTTTTCACCATCTATGTTCATGATATTGCCCCGCCCCCCCCTCCCCGAGACAGCTCTCTCTTTCTCGCTCTCGCCCCCACCCCCCCCCGAGACAGCTCTAAATCGCAAGCACCCACCCCTGCGAAGGCCGACTAGAACGCCAGATTAGCGTTCTTTCAAGTAATTTCTAAATAACGGTCCCATAGGCATTGAACTGCTAGTATTTCGCGGATGGTCATTTCTCCGTTGTAAAGTGTGGCGTGTGAATGTGAGAAGAGGCTGAAATGCATGTGTCTTG
Organism: Borostomias antarcticus; assembly: GCF_949987555.1. Lineage (NCBI taxonomy): Eukaryota > Metazoa > Chordata > Actinopteri > Stomiiformes > Stomiidae > Borostomias > Borostomias antarcticus. Next base: position 1,828,838 of record NC_140235.1, on the reverse strand, counting down.
GCAGCCTTCTAATCCAGTTGTCTACTGTATTGCGGATAATGTTCAGGAAGCCATTGTGGACCTGCAGTTTGCTTTGCAATGTACTACAAGAAGCTCTCACTAATCTTAAACTAGTCCTTAATCGTAGCAAAACTAAATTTATGTTGTTCTCCAGTGTCAGGATTATCGATTATGATAGGCTCCATCTATCAACGGCTAATGGCTTGCATATTGAGTCACTGAGTACAAATACCTTGGTTTGTGGTTGGATGATAAACTCCTTTTCAAGTTTCATGTAGATAATCTAGCCTCTAAGCTGTGGCAGAAAATTGGCTTCCTGTACAGAAACCGTTCTAGTCTTCCTATGCTCAGCAGGAAGAGAATTGTTCAAGCTGTTTAAAAAAAAAATCAGTATTATACTATGGTGACACAATCTATAAACATGCTTCTGTGACAACCTTGAAACCCTTACTCTGTCTACAGTACCACTCCGCCCTAAGATTGATTACAGATATGACACTCATCACTTTGTTCTTTAAGATAAGATCTTTATGATAAGATCTCTTGGCAACAAGTCTGATGAACTGATAGCTCCGGTATGCAGCCATAGTGAGTACGAAGTGAGTAGCTTACTCTGATTTTGGGAAACATGGCTAAATAACAACATACTGGACAGCTTAAGCGTCTTTTCCTCAACAGCAAGTCTGGGGGTTGTCGCGTCTGCTGTTAACCCAGAAAATTATATATATATATTATTTTCTTCTTTTTTTTTTAGAGCACAAGAGAAGATGCACGTGATTGTTACTTTGGGTAGGGGATATGATATCTGATGTATGAGAAAAAGAAAGAAAGAAAGAAAGAAAAATTACATTTTCTTATCCAGGATTCTGTGGTAGCCCATTACATATAAATTATATGCTATAGGGTCCAGTTTGGACTATTCACATTATGTGCAAAAATGCTGACTAATCTATCCAAATTAGTTTGGAGGGCTGAAGCTAAAGACCAAGTGTGACAAGAGCCCATATGCCTACAATTCAATTTAAGTTCATCCAATGGCTAGTTTGTAAATTACGTTTATAGTTTAATAAATGTGTCAACATCTATGTATTATTGAGGTTTCCGTATGCCCTACCCCTACTAAATGCCCTCTGATATCCTAGGAACAAAGACGCAGGTACAGAGAAACCATGCTGCTTTCTAATCTATGAATCACTGTGTGATTATTCTATCCACTCACATTCAACAACAACTGCACATGCTGATCTAACAGGTGTCAGTGCATCACCTGTCAATACTTCACTTCCTGGGGAAACTTGCCCACACCCCACTGAGCAAAGACACGTCTAAAAGACGTCTTTTTTGTCTTTTTCGGATGTCCAAAGACATCCAATTAGGAGCCAGAATGAATGTTTTTTTTTTACGTTCAGATATTGGACCCGTTTTGCACGTCCACAGACGTCTTAGAGGGGTCCAAGCCAGACGTTTGAATATTGAGGGGTCCAGCAGACGTACAAATGGGGTTCTGGACCGACGGACGTTATTAAGACATGATCTGAACGTCTCCCTGACGTTGCGTGTTTGCTGGGACTGGCATCACACCCAGATCCTCTCATCTGCATTCACACATGACCACCGGTTATAAACACCACTGCTAGTTAGGCCACAAAAAGCTCACTCTTCAACAGTGTGAGTGGGCAATATTTATACAGAGGAGTGAGTTTAACCATTTCTGCCCGGTTACACCAAAAATGCACTCATATTATACATTGAATTGTTGTTAGATGGTTTTGATTGCATTGTTTATATTTATACAGTATATTATTGTATGCTGCTTTGGCAATGTGTATTTCACCTGCCATGCCAATAAAGCTTTGAATTTGATTTTGAGAGACAGAGTATACCTTCACTCTCACGCTGTCTAAAGCTGAATGCAACTGAGTGCAAGTAAGTAACATAAAGTGTTCCCGTGGGAGAAAAACAAACATCTTATTTTATTTAGTCTGGTTGTGGAACGTTCATGGGGCTGAATCCTCAGCAGGATACAGTTTTTTTTTCTTTCTTTTTTTTAGGGCTTTTCAGCTTTTAATGTTAAAGGACAGTTTTGAGAGAGACAGGAAGCGTGGGAGAGAGAGAGGGGAGGACATGCGGCACAGGACCCGAGCCGGGAATTGAACCCGGGTCCGCCGCGCGAAGGACTAGCCTTCATTGTCAAATTAACAATATCATTCATGATTAACCATAAAATATCATTAATGATATGATAAAAATACAGGAACTCAAGGGTCTCTTTTTAAGGGCCACACAATCACAATGATTACACACACACACACACATGCTTTCTTCAGGTGTCGCCCGTGGAAATTGTTCCCTGCATTTCTCCCATCCAATGCCGTCTTCCTCCAGGGGCAGTCAGGAGCAGTGGGCAGCCCTCGCTCATGGTGCCTGGTCCAAGTGTTCAGTCCAGGTCCTGGTCAGGGACCAGACTGAAGAGCATCTGTTCTTCTGCATGTATTTCGTATTGGGTTCTTTGGGAGGACACCCTTGAGAACACGAAAGAACATGCAAACTCCACACATAGCCCTTTTCCACCAAAGGAACTCTGGTTCGTGAACCGGTTTGTTTCAAAATTCCTGGAACCTTGGTTCTGTCCAGAGAACGGGCCCGCGTTTCAACCAGTTTTGAGCTGAACCGTTGTACGTCAGCCCACGCCCATGATGTCGTCACGGTTCGCAATGAAAAACCTTCTATTTTGTGGTGCCGGTTCGGAACCAGCTTTCGGGTTCCCGAACTAATTTCTTTTTGGTCGAAATGCTCGGAACCATTCAAAATTAGGTTCGCGTACCAGCACCGAACCGGTTCCCTCTTGGTGGAAAAGGCCTAACAGAAAGTCCTGGAGACCTTCTTGCTGTGAGGCGACAGTACTAGGTACTGCGCCACTGTGCCGCATGTGAGCAATTTTTAGGGTTCAGTGTCTTGCTCAAGAACGCTGGCACAATGCTGGGAGCTGGGATCAAACCAGGGACCTTGTGACCCCCAGCCGGCCGCTCTGCCTCCCTAGCTACGTGCCTCCCTATCATCATCATAATGACATGATGAAGACATGGGATCGCCTGGGTTCGAGTAGGAAATGCATGGTGCAATCAATCAATCAATCAAAGCTTTATTTGTATAGCCGCAGCCAATCACGCTGTAAGCATTTTTATCAGCCCAAGCTGGTATCTGGCGTAATTACTTAAAGAGCCATCGGTTACTCTCAGATGCAGTAGCACAGGGGGTGCTGAAGCCCATATTGTGTGTGTTTTGTTTTTTGTTGAGGCACAGTGCAGTGTCAGCTGACAGTGTGCTCTCTGATTGGCTGCGGATGCCTGCACACCTATAGGCTGCCCCTGGCACAGTCTGGATGTCATCGCCTGCCATTTCCCATCTCGTCATTGCCTTGTTGGCCCATATGTTTTTTAGCGGGGGTTCTTTCTCTCTCTCCCTCTCTCTCTCTCCCTCGCTCTCTCTCTCTCTCCCCCTCGCTCTCCCTCTCTCTCCCCCTCGCTCTCCCTCTCTCTCTCTCCCTCTCTCTCCCCCCCCCTCTCTCTCTCTCTCCCTCTCTCTCCCCCCCTCTCTCTCTCTCTCTCTCCACCTCTCTTTCTCTCCCTCTTTCTCTCTCTCCCCCTCGCTCTTGCCCTCTCTCCCTACCTTCACACAACTCTGAACTTCTGTCTCCCTCTACAGCCAGCCATGGTGGGGAGAAGGCTATTTTAAGAACTATAATTAATAAATCTCAATCTGAAAATAGCAGAAACGGTCCATTAACCAGTGTATTGCAGTGAGCCTACACATAGCTGCAAAGGTGACCCATCCTTTGTTCTTTATACTTATTTTAAAAACCAAGCCAAATAAACAAACAGCAACCAATACACCGCAACACACTCCAAATAGTAAATACAAATAAAAATAAGCTTCATGAACACAGCAAAACATGAAGTAGAAATCAATCAAACTAAAGAAAACTCCTCCCCTCAATGATGGTGGCTACTCTGCTCTAAGCAGGTAATGGAGGTACAATGATGAGGGCAACCTCAGTGTCCTTCGAGTCTAAATAAAGGTTAGTGAATTTAATTGAATAAACGCACATTAAAACATCCCTTGTGGAGTAGGCCGACTACAGCAGATAGTGCCTATGTGCAGAATGTTGGCGAGTGAAGGTCTGCTGAATGGTGGGTAGAAGATAGAGAGGTTCTTAACTGGAGGAAGGGGGTAAACTCGAATAAGTGCGCCCGGCGAAGCCTCTCTAGAGGCTCCGGTTGAGCGCAGGTCTGGCAGTCAGGAGACGGCACCAGACGCGCCCTGGCATGCTGCGGCCCCATGCAGCGGAAGCAGAGTGGAGGTCCCACGTCGATGTTGAGGGAGCCGCAACCACAGAATCTCTCAGGCAGACTAGGCACACCCCGAGGGACGCCGCCCGCTCCGCGGTGAGTCACTGGCTAGTCATGTTAATAATAATAATAATAATAATACATTTTATTTATATCTTTTCAGTAACCCAAAGTCGCTTACAGAGATGTCGGTAAGAGCAAAAGAACATCAAACAGGCATGGAACAAGCAACAGGAAACAGACAATAAACAAAGCACAGATATTTTGTTAGGGTCTGAGGCTGGTGGAGGTTGGACCCAAAATACAGATAGCAGGCAGGTTCTAAAAATAAAGCTTTAATTCCAAGGAGGCAAAAATAAACATAGGAACACAGGGGAGACTAACATTAACAATAACAATGAACCGACAGAGAACAAAGGAAACAGGAAGGCATATATACTCTGGGAGAACAATCAAGGAACAACGTACAGGTGTGCAACAAGACATAACGAGACACAGGTACAGACAATCACCCAGACAAGGACATGGAGGGATTCCAACAAGACACCAACACAAGGACAGAGGAACAAGGAGACAAGGGAAGGGAACAGGGAACGAGGCTGGGACAGGGAATGGGACTGGGCAGAAAACTAGAGGGGGGACTAGAGGGCCAGGAGAGGAGGGACAGGAGTGACGTGAGACTAGTGAGGGACAGGTGTCTAGAGCTGGGGCTGGGAGGACACAAAACAACATAGAAGACAAGACAACGAACACAAGACCAAACACACAAGGAGGCAGAACAAACCCAAGTGACTAAGTGACCAATGTGTACAACAGTCTCTGGGGGTAGTGCAGGGGCAGTCACTGGGAGGGGAGGTGCTCAGGGGCAGTCTCTGGGGGTAGTGCAGGGGCAGTCACTGGGAGGGGAGGTGCTCAGGGTCCAGGAGGGTCCAGGGGGCACAGGAGCTCAGGGTCAGGAATCCAGGCCGGGAGCAGGGGGTGAGCAGGGCGAACCAGGGGTCCGGGGCAGGGGCGAGGGTCTGGACCGGGAGCAGGGGGTGAGCAGGGCGAACCAGGGGTCCGGGGCAGGGGAGAGGGTCTGGACCGGGAGTGAGCAGAGTGGACCAGTGGTTCGGGGCAAACCAGGGATCCGGGGCAGGGGCGAGGGTCCAGACTGGGAGCAGGGGGTGAGCATGAGCAGATATATTGATATATAATCATACGCAAGCTGAAGGTTTCTAGGAGCAATTGTGTGATCTTGGCAAATTTAAATTTTAATAATAAAAATAAATGTATGCAGTTGTGTGATCTTTATAGTGGCAACTTTAAAAAGGGAGCATGGCACACTCCATGGCTCCAATGCAAATATATTTTATTTAAGCCTTGGCTTAAATAAAATATAGGCTTAAATAAAATATATTTACATTGGAGCCAAGAAATGTGCATGCTCCCTTTTTTAAATTTGAGATTATTGTGGCGCGGAGCTCCATGAAATAGAACACTGTCATGACACTAAGGGATGTGCATAAGATTGACGTGTCACTAAGGGATGTGCATAATATTGACATTACTAAGGGATGTGCATAAGACTGACATTACTAAGGGATGTGCATAAGACTGACATCAAGATTCGTGAATCATGCACAACAGAGCCCGAGACTGTGACCAAAAATGGTTGCATGTGCAACCCTTATTTTTTGTGTGAGTTAAAATTTCATGTGGTCTCATTTGCACAAGGCTGGTAACCCCAACCCTTTTGGTTCATGGTTATGTGTTAGTACTCTCTGATCAGTGAACATTGTAAGCCCAACCCTGACATACACACTGAGCCTGCTAAGTATGTTAAGCAAAGGATAACCAAGGTTGATATTCAATAAACCATTCACTTGAACAAACAGCACAACTGTTTTTGTAAGATGTGATATGCCATAGCTATAAGAAATAATCCTGGGGGTGAGGTATTTGTCAACTGCATTAACATGTGTGGTTATGCTTCTGTATATACACTAGATATTCTGACCCACTAGATAGAGTGGCACTGCCTACTTTTGTCTGTAACAGTGCAAGACATTGCTTTCTCTTCAGTGAACAATAACATCCAACCGCTTAGAAAGTCACTGGAGAGGAGAAGACGAGGAACCTCCCCCTCTCCCTCTCTTCCTTCCTAGCTGGCACACATCTCCTGTCCCTGTTCATCCCTCTCTCATCAACCCTCTCACGTTTTTCACGGTCTTAGCTCGTCCATGCTTTAAATAACACCAGGCAAACAAAACATTATATACTGGGAACCTTGAGGTGGGGCTTAGTTGATACTTTGCGGAATAGATTTTCTCATGAATAAGGGTATACCTTAAAAATTGACAAAACAGGTTTGCCAGAGAACACGGATACCATTACGGTGGCAAACACATGGCCATGTTATATGGCTGTCTGAACTTTTTCAGTACAGTCGACAGCATCTTAGCTGCAATAAGCATTGAACTGTAGTCTTAAAGGGCAATGCTCGTTTTTGACAACCTGGACCTTATTTACGACATATTATAAGAAGTTTGACTCGGCTCACATTCTCTGCGCTACGATCGTTGTTGGTGCCGAGAATATTGTCGTCGTCATTCGTCAGCAACAATCCGATCGTAGCACAGAGAATGTGAGCCGGAGAATAGCCAGTCTGCGCGCTGGCCTGTGCGCATGCGTGCTGGAGCAAGTGGGGAAAGGCGTGTAAAGATCATATTACAGAGGCTAAAGACCCCGTATTTGAAAACCACAACAATGGCTCGCGTTGAGGAATCTCAACTGTCGATTCCAATCTGATTGATGAAAACAACCGTTTAGCGGCCGAAAATAGATTTTGAGAAACTGCATTCTCTGTGCCCCGATCACCGTCATTACATGGATATACTGGCTCGCGCTGGATTTTAAATTTCTTCAACAGGCCTCCGAACTACACCAAAGTGATCTCGGTGAGTCAAACTTCTTATAATATGTCGTAAATAAGGTCCAGGTTGTCAAAAACGAGCATTGCCCTTTAAATACATACAGTACAGTACGCCATGTTGTGTTTTCTTGAAGAATAAAACTGGTGGAATATCTAAAGACAACAATAACAATCAAATACCATTTCCACTTTGAGTGTTGATAGTTGTTGTCTGCACAATAATGAACTTTCTCCTGGTCTTCTCTGGTCCTCAAATAATAATAAAGCTGAAATAGAAGCTGACTTTTATACCCCCCCAACGCTGTCTGACAACAATGAATCACACAACCTCTTCTTCCTACTTTTATGCAAATGTTGCCACCTCGGAGAAAAGGCTTTCATCTTTCTACATCTGCCTTTAGTTCGGTGAGTAACAAACTAATATTGTCTGTACATGCGGTAATGTAGACCGAGTGAAAAAAGCCAATGGTGCAATGAATGGTCCATGTCAGGGCGGTATACAGGCATAGCCTGGACCAGTATACAGCACCGCCCTGGACCAGGTCCAACCCACACACTTCACTGACATGTATATTGATGTAGCCCCTCACTGAGTTCTGAGTTCTCATCATCTCTGTAAGCACGTCGTCATGGCAGTTCTCTTGACTTCCTGAAGTGCAGTGTATAAACAGTATTAAGTACTCCGACAGTGAAGGCTCCTCTGTTTTTTGAGTCCATGCTGTAGGCTTTTAAGAGAAAGAAAACCCCCAAAGCAAAACAAAGATATAATGGATCTTCACATCTGCTTTTCGACTCCCTGTGGTAAAACATAATGACATATTTACTCCTCCATCCGTTTCACGCACCGCTGTTTCTAGCTGTCACCTGCAGAGAGAGAGAGAGAGAGAGAAAGAGAGAGAGAAAGAAAGAGAGAAAGAAAGAGAGAGAGAAAGAGAGAGAAAGAGAGAGAAAAAGAGAGATAGAGAGAGAAAGAGAGAGAAAGAAAGAGAGAGAGAGAAAGAGAGAGAGAAGGAGAAAGAGAGAGAAAGAGAGAGAGAGAGAAAGAGAGAAAGAGAGAGAGAGAGGAAGAGAGAGATAGAGAGAGAGAGAGCAGTGTAGGTGATGGTCAAAATAGGTTGGTCATAAGAAAAGGACACTCACAGAATGTGCCTCTACTTTGATGCAGTCTTTCAAGCTCTTTCTATCAGACACCCCACCATATGTTTTCCTCTTTAAACCCCTCTCAGTTACCTTTGATTTTTACTCGGGCATCTGTCTCTGGCTATACAAGACTGGCTGGCAGTCAATACTGAAGTGACACAGTCAGCTGTTGGCTGTCACGGTATCTAATAAACATGTTCAAGATGAGACGTCCGCAACCACTCCCTACACACACGCACACACACACACAAGTGTACACAGTCAGGTAGGCCTATACACACAAGCAAATACACCAACTCGCTTAAATGCTTCAAGTCCTCCCCCTGGCAATTTGTGTCAGACATGCCATCTGCCTCTCAGCTACCAAAGGGGTTTGTGGGTAATCCACACGGGACAGGTGAAGGCTGGCTGTCACCTGACGTCGGTGACAGCTCCCATCGTGCGGTGCAGGAGGTGAGCTTGTTCTGTTCGTGATCTCCTCCAGTGGGAGTGAGGAGACTAGGGAGGAGCGCTCTGAATAAAAGATCTCCTCCAATGGAGCTTCTGCTGGGCAGCTTAACTTTGACAGCCAGCTGGGGTAGATGGACTCATCTGAGTCAGTGTCATAGAATTTACAATTGACAACTGGCCTCAAGACTTTTCAGATCTCAGCTTTTTGTTCTTAAAACCTATTGATCCAGTCCCCTGCTTTTTGCTATTCTAAACACTTTAAACCTTTGTTCTCTCTCTCTCTTGTAATTCCAAACACCTCCTGAACCTCTGTCTTCCCCACTTCTTTGTGGGTAGGGCGCTCGTTGTTGTTGATGCTTCGTTTTTAGAACGATTACCAACTAGCTTAAGCCTCATTGTTGATGTTTCGTTTTAGAACGATTGCCAACTAGCTTAAGCCCCATTGTTGATGTTTCGTTTCGTTCAAAGTGATTTTTGATGTTTCGTTTTAGAACGATTAGCTACGGGAGTGATTGGTGCGTCCAATCCGCGTTTCTTGGAGAAACGTTTTCCCCTTTATCCCGGGTGGTTGGTGTAGCCTAAACAGAGTTTAGCTTCCAACCAAGAAGCTGATGTTTTCAGCCGGGCAGGCATATGCTTTTTGTTTGTTTTAACGTAGGCCTTTGTTCGTCCTTTGTGTTCCGTGTCCCTACACGGGGTTGTTCGTTTTGTTGTTTACTGTTTGAGCTTCGGCTCTTGCCTTGTATTGTTTGTTAAGCGCGCCTATTATCCAGGTAGGTATTGTTCACATTTTGTACACTGTTAAATCGTAACTGCTAGATTTCCAGTAGGCTAGCTGGTTGTCTGGGAGACAAAGGAAACAACAACAACAACAACTACTCCTCTCTCCCGGTGATCCCGCCCGAGCCAGAGGGACAACAAAGGACCAGTCGCTGGGTGAGTTACTTAGCGGTTTAATGTGTCTTTGTTTCTTTCGAAATTGTTTCTATTTCCTGCGTATTTGAGTTTTGAGCTTTTCATTGCTATTTTAGATTGTATTCTTGTGCATTATGGGTTCCACTACTAGCTCACCGCTTGATATTCTCAAATTGTCTGGTCCAGCTAAGATTGTTGCTCTAAAGCATTCTGCTAGTGCCTGTTGGCAGATTCCGCTATGGAATAAGTATAGCAGTTTTCCGTCTACATCTGGTACGCTTAGCGTTAAAGCCTTGGCCAATGTTAGGGCTCAACTAGAAGTGTTTGAGAAAACTAAGTTGGGGAGGAAAAGTGGTAATGCCATCAATTGGGCTGTGTTTAAAATTTGGGAGTCAGTAGCACGGAAAGTGTTTTTGAGATCAGAGAAAAAAGACAGAAACTGTAGACGACGGCGTCTCCGCCGCTTCCCCCTTTTCATGCTCCCGTCATTATTAGCCATGTCCCTTCTCTGTCTGCCGTATCCCCTCCCAGTATTGCCTCTGCGCCAACCGATCCTTCTTCCCCACCCATGCAGGCACCTCCGCAATACGAATTAAATGTAAATGTTCGTGAAGATTATAGATGGAAATAAATTTGGTCTGAAAAAAAACGCCATACATACCCCTTATGTTTTTTTTCAGGTGGAAATAATGACATTTGTCAGTGCTCAAGGAATGGACTAGACACCCATGGGTGGCAGATCTCTGATCAGAATTGCTTGTACTACATACCTGTGAATGTTCATGAAGATTGTAGATAGAAATAAATTTGGTCTGAAAAAAAAAACGCCATACATACCCCTTATGTTTTTTTTCAGCTGGAAATAATTACATTTGTCAGTGCTCGGCCTAGATATGGACTAGACACCCATGGGTGGCATATCTCTGATCAGAATTGCTTGTACTACATACCTGTGAATGTTCATGAAGATTGTAGATAGAAATAAATTTGGTCTGGAGAAAAAAAACGGCATACATACCCCTTATGTTTTTTTTCAGGTGGAAATAATTACATTTGTCAGTGCTCGGCCTAGATATGGACTAGACACTAGAGGTCTTCTCGGGTCTAAAATGTGGACCCGAAACCGAGATGGACCCGAGACATTTGTTCCGAGATCCGACTAAATCTGATCATTTTTTAAAATATGTATACCGGACCCGATTTTGTCCGAGAGCAGAAGTATGACAGAGACCTGAGACCCGAGTCGGATCGGGTATTTTACAGATCCGACAGGCAGTAGTAGCAAGTAGCAGTAGCATTAATCACTAAGGCTGTCACGGCTGTTGGCTTGCATGCTGTTGCATCACAGTTTGATGGAATTGCGATTTCCTCTCAATCTTGACAGGATCAATCGCTGTTTTGTCAGGCTGTGATGTGGCAGCATGGAAATGAAACGGCCGTAAATAAATAAGGCTACACAAAGTTGCCACTAGGTTTGACCTCTTTATATTCATTTTCTTTCAGCTTATTTTTCACAAGGTAGGCTACTGGTGGTGGCTGCCGTATCTCCGCTCGCGTCGCGTCCGCGGTCTCACTGAATTCATGTCATGCGTTTCTCTCGGGTATTACGCATAATGATAAACAGACCCGGGACCCGAGGTAACAGAATCGGATCCACCCGAACCCAATTGACCATAATAAAAGCGTGGAAATGTGGACCCGTACGGGTCTCGGGTCCAGTTCGGGTCCTCTCAGATTTACCCGACCCGTGAAGACCTCTACTAGACACCCATGGGTGGCAGATCTCTGATCAGAATTGCTTGTACTACATAGCTTTGAATGTTCATGAAGATTGTAGATAGAAATAAATTTGGTTGGGAAAAAAAAACGCCATACATACCCCTTATGTTTTTTTTCAGGTGGAAATAATTACATTTGTCAGTGCTCGGCCTAGGAAAGGACTAGACACCCATGGGTGGCAGATCTCTGATCAGAATTGCTTGTACTACATACCTGTGAATGTTCATGAAGATTGTAGATAAAAATAAATTTGGTCTGAAAAAAAAAACGCCATACATACCTCTTATGTTTTTTTTCAGGTGGAAATAATTACATTTGTCAGTGCTCGGCCTAGGAAAGGACTAGACACCCATGGGTGGCAGATCTCTGATCAGAATTGCTTGTACTACATACCTGTGAATGTTCATGAAGATTGTAGATAAAAATAAATTTGGTCTGAAAAAAAAAACGCCATACATACCCCTTGTTTTTTTTTCAGGTGGGAATAATTACATTTGTCAGTGCTCGGCCTAGGAATGGACTAGACACCAATGGGTGACATATCTCTGATCAGAATTGCTTGAACTACATACCTGTGAATGTTCATGAAGATTGTAGATAGAAATACATTTGGTTGAAAAAAAAAACGCCATACATACCCCTTATGTTTTTATACAGGTGGAAATAATTACATTTGTCAGTGCTCGGCCTAGGAATGGACTAGACACCCATGGGTGGCAGATCTCTGATCAGAATTGCTTCTACTACATACCTGTGAATGTTCATGAAGATTGTAGATAAAAATAAATTTGGTCTGAAAAAAAAAACGCCATACATACCCCTTATGTTTTTTTTCAGGTGGGAATAATTACATTTGTCAGTGCTCGGCCTAGGAATGGACTAGACAACCATGGGTGGCATATCTCTGATAAGAATTGCTTGTACTACATACCTGTGAATGTTCATGAAGATTGTAGATAGAAATAAATTTGGTTGGAAAAAAAAAACGCCATACATACCCCTTATGTTTTTTTTCAGGTGGAAATAATTACATTTGTCAGTGCTCGGCCTAGGAATGGACTAGACACCCATGGGTGGCAGATCTCTGATCAGAATTGCTTGTACTACATACCTGTGAATGTTCATGAAGATTGTAGATAGAAATAAATTTGGTCTGGAGAAAAAAAACGCCATACATACCCCTTATGTTTTTTTTCAGGTGGGAATAATTACATTTGTCAGTGCTCGGCCTAGGAATGGACTAGACACCAATGGGTGACATATCTCTGATCAGAATTGCTTGTACTACATAGCTGTGAATGTTCATGAAGATTGTATAGAAATAAATTTGGTTGAAAAAAAAAACGCCATACATACCCCTTATGTTTTTATTCAGGTGGAAATAATTACATTTGTCAGTGCTCGGCCTAGGAATGGACTAGACACCAATGGGTGACATATCTCTGATCAGAATTGCTTGTATTACATAGCTGTGAATGTTCATGAAGATTGTAGATAGAAATACATTTGGTTGGAAAAAAAAAACGCCATACATACCCCTTATGTTTTTTTTCAGGTGGAAATATTTACATTTGTCAGTGCTCGGCTTAGGAATGGACTAGACAACCATGGGTGGCATATCTCTGATCAGAATTGCTTGAACTACATACCTGTGAATGTTCATGAATATTGTAGATAAAAATAAATTTGGTTGGAAAAAAAAAACGCCATACATACCCCTTATGTTTTTTTTCAGGTGGAAATAATTACATTTGTCAGTGCTCGGACTAGGAATGGACTAGACACCCATGGGTGGCAGATCTCTGATCAGAATTGCTTGTACTACATACCTGTGAATGTTCATGAAGATTGTAGATAGAAATAAATTTGGTTGAAAAAAAAAAACGCCATACATACCCCTTATGTTTTTTTTCAGGTGGGAATAATTACATTTGTCAGTGCTCGGCCTAGGAATGGACTAGACACCAATGGGTGACATATCTCTGATCAGAATTGCTTGTATTACATAGCTGTGAAGTTTCATGAAGATTGTAGATAGAAATACATTTGGTTGGAAAAAAAAAACGCCATACATACCCCTTATGTTTTTTTTCAGGTGGAAATAATTACATTTGTCAGTGCTCGGCTTAGGAATGGACTAGACAACCATGGGTGGCATATCTCTGATCAGAATTGCTTGAACTACATACCTGTGAATGTTCATGAATATTGTAGATAAAAATAAATTTGGTTGGAAAAAAAAAACGCCATACATACCCCTTATGTTTTTTTTCAGGTGGAAATAATTACATTTGTCAGTGCTCGGACTAGGAATGGACTAGACACCCATGGGTGGCAGATCTCTGATCAGAATTGCTTGTACTACATACCTGTGAATGTTCATGAAGATTGTAGATAAAAATAAATTTGGTCTGAAAAAAAAAACGCCATACATACCCCTTATGTTTTTTTTCAGGTGGAAATAATTACATTTGTCAGTGCTCGGCCTAGGAATGGACTAGACACCCATGGGTGGCAGATCTCTGATCAGAATTGCTTGAACTACATACCTGTGAATGTTCATGAAGATTGTAGATAGAAATAAATTTGGTTGGAAAAAAAAAACGCCATACATACCCCTTATGTTTTTTTTCAGGTGGAAATAATTACATTTGTCAGTGCTCGGCCTAGGAATGGACTAGACAACCATGGGTGGCATATCTCTGATCAGAATTGCTTGAACTACATACCTGTGAATGTTCATGAAGATTGTAGATAAAAATAAATTTGGTTGGAAAACAAAAACGCCATACATACCCCTTATGTTTTTTTTCAGGTGGAAATAATTACATTTGTCAGTGCTCGGACTAGGAATGGACTAGACACCCATGGGTGGCAGATCTCTGATCAGAATTGCTTGTACTACATACCTGTGAATGTTCATGAAGATTGTAGATAGAAATAAATTTGGTCTGAAAAAAAAAACGCCATACATACCCCTTATGTTTTTTTTCAGGTGGGAATAATTACATTTGTCAGTGCTCGGCCTAGGAATGGACTAGACACCAATGGGTGACATATCTCTGATCAGAATTGCTTGTATTACATAGCTGTGAATGTTCATGAAGATTGTAGATAGAAATAAATTTGGTTGGAAAAAAAAACGCCATATGTCATAGAATTTACAACTGGCCTCAAGACCTTTCTATTCCAAACACCTTAAACCTTTGTCCAACCGCTCACATAGCTGTGCTAACCTACAGGATGGCCTCCAGGAGGCCATACACCTAGAAATCTGTCTACACCAGAATAACCATCCTTTGTCTCCAAGAAATTGCCGCCTTTTCCCATGTCACGTCTGTATTCTCGGCCACGCCTGCCATTTCATATGACGTAAATGGGTTAGCCAATCACATCCTAGAAGCGCCGTACCTGTGTTTTGCTTGAATATAAGGCAGCGCAAGATCAGGAGGCGGCACTTCTTTGGATGAACCACTCATGTTGCGTTGTGCAGGAAGTCCTTGCGCTCGTATGTTTTCTCAATAAACCAGACTTAACCTTTTGAGTGAATCTTGGTAAATCCTTTTTGACTAGATCAGTAAAATCCATTACATCAGTCATACCTCGCTGGGGCGGCTAAGCACATCTGTTGATGGTCTCTGAGGGATCATGGGAAAAAAACGGTACTTTCATGGCGGGGGGGTTACAGAATGGGACCGTAGAAAATGGGAACTAGGCAGGTATTTTGTTGAATATTTGGCGATAAAACCAAATTAATTAAATGGTTTTGATTTTGGAACAATTCCAAGAATAATTTACCGTACCTTTTTCTTATTGACAATGACGAGCCATAATTTGTGTTCATAGTAGCCTCCATATTTATGTGAGTGAATTTGTGTTCTTTTCTATACCTTCAGCCCGGCAGGGTTTTACTAGTACATGGCCGTACTTTTAGATCTTTTAATGCAGACGAGGGCGACGCGCACCAGAGAGGTGATGCCTGGCGGAATCAAAACTTAAATAATAAACAAACAAACAAATAAATAAATACATAAATAAATAAACAACAAACCGTGCAGCAGGCAGGGTTCAGGTTATCTACTGTAATCCTTTCAGCGACTACAGAACACAGCTCACTTCTATAGTAGAGGATGATGAATTTATTTGCGCTAATCATGCAATTTTTTCTTTCAAATCGTTTCCTTTGCTTCCGTCTCTGTGGGTGAGATGCGAGGTTTACTTTTCAGCCTTGCCATTCATCTGGAGGTTTACTTTCATTCTACCCTCCGGTAGAGGGATTCAGAGGTTTGAGAGGCCACTGCCACATTGATTTCTGCTCCTGCCTGTGATGTTTTATTGAGTGGTGTTTTGTACTCTGTGCCCTTCAGTTATTAAGCGGTCGTATGACAGAAAACTGGGTATTGGTCATTTCCACGTTAAGTTCGGCATTTATCAATTTGGACGTGAGCGGAGACTGCGACCAAATCTTACGCAAAGTCTCAGCTTGTGTATGCAAGTTTGAGAATAGTCATTTGACTGATTCTGACTGGCATCTAAGCGCAGCCACAAAGGACGATGTATTACTAGAAAATATGTACCCTATGGCAAAATATATTGTGTAAAATCCTCTTCTATGTGTCATACAGTATGTCCCTAACTAGCCCTGGTCCAGGTGGGTATACTATTCGGGGCTCTATCCCGTTAGACCGCCCTGCCAGGGACCATTCATTGCGCCCTACACTACTTTCACTCGGTCTACATTATCACATCTACAGACAATATGATTTCATTACTCACTGAATTGAAGACATTTTTCAAAAGATGAAAGCCTTTCCCCCCCGAGGTGGCTACCGTTGTAGCCCCCCACCTTTCATATAAAAAGAAACATTTTGCACTTAAATTGCACATTTCCACCGATATCCACTCAGCTATTATACGATACCTTATGATAGAACTTTATTGTCAGCTATCCACTAGCCTGGCTTCGCTACCTTAATCACATGATCTCACATGCTCTCTATCGAGAGAGATCACATGATCGGTGCTTCAAAGGCAGAGCAATAATCTCAAATATGAAACTATCCTAAAGCTGATTTTTATTTTATTTTATTAATTTATTGCAGGGGCCTTGAACAAGTAATTGTTCAGAATGAATCTTAAAAGATCTTCACTTCCATTCAACTTCTCAACAGGTCCAGCTTCTAAACTAAAGACCTTTATTCTCTTCTCCATTAGTTTTCCAAGGTTATCCTCACACTTTTCTGGGGTCATTCATACTTTCTCTCGTAGAATCCGCCCAACCCTGCCCACACACACATGCGTTGTGTAAAGAAAAATACAATGTAGACTTACAATACACACACTAAAGAGCCCCAGAAAGATTGGACATGACACCAATCTGAAACTCTCACTTGCGGGGTGGAGGTCTTCGAGTAAACCTCATTCCTGTAAGGTCAGTGCCAACACATTCACTTCTATCTTAGCCTGTTTAAAGAAAAATCCTAACAATGTGTGTCGATCAGTCTGAGACTACCAAAAAGTAGCTACTAGCTAGCTAATCCCTTATTCATCCACTGTGTCCACTATATGTACTGGTCCTGCAGTGGTGGAACGAACTGTATTGTATTTTAGATTGCTAATCTTGCACTTTGCCTTCAACACTAGATTATGCTCTTAGTCACTTATTTTTGAAAGGAGATGCACTTGTGAGTTCTGACAAGTAGAAGTACAGTACATTGGCTTTTCCGACGTTAAATGCAATTATTGTTAGTCACTTTGGATAAAAGTGTCTGGTAAATGACTGTAATGTAATGTAATGTATATGTTTTATTTTGACTGACATGGCTGGCTCAGCAGCATGTCTTTCTCAGGTGAGAACAATCAGAACATGAGCCTAAACCTCCCGGTCAACTGGAGAAGTAACAGCACAGACCACATCCCTGTGTCTACCTGTCCTCCACAGTAGGTAGCAAAGAACCCAAGGTCAGTGGAGAGGGACAAGGTGACAGGACGCCAATATTCCTCATCTACATTATGGGATGTACTGGTGCTTTGTGATGTACAAGAGTGCAGGCCTGCCAAGTGCATACCTGTCGATATTGAGACAGATAGTCTGTGAGGAGGCCCACGGAGCGAATGAAGGGAGGAAACGAGGACAAGGACATCCTCTTGGTCTAATGGTAGATGAGGCTATGATAAAGAGTGACTTCCTCTTCCGATGGCCTACATGTTGCCGAATAGGAGACCATGGCTTCCCCTAGGGAACAATGAAACTTGTTAAAATCCTGTTAAAATCAACAAGCGTTTTTAGGGAGAAAAATACTCCTTTTAGACCAGTGAGAATGTATGTCAGCCGATGACCACCCATAGTTTGAGGAGAACAGCAGTGGGTCCCGCCTCGAAATAGAGCCGGTGACAAGAAAACAAACCAATACAAAGTCTGGAAGTGTTTCCCATATGCCCAGGTTGAGCAACTCACCCATGAAATGTAGCAGCTACGTGTATTCCTACCTGACATCAAGTGGCCACACAGACGGCGTGGTGTTGGAGTAAGGGTTGGTGGAGTTAGGGTTGGTGGACAGGCTGAGAGGAAGGGCGCTTAGTGCTGGGTAATAGATTTTAGGAGGTAAGAAATCAAAAGCATTTGTCAACATCAACAGCTGTGCCAGCAGTAAAGACACGGTGCCTCCTGACATGGAAGCAGACTTATGAGGTGTTGTTGTGGCTCGGTGAAAACAAGCCGGGGTTTTCCCAGCCAGATAAACAGTCAGTCAGGCTCTCCAATCTAGCTTTGAATACCCTGCAAATTAAGTGTTTACTCCCGTACTGGTGAAAGCCTCATCAGACCTCCTTGAATCAAAATACTTCCTGAGTTTCAACACAAATCAGCACTGGAGTGTGTTAGTGAGACTACAGGTGTGTTTATTCAAAATTATACATCTAAGACATGCTGATAAAAAAAAAGACTGCGTTTAACCACAAGACTTCCCCTGGCTTGAGGAAGGAACTATCATGTTCAGTACAGTTCAGTAAACGAAAAACACTATTTTCTTTAAAAAAAAAAAAAAAAAAAAAAATGTATATATAAATATAAAATATATAAAAAAATATATATATATTTTAATTTGGCTTGAAAGGGGCACTGCCTACATGAAGCACATCGCACCAGTCACATATATATGCTTCTTTGCTTAAAGAGGGGTTGCAAACATTAGCCATGCATTCGATACCTCTCCACACAGGACCATAGAGTTTTGAGGCTCATTAACTTCATTACAAAGACTCATAAGCAGACCTTCTGCCTCAGTTTTCTCTCCCCAATTACCAGCTATCGTGTCAGCGAGGTCTATCCGACCACTGAACACAAGTAGCATCACCCTGGTCCTTATTGTTCACAATTAAAAAACGGGGGGCTTTCGCTCAAACGATGTGCTTTGTAATTAGGTCTGTGTTGAACAAGGCAAAGCTTGCATGAAGCCCAGGCCATCAGCATTCATCAAAGGGTCTGTCTGCTCAGCCTGCTGGATTTGCTCTTTTTTCCTCAACTCTTAATCTTTGTTATTTTTAACTCACTCAAGCATGAGGGCGAGCTAATGAGTGTGAGCGTGTGCCGGCTGTCCCAGGATTCAGAGCGCTGCGGAGACGGGCGCAGGGACTTTACCTCCATTTAGTTTATAGATTGGCAAATATTTACTCTGAGACAGTTTTTGAGGGATTTGGATGTCTGACTGCTAACACAACTATCTCTCTCTCACACACACACACACACACACACACACAAACACACTATGTGAATCCTCTTTTCTAAAATAATTAATTTTTTAAAAACACTGGACTAAAAACTATACTTAACTAAAATAACTAAATACTTAAAACACAAGACGTTTCGGTGTTCATCCAAACACCTTCATCAGTTGTTTGGTGCACAGGAAGTAACTGGCAAAATAATACATTTTACTACCTGGATAAATGAATCTGCATAGACATGTGAATCCTCCTGAATCTGCATCTTAGGCACTAGTGTATTATCCTGGATTATACACCTGGCTGCTGTGGTGGATTGTGGGAGGAATAGGACAGGAGCTCCTTATTCTGATGATGGAGTGCGTGAGCCTTCACAGATTCATCTCTGAGGCAATCCAATCACATCTGCGTGCGTGGGAAGAAGCCTCAATCACCTCAAGTTTCAAACATCTGTCTCAGGAAACTCACCAAGTGGTCACTGGTGTCCGTTGATGTTCTGGGGGAAAAAAAAAATCACCACAATTTTATTGACAACAAAGCCAGATATGTTTAGATTTATCCGCATCCCATATTTATTTTGATCAACAAACACTTCTACCTAACATCAACAGCTGCAAAGCAATCCTAGGCTTCTCGATTTGATGTTGTTGTTGTGTACAGTAGACCTGTGACCTGGAAACGGCTCTTCTTCTTCTACGACGTATGGACTCGAGAAAATATTTTCAAACCCAGGTCTCACGAGGCACATATGTGAGTGAAAGCTTATGGGTTATGTGCGAAGCATGCCAAGGCCCTTGATGCTGTTCAGCTCTACACTGCACTCTGCTACAAGGGAATATCATATGACCGCATGGTGTGTGTGTGTGTAGCCCTCATTGGATTACTCTGAAATTATACCACATTGCACAATAAAAGATTTAGATAGGATTTTTTTCTGTAACCAGCAATGAATTTGATCTATTCTTAGAAATGCATGCACATTCAGTACCGTGCACTGCACAGTGAACGGTCACAGTCAACTATCCGCAGGAACCATTGACTTTCTAGTGGATTTATTGCCACTTCGATGGAGTGGTATTTAAATAATAAAGAGTATGAATCAGCCTGCTCACTTCCATCACCCAGCCTGCTGCGATCTGATGGTATTTTGCATGAGAAGGCGCGCTTGATTTACACACGTGGAACGCCCACCAAGCTGCAGCACAGCTTCCCTCCGACTTCTTTTTACTGACCACTTAGTGGTTTCACAACCCCCCTCTCTCTTTCACAATCTCCCTCTAGATTCTTGGCTTGAACGGTGAACCTTTCCCTCTCACAGATGGACACATTCATCATTAAAAACATTTTATTTAGTCTATCAACCGACGTCCGCTATGCTGGGAATTGAGACTCGCTGTCCATGGTGCTGAAAGAAGTTCAGTGGACGAACTTTCAGACCGAGTTTGAAAGGATAGATTCAATTCGGGACTCAGATTATAAAATGAACACAAAAGTGGGAACTATTTTTTTTGAATGGAAGCAGTTATTCCATTATATCTTAAGGTGTCTCAACTAAGGTGTCTCAGCTCACAGTGATGAGATCGTAGAGTGTACGAGCAGTCTCCGCCGTTACAGCCAAGGACAGGGACGAACTGCAGCGCGTGATCCGATCAGGATGCCAGGAAGATTGCAGCCGACCCCTCCCACCCCGGCCATAATCTCTTCGTGCCCCTCCCCTCAGGCAGGAGGCTGCGGTCCATCAGGTCCACGTCTGCACGCCAAAGAGGCAGCTTCTTCCCCACGGCCATCAGCCTCTTCAACAAGGCTTGGGTCCCCTTCTGTCCCAGCCCCCCCAACCCCTCCCCACCACAGAGCCTGCCACTGTTGAGAGACACTTGCACATGACCACGAAATGTACCGTAGAGGACGCACCACAATCATATACAGTATCACGCCGCACACACATACACACACTCACATACACACTACACTCTGCATGCACTATATACTGCACTACTTTTTGTATATTGTTCTTTTTCTTAGCTTATCCTTTTTGCACTTGCATTTTGTACTCGCTCTTTGCACTGACCTGTCTTTGCACTGTCCTGTCTTTGCACTGTCCTGTCTCGTCCCTGCACCCTGTCCAATGTCGTCTCAATGTTATGCACCACGACCGAAAGCAAATTCATAGAATGTTGAAAAACTGCCTGGCAACAGAACAAATTCTCATTCTGATTCCTACAGGACAGAAACTTGTTCAGCAGGGCTTTCTTTCATCTATTATAAACATGAATGATAGAGATCAAGATGCAGCTTGAATGGGGTTATTAGTTTGCTCCCACGGGTGAAACGGTACACATGAGCACAGGGAGGCGATTCCTAGAAGCAGGACAACAATCTGTTTTCTGTGTCGGTCCCAGTGCCTGGGGAATAGCTAGATTGCAGCGTTTGATATCGTGTAGCAGTGTATTACCACCAAAGGACCAATCTAAACAGCATTTCATATGTTTAAAATACTTTCAATGATTGAAATGTGGCATTATGATTTCAGGTCAGCTAGAGAGTGGTGAGCCTTCATGTCCGGTTTCAGCATCTCTGATTTGATCTCCTGTTAGAGGATGCATCCACAGCTCCACTGTGCCGTCTTCGTTGACGTTATTTGGCAGTCCTGCTGTGCCGTCATGTCACAGGGGAGATGGCTATCTGTTACTGCTATGACAGTATGTCTGCCAGGACATCCCCTTGGAGGACGAGCACATTTCCATGGAAGGAAACAATCAAGACGATAGACTTTGAAATGCAGAAATGTGGTCTTGTGAGATGTTTGGTTTGGTAAATGATTACATGAGAATGTTGTAGTGTGCTACAGTCATTCGCTGGTTGGCTGTTCCATAGACACGTCCCTCGTGGACAAAGAGTTCTTAGGTAAATCCTTCAAGCACACACACACACACAGACACACACACATAAATTAAAATAAGCAATTCATTGCACATGGTATGCATATCACGACAAATAAATCACCTTGAACAGTGAAAATGAAAATACATTTACGCACGCACCCGCACTAACACACAAACACTACTAGCACATTTTCCAAGTCAAATTCCTAGTCTGAGCATCCCCTCAGAAATCCATCTATTTCAATCACTCTCATGTTTTTCTCCCCTATGTTCCCATCCCAGTCAATGGCGGATATTCAGTGGTATTTCCCTTGACTGTCCCGTGTCAGAGTGAACCCCAGCGCACCACGGCGCATCATCCTGTTCGTTCGGCACATTATTCTGTCCTTCTGTCCTCCTGAGAGCAAAGCAGGCCGCCAGCAATACCTTTTATAGTCCGTCTCCTCTCCTCTCTCTTTCTCTCTCTCCCTCTCTCTCTCTTTCTATCTCTCTCTTTCTCTCTCTGACTGATTGGCTTGGCGGACATGTCCGAGTTATGTCCTCCACCCCACAACATCTTCTCCTTCCAGAGTATTGACTGGGCAATGATGGGGCCAGATGAAATGCCAATGATGGCACAAAATGCAATACACACTGTATGCGTGCGCAATTCAACACAAACGCACACACATATGCATGTACTCGCACGTGTGAACACACAACAGGAAAAACCACGCTATGTCCATCTTCAATAAGCAATTATCTTTGACAGACAATTCCGGTAATAGTGGTGCTGTTGGTGACACACTGCATATGAGTTTTGCATGTCTGATGGTCTTATGATCTCATTTCTATTCAAATTGAACACATACATTTCAAAATAAAATACCTCTGGAGTTGAAACCGTTATTTTCATCGCTGTTCATTAGGCCTACACAACATTGGGCAGTGTTTGCAGCTTTCTGCCATCCCTTTCAAAATAAAAGTCCCCTAAATTGAGATAATGAAGAGGTTGGATACACTCCACCCCATCTCTGTTGGTATTCCCTCTAATGGATACACAGAAACACATTGACTACCTGCTCCAAAGACATTGGGGTCGATGGAGAGCTTGGGCTTAGCATGATGAGGCGAAAGAGACAGAGTGACCAGTCTTTCTGCAGCACTGGCTATATATAGCCCGGGTGACCCCTCACCCAGGCTCGGGGTGGTAAAAGGATAGCCCCTTGGCCCCGAGCCTGGGGTGGTAAAAGGATAGCCCCTTGGCCCCGAGCCTGGGGTGGTAAAAGGATAGCCCCTTGGCCCTGAGCCTTGGGAGGAGAGGAGAACACAACACCTAACCCACATGAAGAAATGGTAAATGGACTGCACTTATATAGCGCTTTTCCACCTTAGCGACACTCAAAGCGCTTTACAATGGCCTCTCATTCACCCATTCACACACATTCACACACCAATGGCGGTAGCTGCCATGCAAGGTGCTAACCTCATTGGGAGCAATTTGGGGTTAGGTGTCTTGCTCAAGGACACTTCGACATGTGGACAGTCGGAGCTGGGATTCAAACCGCTGACCCTTGAACGACCCACTCTACCAACTGAGCTACAGCAAGAAGAAGAAGACTGAACCTGGACGGCCACCTGTATGGATCTTAACAGCAGGAGAGAAAAGTGACCCTCATCACGCCTGGAACTACGTAATCTGCACAGGAAACACTTAAGCTCTTGAGCTGTAGTCCAAGGATGGAAAGCAAAGAGAGAGAGAAAGAGATCTGCAGATGTAAAGATAGTGGTATTGATTCAAATTGTGTTCCTTTTGCTGAGAACGGTTTTCATCGCTTTCGCTCAGAGAACCTGCCCTGTGGCAAAGCATTTCTAATTCACTCCCAATTTGTGCAACTTTCTAAGCATTCTTTCGTTCTTTATCACGATGTCACTTTAGCCCGCTGGGTGACCATTTCACCTTATAGTCCAAATAAAAAACATTGATTTTCATGCTATATGAGCACAGTCGCTCCCAATGAGCAAGAGACTACATTTTCCTGGTTTAGTACCAGGGGGGAGGAGGAGGTTATGTTAGGTTATGTTGTTCGGTGGTGTGTGTTTGTTAGTTGTTTGTCAGAAGAATTACACAAAAACTACTAGACTATTTTCACGAAACTGAAGTGGATCCAAATCATGGGGCGTATCGATAAAAAATGTCTCACTTTTGTTAACATTGCCAGATAGGCTAGACCGGCACATATGGGTACTTCACAATATTTCATGCACCCATGGCTAGTTGGCTTCTAGGTTATCGATAGCATGCTGGGATAGCAATTAATTCAGCTAGCTAGCTAACTAGCCATTTTGCAGGCATTAGGATCGAAATAATTTAACCGATGGCAAAGATCAACTGCTTTGAATGAGCCAGTAATACTTGTAGCTACCGAGATTACTCTCCTGACCTATTTAGCTAGTTAGCAAGTCAGAGAGCAGAGCCGAAGAACACCCGTTTGGCCAATGCACCACCAGTATATTTGTGATCTTTGTCTCTCTAGGTATCAGTACCCAGCACTGCACATGCTGACCACATGCATCATGGGTGGAGGTCTGCGCTCTCCAAATGCCCTTCTAGTTGTGATGATGTTGTTGGCTTTTGCTTTTGGAATTCTTCCCCTGTGGGCGTAACCAGATTGAGTTTTCTGCCTGCCTTTTATAAAATGCTGTTTTATGTTTATTTTATTATTTATATTATTTATTTTATAGATTATTTTAGAGGGAGGGCTTGGGAGGGAGAAGACTGAGGAGACCTGGGCTAATGCTGTCAGCGTCACTTCCCGACAGGGGAAAGGACGATTTGAATCAAGTTGACCAGGGTAAGAGAGAGGAGGAGGAGGTGGAGAGAGGAACCAGACAGGGAGAAGAAGACAGGCGAGGAGGAGGTGGAGAAGACAGGGTAGGAGGAGGAGGGGGAGAGTGGGAGGAGCAGACACCTCTGGGGAGAAGGATGAATATGGGATGATGGTGATGCTGGATAGAAACGAAGGAGGATGAGAGGAGAAAGGGGGAGATGATGAAACAGAGGAGGAGGATGAGAGGAGAAAGGGGGAGATGATGAAACAGAGGAGTAGGATGAGAGTATCTCTATCTGCTAGAAAGGGTGCTTATGAATGCATTTTGTTGGTGTAACCGAGTTGAAATGGTCACACCTCAGTTTATATGTAATAGCTTTCCACAGGATCCAGGCTAAGATAATGTCATTTTTTCCTCATAGTTAATGAGAATCAGATATTATTTTGTTTTACATGCATATAAATATAAGATATTGTTTGCTCAATAAGTAAAGTTGATATCTATCGATCGATCGGCTGCCAGAGGGTAGATCCCAACCCAGAACTCTGCAGCTGAAGTCCGAAGCACTCACCCCCAGTAAAATCGATGTCATCGAACATCTGGCATCTAACAGCAGATGAGCTAGTTCTTCCACATTTTAAAGCCAGGAAAAGCACCGGGACCTGACTCTACCTGCCCGGAGCTTATACTCCATGCCGCGTCTGCCTTGAAGTCCTGGTTAAGTTTTTGTGTTTGTGCCATCTCAAGATCCCCAAAATCTGGAGAAGAGCCCTAGTTTTCACGATCCCTAAGCCGAACATGCCTGAAGGGGACCCCAAGAGTTACCGCACCATCTCTCTGATATGTATTGTAGCGTGTTCTAGGCTTAGAGTTATGACTACGACCAGTATAATTTATGATTATACCGCGGTTATCACAAATATGAAGGAAAATGGATTTAAGACATTAAATCAAAACTCGTATGGGGCACCACCCTATTGTGTACACGGAAACAAGATAACCTTTATCAATAGTCTAATTTATTCATCAATCTCATTCTGTAGGCGGAGTTCTTGACTCAATCAAGTGATTTAAGATAATGTGATGGCGCTCGGATGTGGTCAAAAGTTAATAATGTTTATTGAAATTATACTAATCAATTATCAAGATAATATTATAACACAATTCAATATTAGATGGAAAAACACATGTGGCAATATGAAAACACAGCAGAAATGAAAAGAATGATTATCACAGCCTATCCTAAATCTTCTAAGCTTAAACAACACTTTGGCATCACCCCACATCAAAGAGAATGCATGGATGTCAAACCTTAACAGGCGGCCTTCCACCTTAACAACAAGGAAGCCAAACGTGAGCTCCGAACACACATTGATGGAACACTCCTGTCACGCTGCGCAGAACCCCACCTATCTCAGCGTGACATTGGTCAGGTCACTCATGTTCCCCCAACACCTCGAGTCACTGTGCAAGAAGTTAACAGCTCGTGTGGCATTGATGAGCGACTGGTCCAATCAGGCTTGGGCGCCGGTGCAAACACACTGCGTACGGCAGCCATAGCTCTGGTCTACTCGACCAGTGAATACGCACCAGTGTGGTGTCGCAGCGCTCACACCCGCCTCATCAGCTTTGCGCTTCGTGACAGGATGCCTGCGTCCCTCCCACTGTGGGATGACTGGATAGGACAGATAGGGAGAAGGGATAAAGAGGGAGAAGATGGTTTGAGGTGGGGATAACAGATCTGTGGAGGTGCTGTGATCATCCTCTCCATATGCTGTCATTAGGCGTTCACCCAGACAGGTTCCTCCAGGGAGTAAATGCAGTAGAATCCTCCCTTACTTTGTACTGTCTACACCAATCAGAGAAGACGAGACCCCCTGGAATAACCAATCAGAGAAGACGAGACCCCCTGGAATAAACACCAGGGGGGTAAAATGACCCGGCACCCCTTGATGTTGGCAACAGTTTAACACCAATCAAACTCTTTTATCCTCTATTGCACTGAAAAAATATATAATCTTGTTCTAATCTTTAGAAAAATGATGTAATGATTCACTATTAAAATATTTGACGTGACTCAGTCTGAAGTACATCAGTTGTGATGGTCAGATTTTTTTTAAGTTTATGTAAGCCATATTTCAGCAATTGGACCCACCTTATTTCTTTACATTGAGCCAAATTAATGTCTTTATATTGAACCAAATTAATTTCTTTACATGGAACCAAATAATTTCTTTACATTGAACCAATTTACATTTTCATAATATTAATGTATTTGGTTTTTAATAGTTATTTCTTAAGCTCTACAATATAATACACTTGGCCAACACATTTAGTAACACAACATTTATTTCAGACATTATCCTTTTGAGAGAGAGAGAGAGAGAGAGAGAGAGAGAGAGGTGGTTAGCCTGCAGAATTAGTTTTTCAATTATTTATAAATAAAACATTTCCAGATAAGATGAATCACATGCAAATATGATTTCATAAAAAAGCTGACCCTAAACTTGAGTATATCTTTTCAGGGCAATCAAACACACTCCCCAGTGCAACAGTGTAATCCACCAATGGATATGGATCAGCCAGTTCATCTGGTGCCACAAGCTCAATTTCTTTGGTGGGGGGCATTTGAAGTTGAAAGGCCCTGAAGTGTTCCCAGTGCCATGCACTCAGCTTCCGAACAACGGAAAAAAGCTTGTCCCTCAGAGCTTCTTGTCTTTGAAATCGAGTTTAACATGTTTTTGAATGATTTTTCAAGATGCCCACCCACATCCATTGTATGACCAAAACGGTGGTAGAGCAATTCTCAGACTTTCTCAAAAGTGCTAGTTTTGTCAACGTTTTGATCTGAACCACTGTATATGATCATAAGTAACCTTAAAACAGGGCTAAACATGCATTTTCCCTTCACTACTCCTTTAACGAATTTGCAAAACCGGGTTCTTGGAGAAGGGAAAATCCACCGAGAGCAATGATTATCTTCAAAACAGAGTTTTAAATTATAAATACTGTGGGTAGAACCCATACATGCATATGCGAAACTTCACTAACCAATTATCAGTGAGTAGGCTAGGTCTGAGGGTCAACAGCTGGTCTGAGGGTCAACATCTGAAATGAACATAAAGATAACTAGGCTGGGGGGGTGGGTCTCCAGCCATAAAACATTAAGCCCTGGGTAAGTGGTGTCAGGGCAAACACAAGAGGAGACAGCTGTTCCACTGTATAACACACAGGATGAGAATGGAGATTTCCTATGACGTCTTGAACACTACATTTGAATTTATCTATTACAGCTTAGCCTAATTTAAATATGTGAATGTAGGTATTTCTTTGAAGTGAATGCAGAAAGACAGAGCTATCTCTGCAGGAACAACATCCTGAAATAAATCATGGACCACATCTGGTGGGAAAACAGTCTTTACTTTGAAAATGGCTTTTCAGAGAAGACATCTTTTCTTGATGCCACAAATGTTGGTCAGTGATTGTTCCTCAAGGCAAGGCAAGTTTATTTGTAGAGCACATTTCAGCAACAAGACAATTCAAAGTGCTTTACATGAGACATTAAAAGCATCAAGACAAAAAACACATACAGGTGTAGATCACACATTTCTTAGACAAGTTTTATATACTGTATTGGATGTTATGTAAGCTATGGTGTATGTTTGTTTGATGTAGACACATGATTCAGGATCCCGACCTTTGTATTTCTGCCCTCAGACAGGAAAACCACACCCACGCAGATGGAGGAAACTCATTGGCAGTCACTAATTGGTGAATGGGCATTGCATACATAAGGGCACCTGGAATAAAGATCCTGTTATCTGAAGAAGCCCTTGTGGGCGAAACGTTACTTGTGTGCATTAGTTGGGGGTGAATAAAGCAGGGACAGAGACCTTATACTGTGTGCGGACATCATCTTCTTTTACAAAAAACACATACAGGTCATATAAAACGAAGGAAAAAGGACATTTAGCAATGGTCTTGAGATGATCTAAGTGAACCTCCTCTGTTCTCAATGTACAATCTGCACTCCTTACTTCCTTAGTTTGAATATCTGATCTGGGAGCTGTGCAAAATCTACACATACAGTATAACCACTTGGAATATTTTCTACAAACCCAGCAATGCTGTGGATCTCTCTTTCAAATTGGCAGTTTTGATCAAGACAGTTTCTGAACTTAATTTGCCGATAGGGATTTTCTTTTCTTTTGAATCAAGTTTATATTCCACTGGTACTACTACACCAAATTATTTTCTATAATACGACTTTCTATAATACGACTCTTCAACAACCGATGCCTCCAATTGTTATCTCCTAAAAACAGAGTAATTGTCCTCTGGGTAACTGGCAAAGAGACACTTCCAATTAGATGCTGTAGCTCCTCAAGCTGCTTACTTACAACTGCCTGGACGGAGCCTCCCACCAACCGACGCTGCTAGCCACACACATACACGCCTCCCACCAACCGCCGCTGCTAGCCAAACACGTACACGCCTCCCACCAACCGCCGCTGCTAGCCAAACACGTACAAGCCTTCCACCAACCGACGCTGCTAGCCAAACACGTACAAACCTCCCACCAACCGATGCTGCTAGCCACACACGTACAAGCCTCCCACCAACCGCCGCTGCTAGCCAAACACGTCCTCCCACCAACCGCCGCTGCTAGCCAAACACATACAAGCCTCCCACCAACCGCCGCTGTTAGCCACACACGTACAAGCCTCCCACCAACCGACGCTGCTAGCCACACACGTACAAGCCTCCCACCAACCGACGCTGCTAGCCACACACGTACAAGCCTCCCACCAACCGACGCTGCTAGCCACACACGTACAAGCCTCCCACCAACCGACGCTGCTAGCCAAACACGTCCTCCCACCAACCGACGCTGCTAGCCACACACGTACAAGCCCACACATAGACCCTCCAGCCCCAACGACACCAGACCGGAATTACAATATCACCCCCACAGATGAATAGCAATACATTTATTAAAAAACAACCCACACATAATAATAAAACCAGCAGACAAGGGATCCAAGATTGTAATCATGGATAAACACCAGTACATGCTCGAAGCAAACGGACAATTATCAAACACGGCTTACTACACACATAGACCACAATATACAAAAACAAACTCAAATCAGACTCAGACTATACTGCAGACCGTCTACTATAAAGGCTACTTTACCAACAAAACGCGACTTCTTACTAGGACCTGACGAACCAAGACAGATACTTCTACCTATTCCCAACAATCCATAAAGACCCTGATACCTGGACTATTCCCTTTGAAGTTCCTCCTGGTAGACCAAGTGTCAGATTGCAGCAGCGAATCGTACAACATAGCCCAATACATCGACCATTTCCTCAACCCTCTCCGGCAGGCTTCCCAGCTACCACAAAGACGCATACATATATAGGGGTGGCTGTAGCTCAGTTGATAGAGCGGGTCGTTCAGTGATCGAAGGGTCAGTGGTTTGAATCCCAGCTCCGACTGTCCACATGTCAAAGTGTCCTTGAGCAAGACACCTAACCACAAATTGCTCCCAATGAGCAGGTTAGCACCTTGCATGGCAGCTGCCGCCATTGGTGTGTGAATGAGAGGCCATTGTAAGCGCTTTGAGTGTCGCTAAGGTGGAAAAGCGCTATATAAGTGCAGTCCATTTACCATATAAATGGCAGAGTGGGAGAGAGAGGGGCTAGCAAAATGCAGGTACATTTTACCATACAATACCATTTTACCATTTACTATTACCATTTTGCCACATTCTACTATACTGTAGATTTCTGGATGACATTATATGGGTTTGACCACATCACATCGACCTATTTGCAGATTGTGTACACACCTTGAACACTCATCATACATCCATCAAACTCAAACATACCTTTCACCCTCAACAGATCAATTTCCTAGACACTAGTTTATGTTCATACACTTAGTCCCACACACAAAACACAACGCACCAAAGTCTATTTTAAACCCACGGATACACACGCATTATTATACAAACAGTTACCACCCTAAGCACAGTTTTAAGGGAATCATCAAATCACAAATCATTAGATACCATAGAATAGCATCCAGCCAACAACACTTACCATAGACACATTATTTACAGCTCTCAAAAAAAGAAGATACTCCAAAAGATTCCTGAGAACTATCAAAAACACCACGCTGGCATCCCTCTCTCCCACTCAGCCACCCCCTCATGCAAACGCACAGACACACACACCAACCTTCCAACCCACCCCCCTCGCTTCAGCCCCCTTCCGACCTCTGAGCCCACCCTAACGGTGGATTTGAGCTCGGGGGGGGGGGGGCAACCAAAGTCCCCCCCCCCCACTAACCTTCACCCTAACACGGGTCCGTATCCTATTCTCATCGCTCACCCCAATCTCTACGATCGACTCTTACCCAGACCTAGACCTGGATTTAACATTACATCCTACTTCTATAAACCAGACTGTCCTCATGGATGACCTGGAGACCCCCCCCCCCCTCCCTCTCCTCCTCCGGGAATTCCTCTACCAACAACCCACTAGCATCCCCTTGGTAGCCATGTTTTCCCAGAGCAGGATAATTCTACACTCAGCACTTAAAGTCACACAGAAATGAAAAAAGCATTCTGTCCCATTTTGGTTCACATAATTGGTCATAGTGTTCACCTATTCAACGATGTATGCAATTTTTTTTTTTTTTACAAAATTCTAGTTTCCATCCCAAACATACTTTTAGGGGCATTGTTAAATCTCAACTTATTAGATTCAATAGAATCTGCTCCAGAATGGTGGATCGGGATCTGGCCACTACTATATCCTCTTTCGGGCGCTAAGGCCAAGAAACTACTTCAGAGCTTTCCTACGGTTTGTCCAAAAGGAAGTCTACACCACTGGTACACGTAAAACCAGAACACTAGACCCTAACAAAAGATTGACACCCTTTGTGGCTCCATACTCTCCTTTCGCAAGGGAAGTAATCAATCGATCGAGACGTAACTTCAATCAGATCATGTCTGCCTTACCACTCCATGAGGAGATTGAAATCATTTCAGCCTTCATGAGAAACCCGAATCTAAAGGATCTTTTGGTTAGGGCCAAACTTCCCCCGCCGGGGAAACGACTCAGGTCTCCGGGACGCTGCAGGACAGCCACGAACAGGAACTCGAAGCAAACTTTCTTCCTCCCTAGAGGTATCACTTTGAGACACACAAACTGTATTTACATGATTAGTTGCAGGCGGTGCAACATCGTGTATGTCGGGGAAACGGGAAACTCTATCGCGACCCGGTTAGCAGCACACCGCCACAACATCGGGGCTGGCAGAAAAGCCAACACCCATCTGGTCCGGCACTTTTCCAAACACGGACTCCACAACGTCCGGACCCAGGGGGTTGAACACAACCCGACCTGGAGTAAAGCAGAGAGACGAGCTGCGGAAAGGAAGTGGATAAGGCGGTTGGGTTCAAGACACCCGCAGGGCCTCAATGAGTCGTACTAAGGATGGCATCAAACTCCATGTTTTACCTATAAAAGCTCAAGTTTATCTGAATCTGAATATGTATAAATATATAAATATATGTCCTTCATTTGTTGAGCCTACGGGTATAATAATAATTGTCAATGTTCTTACAAAGTCTTCTGAATTGTATTGTTAAGAAGATTTTTGAGACAGTTTTTGAAAGTGTTTAATACATAAATAAAAATTAAAAAAAATTGTAAAAAGATTGATGAAGGATGGGACCAGTGATGTTGAGGCAACAATCATAACATTACTAAATGTGTGTGATGCCAAATCTGAGTTTTTCCCATTATCCTTCCAGCTTTCTTTGTCCTTAAAATCTAGACATGGCATCATAGACTCTATACCTGACCATTTCCACTTATCCGACCGGCCCTTGCTCGTGATCTCTGCACTCAAAATCCTGCCATATGGATCATATCAATGGTCGAGACTGGATCCAACTACGAGAATTCCCCCCCCCCCCCCCCTCTCACTTCTCCTGTTGAGGAGTGTGTGGGGAACACCTCTCTCTCTCCCCCTCTCTCTCTCTCCCCTCCCTCTCACTCCTCTTGTAGAGTAGTGTGTAGGGAACCAGAGCAAGCCTAATCAGGTTGGGAAGGTGGTAAGGGGCCTTCGGACTCCAGCGGTAATCCCTGCACCCCTTCTTCGCTCTGTTACACACTTTTTTTTCTGAATCTTATATCAAAGTATATAATTTCTTACTTCCTGGAAAACGGTAGGTCATGTGCAATTACAACAACAGGTACCTTCGACTATAGGCCAATAATCTCACAACATTATGCCCCACCCTCATAGCTTGTTTGCGTCGGAAATAAGTCAAACTATGGAAGTTAGATGATCTCAAACGTCTGTTTCTGTGCGACTTTGAACACAACTTCATGGTGGCACAGCAGGAACACACCCCCTTCAACCCTATAGGCTCATCACAGCATACAGGAATAACAAAAACCTACAGGACATTCTTGTCAGATCCCAATTCACCAGGAAAACCATAAAGGCACCCTCACCCCTTAGCAAATACTTCACCTCTTATCAACTACCTCACCTCTTAGCAACTATTTCAGACCCCAAAAATGTATCACTAACCCACACGGTAACGCTTCCACATATATCAGGGACCCCCTTATATTAGACACACCCAACGCGGTCTATATCATCAGCTGCACACTCCGTCATAGACACTATATAGGAGAAAGAGGACACACCCTAGGCACACGTCTCAAACAGCACGTATATAATAAGGGCACACTAGACACACACTTAGTTAAACATTTTCAGGAGCATCCTATCACTCACCTTGTCATCTATGGACTGCAGGCACAGTCTTCATGGTCAGTAGGCCAGCGGAGGGCGCAGGAACGAGTTTCGTGGCGGGCTTTTATCCCTCTTGTTACTCCTATACATGTGTAGGGTAGTTTATGATTTGGTGTATTGTCTAGTCATTATTTACAATGTCCTATTTAATTTGAATTTTTATGATTTGGTTATTATCCTTATTGGTTTGTGTTTATTCCTGCATGTTTTCTGTTAAAGCACTTATTTACAAGCATTTGGGAGATTTTGCGCATTGATTATTGATGGGTTTGCTGATTGTCTTGATTACACACATGTCTATATAAGTGAGTCACCTGCTTCCTTTTTCATGTCCTGATGAAGACCGGTTTCGGTCGAAACATGAAGCCTTTTCTTTTTAACTTATTAGCCATGTATTAATAAAGGCTTTTTATCATCTACCGAGTTTCTTGTCTTTGAAATTGAGAGTTTAACATGTTTTTTGAATGATTTTTCATGGTGCCCACCCACATCCATTGTATGACCAAAACGGTGGTAGAGCAATTATCAGACTTTCTCAAAAGTGCTAATTTTGTCAACGTTTTGATCTGAACCATTGTATATGATCATAAGTAACCTTAAAACAGGGCTAAACATGCATTTTGCCTTTACTACTCCTTTAACCAATCAGATTGCGAGGTCGGAACTACCAATTATATAATAGCATAACGCAAATGCATATTCTACATTCTTAATTCTACGCTAGCCTGGCTAGAATGGTAATTCAGTCCGATTGTCAGACACAACACCACTGGGTCAATTCTGCCAAGTGATTATAACAATTTTCCCTCAGGGCTAACGTTATATTGTTAACCAACAGGCAAAGCTAGCTAGTGCTTGCTTCCCAACTTCAGTTCGACACTTCAGCTAAAATTGCCTAAACAATGATCTGTCTTTCCACTAGCAATTACGCTATTTTTCTCATTCTTCTCCACAAATCAAAATCTTTAAGTTTTCCCTTTGCACGGATGTCAGTTCTGTACAAATCAAAAGTAATGCATCAGGCTGTAGTCTAAGATTAAAAAGAAAAAAGATTTCATAATCAAATCAATTTTCTATTGTTTTACACTTGCCTATATTGTTACACTTTTAACAGTGGGGAACCGACCGCCTTTCCGAAAGTTCCCCATTCCGATGATTGACCTCCATTCATCAGAATGCCGGCCCCTTCTCTTTATTGGAAGGGGTCCACTATTCTGAAAATGTAAGGTCTGCCACTCCGAAAACGGAGTCGCTTATGTCCCAGAGACCTGACAGAAGGCTATATGGCAAGCCTAAAAAATACATATTTCCCGTGTACCTATGTCAGTGATTTTCACCGGGGACGCGATAGCCTAATTACTGTTTTTACAGCGAACTCTGAGGTCCTCTGGTAGGCTAATTTTATTACTAGCTATCCGGATCAACATGTCAGATATTTGAATACCAATTTCCGCGCATTTTGCACGGAATTTTGCGATTATTGCGATGAAAATGCAACCTTACTAAGGTGCATAATCTGCCTCTTTTGGCATTAACATGCGATGGCATAATCACGTTTTTCTTTAGCGTTTCAGGGGTAACATAGGACCAGGAGAACATAGAACCCTTTTTCGGGGGGAACATAGGACCCGGGGAGCATAGAACCCGGGGAGCGTCTACGCGTTTGAGTATGACCTATGAGCTTTTGCGATTTATTTTAGGATGGTAAAGTATATTTTTAATCAACATGCAGGCCACGGTTTACCCGTGTGGGACGCACTCGAATCCTCAAACTTGGTGTATGGTATCGAATGCAGTCTGCCACAAATGGTATATTGGTCAAACCAAAAACCAGCTGTGTGCAAGACTTGAGCAACATCTTTATCATATCAAGCACTCTGATCACACCAAGTTGTTGTATCAGCATTTTAAATGGCATGGATACGAGAATCTCTGGATTACAGGACTGGAGCAGGGAACAAGATGGACCTTGAAACAGAGATTATGGACTGTTTCCTTCAGCTCGAAATGGCCATCCACTGTGGCGCGTGAGTAGTTTTTTTATTAGAGTGTGCAAACTGAAGATCTTTTTTGAGGACTCCATTTGATCTGTGAAGTAGCCTTTGACAGGGATCGTTCATCTCCTTTGGGAGAAGCCAACTCCCTACATTTAAGCCTGTAAGTGACTCCCACCCTCCAATTACACTGTAATCTAGTTGTTAAGTTGTCAATTGTTTTTACCCTGTCCAGGAATTTACATCCAAACACCTTAAACCTTTGTCCTCAAGTCCCCTGCAAATCATAGTTTCAATCTCCCCCTTTGTAAATGTAAAACACCTCAACTGTCCCCCTTTGTAATTGTAAACTCCTCTGCCTCGCTCTGTTGTCCAAGTCAGAAAGGCCACACCTTGTCCTTCCTGCCCTGACTCAGACCTTTGTCTATATTTCAAAGCCATATTCAAAGTGAGTTTCATCCCACATTCCTTTCTTTCACTGTGTGATATCCGTCCCCTCACGATGACGCATAGACAACTCAGCCAATCAAATCCTAGAAAGATGTACCTTTGTTTGGACTGTACATAAGCCAGGGCAGAAGTGACTGACTTCACTTCTCTGACTGAACCACCTTTGCTGCGTTTGTCAGGAAGTCCTTGCGCTCGTAATGTTTTCCACAATAAAACAGACTCAACCTTTGAACGTATCTTGGTAAATCTTTGGACTAGACCAGTCTAAAATACTATCACAGTTTGGCGAACGGGAATGGGAGCACTGCCTGCGTTTGCTTCGGGATTCCAGTGGATAGGACTGATCGGCAGACGTGTCGGTCCATATGGGCTTGGAAAATCAATTTTCTCTCTTGCGCCAGAGCGCTAGCCGAGATTATTTCCTCAGTTCTGCCACTGGATTCCTGAGGCTCACAGGTACGTTTAAACGAACCCTCTTATGGGTTGAGTTGTATTTGCCTTGATTTGGTTCAGCTTGTTGGTCTGGATTGTTTGAAAACAGAAAACCCCAGCGTGGGTATTTAGTAAGTAACTATCTAAGGA
Organism: Borostomias antarcticus; assembly: GCF_949987555.1. Classification (NCBI taxonomy): domain Eukaryota; kingdom Metazoa; phylum Chordata; class Actinopteri; order Stomiiformes; family Stomiidae; genus Borostomias; species Borostomias antarcticus. The sequence continues at coordinate 1,792,002 of NC_140235.1, read as the reverse complement.
GATGTAAACAGCAATATATATATTTTATATCGTATTGTCTTTTGACTTCGTCCTTGTTTCGTTACGAGGGTATCAGCTGTTCAAGTGAGAGTTTGGCACAGAACAGGTTTCCTTTTGGCCGGTCGCGGGAGAGTTTTAACAGCTGTTCAAGTGAGAGTTTGGCACAGAACAGGTTTCCTTTTGGCCGGTCGCGGGAGAGTTTTAACCGAGAGCACGTTGAGAGAGTTTTTGCTCAATGGAGATGTAGCTACAGGGCGGAATTGAGAGTTTTGCAATCCGCGTTTCTGGTAGAGATTTTGACCAGAGGGGCTGTACAATTTGGTAGGATCTAGACGGAAGGTTTAGCCTGGACCAAATTGCTAGTGCAGCCGAGAGTGTTTGTTGTAAACGTGGGCCTTTGTTTCATGTTTGTGTGTTAAGTCGTATATTAGTCGGTTTTGGTCGTCGTTTGGTCATTCTTTGTTTGCGTTCCCGTGTGAGTCTGCTACGTTCTTTCTTGTATGTGCACGGGGGGGTTGTTCGTCTTATGTGTTCACTGTTTTGAGCCTCGGCTCTTGATTGTATGTTTGTTATGCGCGCCATGGATCCAGGTAAAGTATTGTTTTGTACACTTTTAGACTGTTAAAATTCTGCTAGATTCCCAGTAGGCTAGCTAACTGGTTGCCTAGGAGACGCAGGAAAACTCCGCTATCGCGGTGTTCCGCCATTGAGCCAGAAAGAACAAAGCACTTCGCTGACTGGGTGAGTATAGCGAATTTAATGTGTCTTAATGTGTGTTCTTTCGAAATTGTATTCTTTCCCGCCGTGAGTTAACCATAAGGTTTCCTTTCATTGCTGTTTTGGGGTTTTTAGGCTGCGTTGTGGTTTTGGGATTTGTTTCTTTAAATTTCCCCGCGCTGCCAAAGACAACTTCCGGGTCATACATGCAACATTTTGGGAGCACCACTAGGTGTCAATGTAACCCCGGCTAATAACATAGGGCTAGAGGAGGTCACAGGATTCTACTGCTAGCCTGATGTGATTGTTGCACTGAAGCATATTTCTGCGAGCGTTTGTGGCAGATTTCGTTATGTGCTAAAGCATTTTCGATTTCTTACATCCACATCTGACATTTTTAGTGTTAAACTCTAAGATTCGGGCTCAGCTAGAGGGTTAAGGGAAAAGCCTGTTAATTCTCTAGACTGGTCTGTTTTTGAGATTTGGGAGAGTAGCACGAGATAGTTTTTTTTAGGTCAGGAAGGAAAGATAAGGAGATTCAGCAAACAGTCTCTCCACCATTTCCCCAGCAGAATAACTCTGTTTTAAAATTAGATTCCCCCCTCGACTTGTTGCGCCATTAGCCACGCCCCTTCTTTCTACGAGGTATTTGTCCGAACAGGTCCGGAAGGAAGAGCCTCCGATTTTGGGGTCGAGCGCCACCTGCTGGAGTTCCCTTGAACAACCCATAAGGGTGATTTAAACTAGCCAAGATAGAGAGATTTTTTTGACAGGGTTTTGAATAGATGTTTGATTCAGGAGTTTGTTTCAATAGTCAATGAATGGCCATAAGCTGTTCGTTTTATGCATTTCTACTGTATGAATTTCATTCATATAATGATGTGTTTTTTGAGGAGTTGGCATTAGGCCTTCTCCTCTGCTATTGAACCCAGTCTGTGTTTTGAGTCTTAATTTTCAGGTGCTATGGACCCTGGGCGGCAGGTCTTTGAGGAGCCTGGATCATGCCTTCCTGGGGACATTGAAACCTGCTGTTGGTCTGTTTAACTGTTGTTTGTTTTGTCTCTCTTTCTGATATGTAGCTTAAGACATAAGGGTTGTGCATAATAGTGGGGGGAATAGATAAGGGTTGCTAGTGTCTTAATCTGAATGCAGCATCTCATAACCCAATTATATTTTTTAAATGGTTATGTTAAATATCTCATGTTTATAGTTTGAGGCACATTCATCGGGCCTGAGTGTTTTTTCTGAGTGGTTTTTTACAGACAACTGTCGTTCCGGGAGTGATGGGTGAATGCCGAACCAGGAGACGGGCACGTACACCGGAGGTTACTGGCCTGTTTCCCTACAGATGGGCGATCTGGGGTTCGTGAGATGCAACGCCAACGCCATGTCACCAATTCACTGTGAGCGACAGATAAGTATGAAACGGAGAAGAGACCATTTTGTCCGAAGCAGTGCCCAAATACTCTGTCCTCAAATGCAGAAGAGGGAGCGTTTAGATATACAAATTTTAGCTATACAAATGAAGCTTTGCTGGAGTTTTTTGATTAGTTAATTGTAAATGAAGCCAGTTCATTTTAGTGTCATTTTCTTTGCCCCATCTCTATTTTTATCCTGACTTCAGGAAATTTTTGCTTTCACCCTTAGGGGGTGTTGTTTTGTTGAGACGAGAATATGGTTATTTTATTTTCATAAAATCGCGAGAGAAATGCTAGAGCCAAATCCAATTGCCTTGATCATGACTGGGGACTGGGCGTGTTAAAGTCATTCTAACACTGCCCTTGATGTCACTATAGGCTACTGCAGACTGGCTCTAAATGACACTTGAACAGTCACCCTGTTTAAGTTTCCTGACTGAATAACAACATTTTTTCCCCAAAGCAGGAGCTTGCGCTTAACCATGTTTCTGAGAATCTCCAACAGATTTTGAATAACTGTTCCTGACCAAAGAGGGGAACAGGGGGAACAGGGAGACCAGACCAGAGGACTCTCTTTTTGCTCTTCTGTTTTGTCTCTGTTTGTCTCTCTCATCTGTGGATCCACAGATGGAGCACTTCATCAGCCTGTACTGGGGGAGCGGGAGCGCCGAGGTGAACCCTCCAGCAGCACGACCCGGGCCGGACCTACATGGAGCAGTACAGGGATGGACCGGGTTCAGTTCAAGAGCCTACATTTCTGACCTACAAGCATCTGCTCCACCTGCGGAGAAAAAGAAATGAAGGACTAAGTGCACATTTCCACCACCAAACTAACCTGTATCTAGGGCCTAATGACAAACCTGTACTACCTCGTTCATGTTTTCATTATGCTTTCAAACTAGCCCACGGGCCAGATCATGTTTCAAAAACAGGGGTGGCGGAGGATGTTAACAGATGTCTCCAACAGAGTGAGGACCGCCATTTCCTGAGGCTAAGGAGGGGTTCCTGCATCACATCTCTCCTGGGGATTGGGTCCTGGTCCACGACCACAGACGAAGGAGCTGGAACTCGCCGAGATGGCTCGGGCCGTACCAGGTTCTACTCACCACGCAGACAGCGATCTGAGAGGACTTCGTGGACCCATGCAAGCCATTGCCGACGGGTCCAAGCAGCAGAGGACGGTCCACCAGGGGATCGCAAACACCAGGAGATCAGAATGCAGCTGAACCAGAGGGCTCAGAGGCCAAAACCATGGGCCATCACACTGTCCTCTCCTCTGACGAGGAATCGGAGGAAAAATGACCTTGCTGGTCACCTCCTCACAAGATGCACCACACACGCACACACACCTGCACACACTAACATTGAACATAACTGATTTCAAGCAACGCAACATTGAAGTTGCGATCTAGAAGAGAAGACGCCTTGCATTCCCCAGATGACACTCTCCTCTGATGAGCAATCGGACTGCACCTCTGATCGCACACACTGGAACCTACATTAAACATTCAGAGACGCACACATGGAATCTATGTTCCATAGGACATCACATGCGATTATTCACAAGAGTGAATGAACTTTGAAATAATCTGGAAAATATCATATTTGTTTACAAGAGTTGCAATGGTTGAAACATGAGTTGATAAATAAGTTTGGGTTTTTCCTCTAAATTGACCAAGAGGTTTTTTGCCCCTCTTACACTGGTAACCATTTTATCTTTTTTGCCTTGTAAAATCAAGTTTTTTGGTGAATGGTTGTCCACTCTTAGACTATAAATAGTATATAATCATGTCATCTTTTTTATCTTGTTTCCTGTCAATTTCTGAAACAAGGGGTTTTGGTGCGTGATTTTGCACGTGGAAAGAAAATAATAAAAAAAAAAAAGATAAATTTTTTTTTTTTTGCTCCACCTAGTGGAGAGATTATTTCCTTTCCACATGTATAGCATAGCTGACTGTTTACACTGTGTTTGGATTTTATATTTTATTTTTGTGTGCCTGTTCAGGCACAAATGAGGGATTGTCCAGGAATTTACATCCAAACACCTTAAACCTTTGTCCTCAAGTCCCCTGCAAATCATAGTTTCAATCTCCCCCTTTGTAAATGTAAAACACCTCAACTGTCCCCCTTTGTAATTGTAAACTCCTCTGCCTCGCTCTGTTGTCCAAGTCAGAAAGGCCACACCTTGTCCTTCCTGCCCTGACTCAGACCTTTGTCTATATTTCAAAGCCATATTCAAAGTGAGTTTCATCCCACATTCCTTTCTTTCACTGTGTGATATCCGTCCCCTCACGATGACGCATAGACAACTCAGCCAATCAAATCCTAGAAAGATGTACCTTTGTTTGGACTGTACATAAGCCAGGGCAGAAGTGACTGACTTCACTTCTCTGACTGAACCACCTTTGCTGCGTTTGTCAGGAAGTCCTTGCGCTCGTAATGTTTTCCACAATAAAACAGACTCAACCTTTGAACGTATCTTGGTAAATCTTTGGACTAGACCAGTCTAAAATACTATCACAACCCCCTTCTGTGTGTTAAGTATATTGTTTAGCTTAGCCATATTTTCTGAGGCTGGCACTAATGCACATCAGTCAGCCATCAGACAATTCCAGCAAATGTTATAATGCTGGTTTATAAATAGGCCTAGTATAGGCTAAAGAGTTGATTCGTTATGTGTAGGCTACTCTAGACACACTGGAATAACTTAAACGACATGACAGTCTTGATCACGGTTGCACACAAAACTAGCCCTAAATATCCCCCAAACTAGTCCAGCCCCAACCACAAGGAGGTAGACTAAACTACAACGAAGACAAGAAAGAGAAGCCGATATTGTGATGGCAGATATTCTGCCAGAGAAATCTGAAGGAGGAGTCTGACTTACTGAGAGTCGGAATACCGGGATAACTTAAGTCGGACGAACGGGAAGTCGGACCAATGGGTCTAAAATGACGGGGATCTATGGTCGGAATATTGGGTAGTCGGACTGATGTGTGGCCCCCATGTTAACACTGTAGTGCTAGCTTCTGGGAATTGTATCAGTTATGGTAATATTATCTAGTAATATTAATTAACTATCTCGATTAACTGTTTAGTAATAGTTATTATTTTTATAGTAGTAATATTGATCGGGAACCGACCGCCTTTCCGAAGGTTCCCCATTCCGATAATTGACCATCGGAATGCCGGCCCTTTCTCTTTATTGGAAAGGGTCCACTATTCCGAAAAATTTAAATAGGTCTGCCACTCCGAAAACTGAGCTGCCCATGTCCCAGTGACCTGAAAGTAGGCTGGCAAGCCTAAAAAGGAAGTATTTCCCATTTACCTTTGTCAGTGATTTTCACTGGGGGCGCAATAGCCTAATTCCAGCTGAAATTACAGTTTTTACGAACTCCGAGGTCCTCTGGTAGGCTAATTTTATTACTAGCTAACCGGATCGACATGTCAGATATTTGAATACCAATTACATAATTTGGGGCGGGACATTACACTGCATTTCCAGCTTTGTTTTGCATGTTGTGAGTGGGTTAATAGGCCTATTTGTGCATACAGTGAGCATTCGTCAGGAGCAGTCTGCAATACAAAGGCAGCGATACAGTGTGGTCCATAGATGATATGGCATAATTCACCACAATACGCATCTTCTATGTGAGGCTACTTTCCCAGATATACATATTTATTCCTCACGTCAGGTAGCCTATGAACAACCCCAGTCTGCGGCAGGCCTATTACGCAATTAGAATTGGAATAAACATGTTGTGGTGAATGTAATATAACATCAATGGACAATGGACTGCTCCTGAAGAATACTTACTATGTACAAATAGGCCTATTACCCCACTCACATAATACAAAGCTGGAAATGGAGTGTAATGTCCCGCCCCAAATCATGTAGACATAATTGGTATCACATAGCTGACATATGGTCTTGAAAATCATAATTTAGGAATGGTGGACCTTTGGTAATTGTCGGAGTGGCGCCATGTCACCCATGTCGAGTGTCACTTTTAAAGAAGCATAAATTAATCTTAAGTGACTGAGGCTGAGCAAATACAGTGATTTATTTTAGACAAAGAACATTTCACATTTACATCCCGGCGGCTTTGTGCATGTGTGATTCATTTGCAGTCTGGACGTGGATGGGTGATGATCTCCTGCTCTGACCGCAGCTGGGAGGGACTGCTGCCCGATGATTAGGCCGTCTGTGAGTGCTTTGGGACAGGGGGCCACGGCTGCTTGTTGAGAAGAGCTTTGACGTCAGAGTCTCCAAAATTCTCCAATAACACCCAAAAAAATAACTAGATTTGTTGCAAGTCGCTTTTTCTTTTTGAAAAAGAGTCACTAGAGGGGTCTGAACTCGCTAAATATAGCGATAAAGTCGCTAAATTGGCAACACTGCCCTTTACTCTTCCCTTAGTGACAGGCTTAGCTTCTCCCATGGTCCTGGAGTGCATGAGAGGGAACACCTTAAAGGACAATGCTCGTTTTTGACAACCTGGACCTTATTTACGACATATTATAAGAGGTTTGAGTCACCGAGATAACTTTGGTGTAGTTCGGAGGCCTGTAGAAGAAATTTAAAATCCAGCGCGAGCCAAGTATATCCATGTAATGGCGGTGGTCGGGGCACTGAGAATGCAGCTTCTAAAAAATCTATTTTCCGCCGCGAAACGGTTGTTTTCATCTATCTGTCTTCATGAATCGCTAGTTGTGCTTCCATAGAGCGTACTGTAGGTCTGTTGTGGTTTTTCACATGCCTCTGTAATATGATCTTTAGAAACGTCTTTAGAAACGAAATACCTTCCTCACTTGCTCCAGCACGCATGCGCACAGCACAACCCTTGACCATAAAAGTTATTTTCTTGTTTAACTACACAAGTATAGCTAAATATGAACACACACACACACACTTCCAAATGGGTGAATCACGTCTGTAGCTTCCCAGCAGCAGGGGGTGTGAGCAGCTTTGATGAGACCCAATCCGCTTCATGGAGAGAAGGTGTGTGTGTGTATATTATTTATATATATGTGTGTGTGCATATTATTTATTTATATATATATATATTTATACACACACACACCTTCTCTCCATGAAGCGGATTGGGTCTCATCAAAGCTGCTCAAACCCCCTGCTGCTGGGAAGCTACAGACGTGATTCACCCATTTGGAAGTGTATTTATTTTATACACACACACAGGGAGAGAGAGACGGGGACAGAAACAGGCCAAGACTAGACAGTGCCAGGAAGATAGCTGATTAAGGCAGCACCAGCTAAATCAGATTCACCCCACCCCAAGGCTGTTTATTGCACATGGTGGGACTGGACCAGGCTCACAACCAAACATCCTATTCCTCTGCCTGGCTGAAGCAAGACCCTCAGGAGCATTGATGAATTGTTTCTTAACAGCAGCGACCACCAGCTCAAAGGGGCTCTACCCCCAGTTGATGGGTTTCTTCAGCCATTAGAAGCACTGGCGCAAGAATATTATTATTGATTTTGATCTGGCGTTATGGGCTACTGAACAGGCAGACTTGTTTTTCAACGGCTAACAACAGTAGTGGGAGCCATCGCTCAGGAGTAATGACATCATTTGAAAAGATGCCTCCTCTCCGAGGCACGGCTCGTAAAAATGTATTCTTTATGTGAGTGAGACGATTGCCTAACGCAATTATTTGCGATGATGAATGATCTAGTGTAACATGCAGTAATACATATTAGATTGTGCGAGATACATGTGTCTGTTAGGACACTTCAAATTGGAAATAGCTTTTGGCTTTGGATAGTGCCAAAAAGTTGTGCTTTCATTAAAAAACAATGTAGAAAAACAAAAGCAGTTATTTATAATAATGATGTTGCTTTGATTCTCCATTCCTCCTCCTCATCTGACCCTAATTGATGCCTTTCCAAAGGGATGACGGTAATAGGAGGTCTTTTTCTAGGAAAACAAGGTAATTCATTGTAGAAGAGAAAGGACTGAAGTGATCTTGTTCCAGAACCATCAAATAAAAACATGTCCTCAACTGCCCTCCTCTCCTCAGATGACAGTGATGAAACATTTGATATGTGGTAAATAAACAAAAATGAGATGGAGAAAACGAATCTAATACAAACGATGGTTACGCATTGTAACCCCAGTTCTATGAGTGGAGCGGAGCCCCACAGGCCTAGCTCCTATTGGCTAGTGAAACCTAGCTAGCTACAATTGACTGAAGAAAAAAAAACATACACGCACCTGTGTCCAAGAAGGTACGGTGCACCATTGTAGAAGCGGGCTTCGCCTGCACAGCTGCTCCAAACCGACATTTTCAGCGAGCAGACTGCGGGGTCAGCAAGTTTGTTCCCTGTGGGGCTCCACTAATTTTTCCTGGCCTTTCAAGACGTCCCAGACGAGGCTTATATGTCCCGATCCGATCCATGCTCTTTATTTTTTCGGGTGAGGACAGGGGTGAAAATGAACTTTTTGGCTCACGGTGAGTCACCTGCCAAGGGGACTGTAGATTAACAAATCTACCGGACAAGTATATATTTTTTTCCAGAAAGCCTGCCGAAATCTAGTCGCCAATTGGAAATTTTACCTGCATTTGGCCGGTGGCAGGTGTTAATGTTCAGCCCTGGGTGGGGACATTGTCAACCAGCTACTACGCAGGGAAGCTCATTGGATCCACACACTAAACACCTTAGAACCCTCAGGCCTCAATGAAGAGTGAAATCTATCCTGCTTCCTCCACTAATGGGACAACGGCCATCTTGTATGCTATGTAAGCCTTGTACATATCTAGTGTGCCCTATTGTCTGTAACTTATGATCAGTAGGCCTACAGCACTAGTACTCCTGTATATCTTTATATATTTTGTACATATATGTTTTCTTTATTTTCTTTACTTTTGATACTTGATGTAATGTGGAATTTAAAACATTTCTTGTTGACATAATGGTTGACATTGCTAATTGGATAATTGACACTCATGTCCTGATCAGACTCACCTTGTAGTCATTCACCTCTACCCAATTTAAAGGATAAGGAGACTGAATTTCATGGTTAGCCCTATTCCTGGCTTCCCTGGCATGTATCTGACTACTAATCTGACGGTACTAATTTCACCGAACATACAACAGCCATCCCTTCACGCTGTAAACCTCCATGAAATTCGTATTCGGATGAATTTCGCGGAGGTTTACAGCGTGAAGGGATGGCTGTTGTATGTTCGGTGAAATTAGTACTGTTTACAAGTTACTGTTGTTTCGAAATGCAGAGCCGAAAGGACCTTGGTGTTTACAGGACGACCTCAGAGCTTGGTAAGCATAAACCATGTAATTCCTGAACTTGAAATCCACGTATAATCATACTTTTTTGAGTTTTTCGAGTGTGCCCATAGCTAGCAACGAGCCAGGGTGCGCGCGCCGATGTTATTGGTGCATGCCAAAAATGCTTGGATCTCAGGAGGCTAACAGAGCCTCATTTTCCACTTGATGAATATGATTAATGAATATGATTAATGGAGACTGTTTTCAGATCAGTGAATGCTGATTGGGCAGATATACATTAAATGTAGGAAATGATAAACTGGCCACTTAAATTCGGTAGGTTAATAGTAATAGGTTCGCCACCCAAAGTATATATCTCTAGAATCACCACTGCTTCGAGGGTCTTTTTTATTCACCACACAGTGACACACACAGTAGAACACGTGTAAGCGGCCAATAGCACACATCACACACCTGCTTTTCTTCAGGTGTCGCCGGTGGACATTGGATTCATCCCATCCAAGCAGTCCTCCAGGGGAAGCCAGGAGCAGTGAGCAGCCATCGTTCATGGCGCCCGGGGACCAAGTCAAAGTGCTCAGTCCTTGTCAGGGACCGGACTGAAGAGCATCTGTTCTTCTGCATGTTTTTCGTATTGTTTTTTTTGGGAGATAACCCTTGCAAACACGGGGAGAACATGAAACAAAGAAACAAAGAAAGACCTTCTTCCTGTCAGGCGACTACTAGGTACTGCGCCACCGCGCTGCACATGAGCGATTTGGGGGTTCAGAGCTGGGATTAAACCGGGGACTTTGTGATCCCCAGACGGCCGCTCTACCTCCCGAGCTACGTGCCGTATATGTTGTTTGTCTGTTTTACATAACGGCCTGACTATAAATAAATGCATGATTCCATAATGTAGCTGAGGCAACAAAAACAATAACATATACATTATTTGACATGGCTGTGGGCTCTGGTAGCTACAGTAAGCTCCACTTCTCAGAAAAATATCTTTCTTGACATGATGTGTTCTTGGCAGTGTTCAGGCACTCTGACCTGTCAGATAGCATCGCTATTCTCATCGAATGACTCAGTGTGAGATTCAGAAGGGGAATTACTGACTCATAAATACTGTAGTTATATAATTACTGACTCATAATGGCTGTTTGTGTCATCAGTTGTTTTACATGCAGACATGTAACTGATTAATCTCATTGCTGACAACGTTTCTTACCTTCACTGTGACAGACGGACAATTAGATGGAAAATATTTCAGCTGAAATCCCTCTTCTAGACCGTACACATAGTCATTTGAAACGAAGAATAATCCTCTGAAAGGAAATTCCAAATAAAACCATTTACCTGCTGTTTGGAACACAGAGGCCCATATTTTCATGCTGGGACTAAGTGCTACAGTACATGTAAGTGCTCGGATTTGTCTGTTGCAATCTCAATATCTCTTGTTTCTGCCGAGTTTGGTGTGCAATGAAGACACATCAAACTCAACAATCTTCAAACGTCTTCAGTGCACACCAAAATATGGCCCTAAATGTTTTCTTCTGTTACAAATGGTTCCATGGTAAAAAATGGGGTATGTATCTATCGGCGGGCTTATTCCCTGCCCATGGAAGAGCAGACAGAACAAGTGTGTGGAAAATAATCGAACAGCGTGATGTCTGATACCCACCAAACCTTCTCGTGCATCACATTAGACCGTTCAACCCTCACCGCCTCCCCTAATCATTCATACAAACACTCAAATACGCTCTTAATCAACTCATCTGTCACACGTTATACATAAATATACAAATACTCTTTGATCCTCAATAAGACCCATGTAAGCATGCTGTCAGGGAAGCTTAGTGTTTTTCCTTGTGAAGGACTACAAACACCAGTGATTCATTTAAGGAGATGGACGAGATTGATGAGGGATGGAAGAACAGCCATCTTTGATCCATCATGTTCTTTGTTCATGTGGTCCAGAGGGACATCTATATCTTATACAGTAGGATCCAAACCAGTGTTTTATATCCAGCTACAAATCTCTACTGTTTCTAACACCGTGTCCTAACTGCTTGCGACGCGAGCAACAGAACGCGACATCGCATGCTTGCTGTCCTAACTGAAACCGTTACATTTCCTGTTCTGTTACGTCATTTGTCTATATTCCCAACTGAAGACGGTTAAAGAATGAATGCCTGTCAACGCGAGCGACAGGAGGGAAATAGGAACAGGGCGAGCGTCAAAAGGGCAGTTAAAACGTCACGCCGCTTCGTGCTGCGTCGTTAGCGTCCAGTTAGGACATAATAGAAAAGAAAACAATGGAACGCATTTTGTCGCTGATGCTCGCTCGCGTCGCGTGTAGTTAGGACACAGTGTAAAGAGCACTGCATGATTCTATACTGTTTGTAAACAATGTATACATAATATAATGCTGAGGTAAAAGTTTCTACTTTGATGTAGTCTGACTCAACGGATGTAGTTTTGGGGATGAGCCTCATCATTGGTTTATTACTGCCCAATCAGTGGCGCCGATTCATGTGGTCGGCCAATCAGTGGCGATGGGAGATTCTCCCAGACTACATAAAACAACAAAAACCTAGCAACCGCTCCGCCGAGGAAGATTGTAAATAATAATAAATCATACATTTTATTTGAGGACTCCTTTCAGGACACCCAAGGTCACTTTAAAATGCATAAAATAATACAAACAGTTAAAGTCAATTGTAATTGGTAAGGGTTATACAGCGTTTTTCCCCCTATCGCTGAATGGTAGAGTCAAGCCAGACCTTTCACCAGCACTGGCTTTGTGAGATTAACGTTTACATGCCAGCCATTAAAGCCACCGTCGTCGCCATATCCACCTTGCACTAGTTTGAGGTAGATTTTCATTTTCAGTTGTTCTTATTCCATCTTTTTAATCCCCATCCATGTTCTCACACTCACCCAGCATGGGGCTGTGATGTTTCTCCTTGCTTGCAGTGGATGGTGCTGCTGGTCTGAGGCCAGCGAGGTGCGCTGCCGTCTGATCTCCATCTCCCTTGGGGCTGATCTGAGATAAGCAAATAGACCAGGGACCTGCAGCAAGATAGAGATAAGCGGAGGAAAACGCATAGAGATATCCAGAGAATAGTTTGACACTTACGGGGAATCTCTTGTCTGAAGTGCAGGCTTCAGGGCTGGGGTGTGATATCACTATAGACGATACTTCAGTCTTCACAGGCAAGAGAAATACCAGAAGCTGTATTGAGTGTCAATACTGTACCTTGGTGCTGTAGTTTAACTGACAGAAAGGCAATGAGACTTGGGTAACACTGAAGACTCATCTTTATTGAAAAAAGAAAGGATAAAAAAATAAAATGAACAGAAAAAATCCACTATATCATTTTGAAGGGGTATCACTGAAATAAGGTTCTTCACTGCCATGAATAGAAATGAGTCATTTTCATTTTTCATATCACAACTGGAATATTTTTTAGATTACCCAGGGCCTATACTGTGAAACTGTAAAGGCCAACACACTCACACACACAAAACCGTTTCTATATTATTCGGATATCAAGAATCATTTTTGCAAACCCATTCCCATCTCAGATCAACATTTGCAGTGACACGACACAAAGCCGATGTGAGAAGGTGACGTCTAAACCAACCAACTGTTATGAAAAACACATTCAACAGATAGAATAATCTCTGTCCACAGCCTCCATCCAGAGAGAAAATACAGTTCTGAAACCTTCATGTCCACACTCTGTTAGCATGGCATACAATGCCAAGCATCGCAAAACATCTAGATAACAAAACCATGCTACTCAACCCCTTTTCTTGATTGCGTACTGCAACACGTTTATCTTCACAGCTCCTTCAAACCATCGTGTTTGTGTGGAATACGCCATTCGACAGAGTGTGACAGGGCTGGATGGATGCTTGAGTGATTAGAAAACATTTAACTGATGATGGATTCCAGTGGTGGTAACACTGTGCTAGTGAAAACATTGCTTTTTGAAATTCATACACACGCATACGCACAGACACACAAAAGGGTGTGTCTACAGGAGTAAACAAACATGCGTGGATTTACACACACACATACACACACACACAATGGACTATGAAAGCACAGGAGCAATAGTTGTGTCAGAACTCTGGTGAGCTTTCCAATGAGTTTAGCTCAATCCACGGCACCACTCAATCTCCACCACCGATGAACTCATCTCTCCACCTCTGTGCGCTCTGTCAAACCGGCTCTGGGGAGGGCGGCTCCAGGCCCTGTCTGGGAATCTGAATTCCGCTGCGTTACCCTCCCCTGCTGTGCGGCTCACACCTTTCCTGCCAACCTCCCTCATCAAAGTGTCTCAAACTACAAACCCTGAAAAACAACCAGTTCCCAGCTCTAAAAAACATTCCTCCGCCTGCTTTCTGGGATGATCAGGGCTGTAAAAGCTACCCCGCGCACCACATCACTGCCTCGGTCAAGACTCTGTGCCACTGTGCTGGACGGAGGAGGGGCCGTGGCTTCGGTACGGTGGTTGGAAGGTCCTGCTAGGCCTGGCCTGGGTGGTGGCTGAGGGTCCATAAGGATTAAGCTGTGTTCTTATCTGTATGGACCCAATGGCCCAGAACCGCTCCATCCTTTCAGCCGGCCCGAAGCCCTCTAGCTGGCCCGGTGCTGCTGGGGAAGGAGCTCCTTCAGTCGCCCTGTAATGGGCTCACTCACGGCTGGTGCTCCAGAACACATCCATGCATGTAATCGTTGGCAGGCGGCCAAGACAATCACAACACTTGTGGTTGTTCAGACAAGTATGTGGCAAGCGTCCTCACACACACACACCACCATTCATCCCATGTATACATCCACATACAAATGAATAGACACCAGTGGGGAAAAAAGTGTCAGGTTCCCATAAAATAAGCTTGATGTGGACACGGTAATCTCTGACTCATTTTACAGCAAAGGCAATGACTTCTTCGATTCAGACAGAAGAAGTTCAGACTCCAAGCCTTTTTCCTCAACTTCCTCTTCCCTGATAAGGTTTAAGCGAGTGGTTATGAAGAGTAGCAGACAACATTCGATTACTGGAACGCGTAATGTCATTTTAAGAAAACGAGAGATGCCCTGCTATTTAAATGTGCTTTTGTGATTGCTAAAAACCAATTGGCAGCACAGATGTGTATAAAGCCGAGCGACCAGTCAAAACGGATTAGTGAAAGTGGTTGCAGGTGGAAAAAAACCCAACCTCAAGAGGTTTACAGATAAAGAGGAATCTGCTTAGTGAGAAGCTAAGTGCCAAATGTACTGGTCGCATACCATTGGCTCGTGAGACATCAAAGGATAATTTACCGGAGCAATTTATTTAAGCCTTAAAAAACATCGTAATTTGAGGTGGACCGATGTGCTTTCATTCACATCTCATCCCTTAGATTGGTAAGGGTGACAAGAAATGTAATGTGCAGAAAAGGGCAGTTGGAGAAGCAGGCTGGCACCATTGTGTCATCCAATCCTTGGCCACAGAGGATGTACTCTGCTATAGAGAAACAGAGCTCCTCTAGATTGGATGACTTTTCCAGGTATTGTGGGCGAACTCATCCACTCACTACAGAGTACCAGGTGTTCATTTCAACACAAACATCATCTGCATGCACAATCGGATAGGCCGTGATCTGGCAGGGGGCTGAACCTTTATAAAATAAAAATGTAAAAAAAAAAATACAACCGAACAGAAATAGCTTCACCACAGTCTCCACCATCATTGTTAGTATTTTTTTTTTCTTAAACATTTGGTTGTAAATTCAAACAGAAATAAGTCAATGTCAAAAGTCCCAATAGAATACCACATACAGTAGACGCTTATTCCAATCCAATATCCAATGTCCGCCTTCCCTCCCAAAAGCAGATGATTGTTCATCACGAACGCAAAAAAGAAAATACACACAAAGTCCTCCACGTGCTTAAGACCCGTCCTGGTGCCCCCTCCACCCATCTCCGTGCCCCTGGTTCTGGCCCAGGACACCTGTACACCTCCAGCCCACCAGGGAATGTGTGTGTGTGGCATGTGTACATGTAGGAACGGGGTCGGGGGTTAGGGGAGGGTCACACCCATGCTAAATACAGCTCGATCAACAGAAGAGGAATCTCACTTGCTCATGTACAAAAGAACAGGAATAAGACACCGAGCTAGCCGACTGTGTTCGCTTAGCATCAGGGCTGCCTGCTCAGCCTGCAAGACCATCACGTCCACCACTGGTCTCTCTCTGGTCTCTCTCCGAGAGTCTCACCTCGCTGTACATCCCTCTGTAATTGTTCGAGCGTCACACTCGCTGCAGAGTTAAACTGTATATCCCAGGTGAACGGACGCGGGTGGTTGTGATCGCTGGCACTCACGACGGATTCTGTTGAGGTGGCAGCCGATGACAGGTGAGACCAGGTGGCGAATGTGACAGCGTGACAGGGACGATGAGGATCACATGTGCTCGAAGCCAGGGAATATGTGGAGGAGGAGGAGTCGTGACCAAAAAAAAAAATGAAAAAACGAAAAGTTACATCATTCCTGTGTTCTTCCACTGTAATTGGTCACTGTTTGAATTCCATATATTTATATCCATATATATTTATATATATTCTTTTTACAATTAAAAACACCATGAAGATGACAGACTATTTGGTTTCTTTTGTCTAAGTAGAAGCTTTTTTTTTTTCCATTTAAATAAATGCATATAAATATGTTTCTCTTCTCATTTTCAGTTTACAGTAGACTGTCCCTCTGTTTCCTCATCCATATGAATATGCACATATTTTAGTTTTTCAGATGTTTTACGTTTACTTCCTCATTGTCTACTCATCCCTTGTACACAAGAACTCTCCGCAGTCTTGACCTCAAGACACCAGGGTCGGTTCACTGTAAAACCAAAACAGGAAGTGAGAAGGGTCACGCTGTCCTCTCACTGGCCACGCTGGGCCGAGTCTCTGTGGGGTTCTCTGGAGCTCACTAACTGGGTCTCTGTAGGTCCGTTAGGGCTCCGCCCCCCTGCTTCTCCGCTGCCATTGGCTGTCAGGAAGCACACAGTCTCTCTGGCTTCGGGAGGGGCGGAACCACAGAGGTTCTTCCTGCCTTCCTGCTTCCTGTGCACGTGAGCCAATGCCCTGAGCTGCTCCTGGGCCTCCTCCAATAGCAGCGCCACCTCGTCCTGCCGCCCAATCGCAGACGAACAGGAAGTGGAGGAGGCCTTGCGTGCGACCAGGCCGGCCCTTCCTCCTGCTTCCTTCCCGGGCGTGGCGGCGGCGGTGGAGGCGGAGCTGCTGGTTTGCATACAGGAGACCTCGTCCTGCAGGGCCTGGACCGAGGGGATGATGGGGATGGAGCAGGTGCGGAGCGGAGGGGAGCGTCCGGGGCACCGTGACTGTCTCAGGCTCCTGGTGAAGGTGGAGGTCACCTCCTGGACCTCGAGGCGCACCTCCACTCTGCTTCCCCACCCCGCCGAGCGCTGCGCCAAGCCAGGGGGCCGCATGTGTAGAAACGCATCCTGTCTGGGGTCAGAGTTCACCCTCACCACCTGGCACCTGCCGGGACGGAGAGAGGGGAGGGGGGAGAGGCGGAGGGGAGAGGGGGGGAGAGAGGGGAGAAGGGGGGGGGGGGAGAGGCGGGGGGGAGAGGGGAGAGGCGGGGAGGGGGGGGGGGAGAGGGGAGAGGGGGGGAGAGAGAGGGGAGAAGGGGGGGAGAGAGCGTAGGAGATGGAGAGAGTGGGAGGGGAGGAACATAAGGGAAGGTGAGGAGGCGAGAGAAACATGTGGAGAAAATAAATAAATTGAGCGTCATTTCCTCCTGAGCACCTTCCCCACTTTAAAAAATAAAAATAATAATTGTATTTATTATGCAAGAACAAACAAACAGACATACATAGACAAGAACAAGTATACATAAACACAATGTATACAAAGCAAATACCAGGGGGTAGGGGTTATAAAGGCAGTAAATATGAAACAATCAATCTACAAATAAACCAAAGTGGGCCTTCCTCACTTTGAGTGCGAGCTTTGATTTGGGATTCGGACTCTCAAGTACCCAGGGGAACAGAATGGGGGGCGTCAGGGGGGTCAGATCCAAACCGCTGTCTCAGAAATGAGCCTGACATGTCTTTCCTATTCTCATCTAGCCAAGCACATGTAAAAAACAAATCCTGTCAAGGGATATGAGCTGGGAGAGAGGTTAGAGGGAGTTTACCTGATACATTATTGATCTGCTGTCTCACAATGGGGATATGGTGATGATTCTGTTAGCGACGTAGCGATGTAAATGCTCACTAGTGTTCCCAGACACGTTTGAGATCTGCGTTTCTCTTCTGTTTAGGGCTGGGTATCGAGTCGAATTTCAAGAATCGATTCCGATTCACAAGGTTCAGAATCGATTATCACAATTCGATTCGATTCAATATTGATTCGGTTAGTGTTACTAAAACCTGTTTTTCTTAGCTGTAACCTTAATTACATGACTGCCAAGTTATTCAACACATCAATACTAGGGCTGGGTATCGATACTGATTTCCAAAAATGAATGAATGGATGAATCATTGAATGAATCAATGAACTATTAATTTATTCATTCATTAAATAAAAGATCGATTTTGGGATTCATGAATCGATCTGAATCATTTGATTCAGAATCGATTCAGAATCAATGAATCAATTTTTTAAACAGCCCTACTTCTGTTGTCTGTGTTCAACGCAGGGTCTGATTGGGGGGAGTGTTTCTGATCCGAAACCCCAAAACTTAATGAGACAGAGAGAGTCATAGTCAAATTTGCGCCCCCCCCCCCCCCCCCCCCCCCTCCCTCAGGTCCTTCAACACAGCGTCTGATTGGGGGGGGATGTGTCACGTTGATTTCTCTCAAGTGGAGTCAAATGTATTTACAAAGCACATTTAAAAACAATGCTATTCCAAAGTCATGGGGCTGCAATAGCAAAGCGCTAATCTCAAAGCTCTCTCTCCCGCCCCTCTCTCCTTTTTTCTCAAAGTTAAGCGGCGCATAAACCACCTCACCTTAGAACAACACCCACCCTCTTCCATCACCGTCTTGATTGAGCAATCCAAAGCTCATTACGTTTGTGTAATAATTCATAATCCTCAATACAGGCTAGCTGCTCTTGCCGCATAAATATTTAACTTCCAATCACTTTTAGTTATACAGTAGTAGCCTAATCAGACAGTTAAGAGGGGGGGGGCAAATTCGACTATGACTCTCTCTGTCTCATTAAGTTTTGGGTTTTGGATCAGAAACACATAACGACGATGGTCAGGGTTGATTTAATCAATCAATCTATCAAAGCTTTATTTGTATGGCGCATTTCATACCCAGAGGCAACACAATGCGCTTTACAGAGAACAAGGGAGGTGGGCATACGACCCACTCTCTACATATTCCAGAGGGAAGCAAAAAAACAGTTTCACCCGGGGGCCAGATAAGTGAGCTGTAAAAATTCTTCCCTGACCCCTCTCAACAAGGCGATCGAGCAAGCTCCTGGAGTATGTTTGTCTACCGGCTAAGAACATTTATAAAGCAATAAATTACATTTTCAGAGTAAGAGAAGCTAAAAACATCACAGGAGAGACATGGCAAACACTGCTGTGTGTTTGCTATGGCCCAGGCCTAAAGCCGGAAGTGGGCTGGTGTATGTCTGTGTGTACGTGTCTGTGTGTGTGTGTGTGGAAGTGGGCTGGTGTATGTCTGTGTGTGTGTTTGTGTGTGTGTGTGGAAGTGGGCTGGTGTATGTCTGTGTGTACATGTGTGTGTGTGTGTGTGTGTGTGTGTGTGTGTGTGTGTGTGTGTGTGTGTGGAAGTGGGCTGGTGTATGTCTGTGTGTACGTGTGTGTGTGTGTTAACTAAATGCTATGACATCCACAGCAGACACAGGGGTATCTATCGGACTGTGTGTGTGTGTGTATGCGTGTGTGTGTGTGTGTGTGTGTACGTGTGTGTGTGGAAGTGGGCTGGTATATGTCTGTGTGTGTGTGTGTGTGTGTTAACTAAATGCTACGACATCCACAGCAGACACATTTAAATCACCATGTCAGAGCATCCTCTGAGATAGTGTAAAAGTGAGGTCAGGGTGCTAAAACTCAATCACATTACAACATTCAGAGAGTTAAATCTGCTTTGACAGAGGAAGTACCGCACAATCCAGACAATGTCCAGCCAGCAGATCAAATATGTGAGAGGTACAGTATATCATCACTGAGCTGTGGGTCAGCGGAAAATAATAACATGGAGGTGTAAAGCGGTCTCAGGTGGACTTGGGACTTGATTATCCTGCGCTAGTGGATCGCTAGCCTCTCTGTGATGTAACTGGCTGAAACTGGTATTGATATGCGTTGATAAGTCAGAGGAGCATGGACCTGAGATCATAGGCAGTGTGGGGAAGATGAGGGTCGAAGCTCCTGACACCTGTTATGCTGTGTTCACACCGGGCGCGGCAAGAAAATTAGCGCCGCCCAGTTTGCCCAATCTCGCCGTGGGATCAAAGGGTCGCCGCGCGAATCTGCCGCAGAAAGTTCAAGAAATAAAATAACTTTTGCGAATGTCGCCATGCGGCGAATCCTGGCCACCGCGCCGCCGAGTTCGGCGATTCGCCCCGCCCGTGCCGCCCGCCGCCCAGTTCGCGCGAATTGTATTGACTTTCTATGTAAACTCGCCGTGCCGCAGGAAAAATTCACGCCCGGTGTGAACACAGCATTACACATGGGGCAGATGAGGGTAGAAGCTTCTGACTAGCGATGCACTGACACCTGTTACACCTCATCTCTTCAAGAAGTACTACAACAATCCTCCCTCCTAAGCACTTATTGTATTGTATTGTATTGCACTGTACTTTAGATTGCTATTCTTGCACTTTGCCTTCAGCACTAGATTATGCTCTAAGTCACTTGTTTTAGTTAGAAGATGCACTTGTGAGTTCTGGCAAGTAGTAGTACATTGGCTTTTCCTACGTTAAATGCAATTATTGTGAGTCGCTTTGGATAAAAGCGTCTGCTTAATGACTGTAATGTAATGTAATGTACACCTGCGCATGTAGTTACAACATTGTAGTTACTATGTAGTATGTTGTAGGTGGATGGTTGGGGGAAATTGATTGATTGATTGGTTGATTGATTGATTGGAGGTTAGTATGAGAATCTAGGAAAATAACTCTTACTCTAAGAGTTACTTAAAATACTCTTATACAGTACACTGATATTGTCTAAAATGTCAGGTTGTGGGGTTGACGGCAGTCGGGAGAGTGAGATGTGAGACATCAGTGTTTTGTTTGTTGTGTTACTGGATGTTTGCAAGTCGACCGATATGCTGCCACAACAAATGTCTGTCAACTCGCTGCTTCCTGATTGGTTGTCTCTGACTGTGACGGCGTGCCGTGTTCTGTGGCGTGCCAAGACTGATTGGCTGCGGGGGTAGCAGTCATCATGCTCCTAATTGAACTGATGAATGGACTCAGACAGGGAATGCTGCCACAGCAGTAATCAAGGGCTGCGATTTGACATACCTGCCAGTTGGGGGCAATCCAACAGATAGTTTGGGAAAGAGAAGACGTTTGGTTGGTTAAGTACCCCAACAACATCAATGAGTAATTGGAATCATTAAGACACAATTCGTAACCTCCTGCTGTTAGCGATAGGGATATCCTGAGGTAGAAAGACAGTCTACATAATGTAGTTATAATAACATTATGTTCTAACGCCATAATTCCTTACTGGACTGACCTTGACGCCAAAAACAACAAAAAACAACTATTACCGACTAGAGTTAGTGACCTTGGAGAACAGTTAGGTCACAGAGGAAACAGACTCTCTCCCTCATGTGAAAATCCTTCAGCGCTGGTATCCTGAGAGTTGGTCTGCGGTATTTCCATATTTCAATTATGACTGTGTTCCTTTCACACGGGGGGGGGTTGGGGAGAAAGACCGCTGGGATCCGACAGGTTTATCTAAAAATACTGGGGAGCAAAACGGCAGACAGCACAACAGTCTGTCTGGATGCCATGCAGCCCTTTCCTGGAGATAGCGCAGCTCGTCCTGACAAGCATGACATGAAAGAAATAGGCTTTTCTGCCAGCCTCGTTGTGACTGTCAAACGCAAGTCAGGTGGCCATCTCGCTCTCTCTCGCTCTCTCCCCTCTCCACCTCTTCCTCCACTTGCCGACTTCCATCTTCCTCCCTGTCCCTGTCTCTCTTTCTCTCCCCCCCCCACCCTCCCTCCCTCCTCCCTCTCTCATTGTGCAACGTCTGCCTTTGATATTGAGTGTTGCCATGGCAACTCCGGCTGGTGGCGCAAGGAGGGGTGCGTCGTGAGTGTGTGTGTGTGTGTGTGTGTGGGGTTCTTTCTTTCTGTTGATGTGAATGTGGGTCAGCACCTAGCAATCGCCTATGGGACCATCAGCATACACTCCTTGTAAAAGTACTCTTTAGTCAGTACCGTAGCGATTCCGCTCGCAAGATCCAATCCACTGGTTCCCCACGTTCCCATCGACCCCCTTCTGCTGTTGTTTCTCTCTGTGAAAGACTCCTTCCGCTGAAACTACTCATCGGTTAATGTTTCTCCTCATTAGTCCCCTCAAACCTCGGAGCTTTTAAGTGAGCGATGCTTCCTTTCATTCTGACCATTGTATTCAGGCAGTGGAGAGAGAGAGAGAGGTAGGGGGAGAGAGAGAGAGGGAGAGAGAGAGAGACAGGGAGAGAGAGATGGAGAGAGAGTGGGAGGGGGAGAGAGATAGAGAGAGAGGGAGAGAGAGAGAGGGAGGGGGAGAGAGAGATAGAGAGAGGGTGATAGAGGGAGAGAGAGATAGAGAGAGAGAGAGAGACAGAGGGAGAGAGAGATGGAAAGGGAGAGATAGAGAGGGTGATAGAAAGAGGGCGATAGAGAGGGAGAGAGAGATAGAGGGAGAGAGAGATGGAGAGAGAGGGAGAGAGAGATGGAGAGAGAGAGATAGAGAGAGATGGAGAGAGAGAGAGAGGGAGAGAGAGAGAGGGAGAGATAGAGAGAGGGAGAGAGAGAGAGAGGGAGAGAGAGAGAGGGCGATAGAGAGAGAGAGAGATAGAGAGAGATGGAGAGAGAGAGAGAGAGAGAGGGAGAGAGAGATAGAGAGAGGGCGATAGAGAGAGAGGGAGAGAGAGATGGAGAGAGAGATAGAGAGAGGGCGATAGAGAGAGAGGGAGAGAGAGAGTAGTATGGTCCTATTCTGTGGCCATTAGCAGACGATTCACAGTGCAGCCAGAAGGTGAGACTCCCCCTTTGAAATGACACCTCGTCTGAAGATCACAACGGAGAATTAACTTACTTTCATCTCTCACGCATTGAGAAGCAGAGAGAGAGAGATAGAGAGAGAGATAGATAGAGAGAGAGAGAGAGAGAGATGGAGAGAGAGAGAGAGAAATAAAAAAAGATGACAGAGCAGTGAAAAACTTTCGACGAAATTTGCACTCATGAAATGAAACCTAGGGCTTTGTCAGCAAAGATGCTGTGTTCATTTCTAGTGCTTTATTTGCAATGACTCAACAGTAAGGGAGGTAGAGAGAGAGAGAGAGAGATGGAGAGAGAGAGAGAGAGAGAGAGAGAGGGAGGGAGAGAGAGGGGGGGAGAGAGAGAGAGACAGGGAGAGAGTGACAGGGAGAGAGAGAGAGAGGGAGGTAGAGAGAGGGAGAGAGAGAGAGAGGGAGAGAGAGAGAGGGAGAGAGACAGAGGGAGAGACAGAGAGAGAGAGAGGTAGAGAGAGAGAGAGAGACAGAGAGAGAGAGATGGAGAGAGAGAGAGAGATGGAAGGATAGCGGAGGGGAAAGGAAGTTGCGATGGCCCAGGAGATGGGGAGACAGGGATTCTTATTTAAAGATGACAGA
Organism: Borostomias antarcticus; assembly: GCF_949987555.1. Classification (NCBI taxonomy): domain Eukaryota; kingdom Metazoa; phylum Chordata; class Actinopteri; order Stomiiformes; family Stomiidae; genus Borostomias; species Borostomias antarcticus. Next base: position 1,768,744 of record NC_140235.1, on the reverse strand, counting down.
TGGATCTGTGAGCCAGATGTGAGAGGTGTTGGAGGTGATTCCAGAGGGACAAACCGAGCTCCGGAATAATGGCTCCATCTCCTACACCTTCGTTCCTGCATTATTTCTTTTAAACAAAAGTCGGACCACCATGCTGCCAGTTGGAATATTATTACTCAGACACTAAGGAGGCAGACATAGAGAAGATTGAATAAGTAAAAAGTCTAGGGCCTTGCGTCTCCTTGACACAGAGACAGAATTGCTTTGACTGGCAATTCAGCGCCGTGTCTGGGCCGCACAGAACCGACCCAAATCAATTGTTCAGGAGCGTCTAGCTTACCCCCTCTGAGACACCACCTCCCTCTCGGTAGATTCCATTTCCTGCAGGTGTTGGTAGGCGGGGCCTGAATACTTGGATCCTCCAATAGGATTGAGCCTCCCCCTGGGTATGGGCGGAGTCCTGCGAGGCGCTGTCCAATGGGTGGCGCGACATCTCTGGTCTGGACTGTGGGACAGGGACCCACTTCTGGAAAACAACCAAAGGAATTAAGTAGATTGTTGAGTCTTTTGGTATTCTAATACTTTTAACTGTATGCTTCATTTCTGCAACGGTTAGCGTATAGGGTGCTTTTAACGCCCAAACGCAGTGACAAGACTGATTTCTGGGCTTGTGTTGCGACATTTTAAACTGCAACGGAAAAGTAACTGACTCTCCTACAGTTACACATCATAGAGAGTCTACCTTCATATTTTCACCTTGTTATGTGCAGATTTAGTTATATAAAAATGACCACAAATCATCACTATGAATTATGTGAAGTGTCGCCCTGAAAATATTGCTTGGTGATGCGTTGTCATTGTATGATAATTCCATATTACTGAACCAACGTTACTGTACATAGGAGTTGATTGAATGGGAGTTAACGCAGCCCCCCTCCACGATTCCAAATTGCAGCACTATCGTCAAAATTAGCAACCCAGTTTAAAACCGACATAACGCCGCTAGATTTAAAACAAAAACAGAATTGTTTAGAGGACACTGAGCTACAAAGTCAGCTAAATTATTATCACCAAACGTTGTCTGGTTTTATACATTTACAGTTTTTGTGACGTTGTCGCCACAGAGTGGGTGTTAACGTAGCCCCTTCCACTAAGTACATGTCAGCTCCTCATGTCACCGAGTCTTTGGTGTCCCTGCGCTGTCCCTCTCGTACGGGAGGGTGTGGTCTGTGGTTTCACACAAGCTTTTCCAAAGAGCTGTTAGCACGCGAGCTGGGACGTGATTGACTGATCACAGCCGCGGGGGACTCTCTCCACTGCCAGATCACTTCTTATTGATATTTCAATACACAATAAGAAGCTGAGAGAAGACATGAATGGTTATTAATGATCCACCCTTGTGTACAAGCCTTGTGAAACAGCTGTTTCTGCTGTCAACGCCAGCATTGAATAAAGAGATGAACAAGTAGTTCCTCAACACGGTGTTCAGTACAGTAGCAGAGAGAACCAGAGGGTTTTTCTATTTTGGAATCCTATAGAATAGTGTTCAAATTTCTAAGCTGAGTGCAATCGAACCAACTATGATGTTGATTTGAAGACATAATTAATAGCAAGGCAACGCAAAATACTTTTACAATCCAGCTGGCGACTAAAACAGAGTTGAGCATCCAAATGTTTTGGATCTTCTTAATATTTAACAGCATGGGCATGGATTACTTTTAAGCAGAGGGATTGGTTCATCATGGAATCTAAACAGACAAAAATAGACACACTGTGAATGAAATTCAAGTCTCACCAAAGTGTTCTGTTTTCTTACTTGACTGTTGTTCTAACTTTGTAGTTCGTTCTCATAGATCAGTCTGTTAAAACTACAAATTCTTCCTGTGTGACATCACTTCCCTGTCCTCTTCATCCTGAAACTATGTCACTTCCTTTTTCACTGTATAACCTATCGACCTCGTCCACATCTGACTCACTCAGCCCGGATTCACTTCCTGTGCTAGAGTCCGACTCTGCAGAATCGTAACAGAATAAAACTATTGTCTTTGTTTAAAACCAGCATGACCGACCACTCAGCGTGTTCTTTGAAATCTAAACTAAACCAAGTAAGATTTTTCCTTTAAAACACACAAACAATGGTCTCTGTAGTGCACTTGTTATTATGCAGAGAAAGTTTGCAATACAATATCCATGAGATCTGTAAAGTATGTGGGATTCCTTGCTGTTGCCTCTCAATACTCAATGAAAACCAGCAGTATACTGTAGAAACACAGCAGTCTCAGGAATAGCCTGCAACTCAGCTTGACTATTATGGGATATTATGACATGAAAGTAGTCAGCTGTTGCAGCAGCTGAGATGAGAGAACAAGGCAGTTGCCATGGAGAGGAATCAATGGAAAAACACTGACAACTAGGATGATATTCAACAAGCTGTTTTGAATCATCAGCTTTCATTCGATTCAATTATTTGCCAGGTTGCCCTGAATATAAATAGCATAATAGCAAAACACAGGATCACATTTGGTGGCATCAATGGAAAAAAAGCATGATTCATAAACATCATCGCTGTATCACGCCCGAGCATTAGAAAGGCGATAGAAAGTGTTCGAAATGTGCTTCATGTGTTTAAGCATTAGTCAGTTAACTAATACGGTACATGCTTAAATGCATCACCAAGCGTGTGCGATTCACAATGTGCACATTTCAGCGCCAGTTATGCTTCAGTTATCAGCTCCAACACACACACACACACACACACACACACACACTGCGTCTCCTAACCAAAAGCCTAGCAAAGCATTACATTGAGCAATGACTACAGTTGTGTTTGTTCAGTTAAAGCCTCACTACATTGCACAGTAGTGTTTCCTACGCATGAATAGAAATGTTGGTCTGTGTTGTAGACACAGCCCTGACTCCCCTCTGCCAAGTTAAGGCCCTGCGCATAGATATTTATCACCAATTACAATTACTATCATTCTTTAGAGTGTTCAATAAATCTACCATTATCTCTGACTGAGCTGTAATGTGGCTAATTCAGTTACTCCCCCCCACTGCCCCTCACTGACTTATTCTAAGAGACATTGAACTTTGCTTTATTGCACATCATTATAATTATACACAATTACAATCATCATCCTCCTTCTTATTCTTCTTCTTATTATTATTATTATTATACTTATTATTATTATTATCATCATCATAGTTTCTCTGCTTACATGTTGTACCAAAATGAACAACTCATCCCTGTTCTGACTCAACAATAATGGCAGACTGCCAGACATATTAAGCCTCTCGTCACAGTGAGACATGTCTACTGAGGAAGCCATTTAGTTTAGGATTAGGCTATCTTAGGAAAGAAATGGATGAGGTGAGGGGGGTGGGGCTATTCAATCTAACCACTGAATGCCATTAAATTTTACAGCGTGCTTTTTTTTACCAACAAACTTCTGCCATAACCACGCCCCCGCGAGTTTTCATTGGACACCCTAACCCTAAGCCTAACCCTATGAAAACTTGCGGGGGCGTGGTTATGGCAGAAGTTGGTTGGTAAAAAAAATCACGCCATTTTACACAGTGCACCTTTAATCTGCGTTTGGGTCTGTGCCCGTGTGGACCTTGAGCATCATACCTGTGGTGTTTCCTGGCGCTGGGACCTCTGGAGCTCTTGGAAGGAGCTGTGGGGCTGCACTGGGCAAAGCTGGACTCGCAAACAGCGCCCCCTTGTGGCTGGGGGGACCTCTTGCAGTACTGCAAAATAAAACACGAGCATGGTTTAGCATTCTGGACAGTTGACTGCAGATCATGCAGTTCATTCTGGCCAACTTAGCATAACTTGACACAACAGGTGGTTTGCTTCGCATCACCATCTGGGAACTCTTCATTGGAAACTGTTTGGGCAGGTGATTAGATTAACCATCACCTATCTATTATTTTCGTTTCATTTCAAACCATTATTTATACTCATAAAGCACTGAGGTTTCCCTCATTTACAGTGTTGACGAGTTCACACAGAGACACAAATATCAACAGAACAAATACAATACACAATAATAATAATAATAATAATAATAATAAACAGTTACAGGTCAGTTATGAGCCAAGGCGCAGGCTCCATGATGGAAGCCGCAGTGTTCATGTCCGCGGTTTTGTGTTGTTTTTTCGTCTAATTTTGTCATTGTCAATTCCGCCTTCGCCAATGTGGAACTCGCACATCACTACCAGGTACCTTTATATCTAATGACCGTTCCCTCCACAATAGAATGGATGAACTCCAGCTGCTAGTAGAGAATTACAAAGACTTTTCCCCATCTGCTCTCATGACCTTCACGGTCTCATCTCTCGAGTCCACCTACAGGTTCGAGATCAACCAGCTGCTGTCCTGGTGCGGCCTAAACAACCTGGAGCTCCACGCTCTCAGGCCAGTGGAGATGATTGTAGACTTCAGGAAGAAGCCAGCCCCTCTCCCCACCATCACACTGAGTGACACCCCGGTGACCACTGTCGACTCCCGAGAAGAGTACCATTGTTGACTTTGACATTTTGAATTTATTCAGCTGCCTCAGGAAGTGCATCATCTGCTGTGCTTTTTTTCACCAAAAAAGCACAAGATGTTCAGCTCCCTCACCAAAAAAGCACAGATGTTCAGTTCCCTCACCAAAAAAGCACAAGATGTTCAGTTCCCTCACCAAAAAAGCACAAGATGTTCAGTTCCCTCACCAAAAAAGCACAAGATGTTCAGTTCCCTCACCAAAAAAGCACAGATGTTCAGTTCCCTCACCAAAAAAGCACAAGATGTTCAGTTCCCTCACCAAAAAAGCACAAGATGTTCAGTTCCCTCACCAAAAAAGCACAAGATGTTCAGTTCCCTCACCAAAAAAGCACAAGATGTTCAGTTCCCTCACCAAAAAAGCACAGATGTTCAGTTCCCTCACCAAAAAAGCACAAGATGTTCAGTTCCCTCACCAAAAAAGCACAAGATGTTCAGTTCCCTCACCAAAAAAGCACAGATGTTCAGTTCCCTCACCAAAAAAGCACAAATGTTCAGTTCCCTCACCAAAAAAGCACAGATGTTCAGTTCCCTCACCAAAAAAGCACAAATGTTCAGTTCCCTCACCAAAAAAGCACAGATGTTCAGTTCCCTCACCAAAAAAGCACAAAATGTTCAGCTCCCTCACCAAAAAAGCACAGATGTTCAGTTCCCTCACCAAAAAAAGCACAGATGTTCAGCTCCCTCACCAAAAAAGCACAAGATGTTCAGCTCCCTCACCAAAAAAGCACAAGATGTTCAGTTCCCTCACCAAAAAAGCACAGATGTTCAGTTCCCTCACCAAAAAAGCACAAATGTTCCGTTCCCTCACCAAAAAAGCACAGATGTTCAGTTCCCTCACCAAAAAAGCACAAAATGTTCAGCTCCCTCACCAAAAAAGCACAGCGGAGGATGAACTTCCTGAGGCAGCTGAAGATATTCAACATGCCAAAGGCAACGATGGTTCTCTTCTACACCTCCATAATCCAGTCCATCCTCACCTCCTCCATCACCATCTGGCTCTCAGGCAGACTGCAGCGCATCATCCGCTCTGCTGAGAGGGTGATTGGCAGTAGACCGTCATCCCTATATGACCTGCACGCCTCCAGGACCCTGAAACGGGCCAATAAGATCGCGGCCGCCCCCTCCTATCCTGGTCATGGTCTCTTGACCCTCTCTCCTCTGGCAGGAGTCTGCGGTCCATCAGGACCGGGTCCACACTCCACAGAAACAGCCTCTTTCCCACGGCCATCAGACTCCTCAACAAGACTCGGGTCCCCCCGCTACGCCCCCCCCCCTCCCACACTGACTCTATAACCCCTGCACCACCTGCACATGACCCCTGATTGTCCTACATAACTTAACGGCACACACACACACACACACACACACACACACACACTGCGCTCACTGTACATAACACCGCTCACCCACCACACTACAATCTGCACACACTGTACTGTACACACACACACACACACACACCGCACTCCATTCTGTATATAGCACACATACTGTACTGTAATTGTGCCTCCACCTTTATTTTTGTATTATACTTTTAACCATATATCGTAATTTGTACATTACACTGCATTTTGTTGTACTGTTTTTTGTAATTGCACCAGTTTTTGTACCTTTTTCACTATCATGTCTTTGCAGTGTCTTGTCCTGTCCTGCTCCCTGTCCTATAGCGTCTACAACACCGTCTGCCTTAACGTCAAATTCCTAGTGTGTATGAACTATATACTGTACAGTACATGGCAGGAAACAGATATTGAGTACAGAGCTAAAAACTAGCTAGCTACGAACACTGAAGAGCATTACACTACTGTAATGACTACTGTAACGGTGTGTTTACAGGTCTCTCTAAAAAATCGATCAGACAGCTGCAGCTGATTCAGAACGCTGCTGCTCGAGTCCTCACTAAGACTAAGAAAGTGGATCACATCACTCCAGTTCTAAGGTCTTTACACTGGCTTCCTGTCTGTCAAAGAATTGACTTTAAAATACTGCTGTTGGTTTATAAAGCACTGAATGGTCTAGGGCCAAAATATATTTCTGATCTGCTCATATGCTATGAACCATCCAGACCCCTCAGGTCGTCTGGCACAGGCCTGCTTTCTGTCCCCAGAGTTAAAACAAAACATGGAGAAGCAGCGTTCAGTTTTTATGCCCCACATATCTGGAACAAACTTCCAGAAAACTGCAGGTCTGCTGCAACTCTTGGTTCTTTTAAAACAAGCCTGAAGACTTTTCTTTTTGCCACTGCTTTCTAAGAGGAGCTATGTTTATCAGTATACTGCACTGTAACTTTTATTCCTGTATTCTATCTGTCCTGCTTTTTGTTTTAAATGTCTATAATGACTTGCTTTTTGTTTTAATGCTTTTAATTTGTCCTGCCTTTTGTTTTAAATGTCTATAATGTCTTGCTTTTTGTTTTAATGCTTTTAATGTCTCATGTAAAGCACCTTGAATTGCTCTGTGGCTGAAATGTGCTATATAAATAAACTTGCCTTGCCTTGCCTTGCCTTACACATTTGAATGCTGACGTGTTTGTGCAAAATCATTGGTTATTGTGTTTTCTTCAATTCGACCATGGTGTAATATTATAGGATTGAAATACAATAATATTGTATGCTAACTATGAACAACGGGCACACACTTTCGACTTACGATACCAATAGGAGAGATATGAACACAGACGTGCCATTTCTTAGGACTGTTCTTAGGAGGTTCTTAAGAACACATTAAAGAAAAGACGTAACCCAATGTTCCCTTTGGAGTAGTGCCTTGCGATTGGGATTCTCTAACAGCGTGCTCACACACATGCCCTCTCACAGAGCACCAGTTTGAGATAGTCCATCCGTTGACCGCAGAAGAATGATCACAGGAATTTAAATGGAACTTAAATGGCGTTCCAATTTCTGTGAGAGACAGAGAAAGGAGATTGAGAGAGAGAGAGAGATCGGGAGAGAGAGAGAGATCGGGAGAGAGAGAGAGAGAGAGAGAGAGCATCTCAAGTGTACCAGGAGAGTGGTGATCATTGATGAGGGACGATAGCGGAGCCCAGCCATGTTCATTGAATATTAATTGTACAATGTTATCATGATTATCAGCTTAATACTGTGCTTTGGAACTATATATCACAGATTCCCTAAAACATTATTTCATGATTTTCCAGAAGAAAGTCGTGGCAAATGGAATAAAATGTCCAGCGTCCAGTGAGGTCATTGGATGTGTATATTTAGTTTTTCTGCGATTTCCGTGATTCTGTCTTCCAAGTAGGAAAACAGCTAAAGTACACTGATGTTTTTAAAAAGGCCTACACACAGAATTTAAGCATTTAAACTAAATAATATCAATTTAAACAAGCGTGACTTCGCCTCTTTAAAACAATGTGACCAATACAAAATGCACGGTATCAATTATATCTCTGCTTTCCCCCTAGTCTTTGCTGCAATCCTAAGATGTTGCCCACATTGTGCAAGAACTACTACACCTTAGCTAAGAGCAGAATTCATACGCTACAATAGATTCCTTTATTAAATTATTGCTTCAATGATAAGTTCACTATTTTCGACCTTATTGGACCCCATTTGTGGCGTCTACCATGAACCTGACACAGAGAGACCATCATTTGACTGATCGTTCCAGTATTGAGCTAGCTACAGTTTTCCTGCAGGCGTGCACACGGCTACAGTAGAAGTCAACTGGGCAACCGTTGCAATTCATGTGCTTTTCCGAGACCGGAAGCACAGGGTGTAATCTCAGTATGCTGTCCTGTGAAATGTATCGCAATCCGAATATTTGCACATGTTTGGCATGGCATGCACACAGTGCTCTGTGGCAAAAACAAGCCCCAGCGGAATGCTTATCGAAGCCATGCCAAACATGTAAAAATATTTGGATTGCAATACATTTCACACAAGAGCATACTGAGACCGATAAGTGTGCCTGCAGAAAAACGGTATCTCCTCTTGTATATCAATAAAACTGGAGGGAAAGTAATCTCATTAGACCGACACTGGCTAAGAGCAGCTGTGCTCCTCAGCTGCACTTGAATAAGAGGGCTTCAACCTCAACTTTACTATCAAACATTAGTCTGAATGTTCATAATCATATTCCTATGTGACCGAAATAAGCTTCTGTGGTAATATCAACTCAAGCTGTTTGCATGTATTACATTTGTTTGCCATGTTGAATCAATTGAACAAAGGCTATTGAAGTAATATCATTTTCCAGCTAGTGGTAAAACTGTTTTGTTTTTTTACACTTACATTATATTCCACAATGAGGTTCAAGACAGCATAATATAATTATTTGTAGAGGATAACAAATTACTGATGGAAGAGTTGGGGAGAGAGAGAGAGAGAGGCAGAGAGAGAGAGAGAGACAGAGAAGGAGAGATAATTTATTAGAACATTAAAAGTTTTGCAGGGACACCAGGCTAGAAGAGATTAGACACGCCTCACCTCACTGGGTTGATGCCAAGCAAGACTTCCCTCCTGACTCTGCCAGCCTGGGCACAGTGGCATGCTAGTCTAGATCCTAGAACAGTGACAGTACTAGTCTAGATACTAGAACAGTGCTAGTCTAGATACTAGAACAGTGGTAGTACTAGTCTAGAGATACTAGAACAGTGACAGCGCTAGTCTAGATACTAGAACAGTGGTAGTACTAGTCTAGATACTAGAACAGTGTCAGTGCTAGTCTAGATACTAGAACAGTGGCAGTGCTAGTCTAGATCCTAGAACAGTGGTAGTGCTAGTCTAGATACTAGAACAGTGGCAGTGCTAGTCTAGATCCTAGAACAGTGGCAGTGCTAGTCTAGATCCTAGAACAGTGGCATGCTAGTCTAGATAGTAGAACAGTGGCAGTGCTAGTCTAGATACTAGAACAGTAGCAGTGCTAGTCTAGAACCTAGAACAGTGGCAGTACTAGTCTAGATCCTAGAACAGTGATAGTGCTAGTCTAGATACTAGAACAGTGGCAGCGCTAGTCTAGATACTAGAACAGTGGCAGTGCTAGTCTAGAGATACTAGAACAGTGGCAGTGCTAGTCTAGAGATACTAGAACAGTGGCAGTGCTAGTCTAGATACTAGAACAGTGGCAGTGCTAGTCTAGATCCTAGAACAGTGGCAGTGCTAGTCTAGATACTAGAACAGTGGCAGTACTAGTCTAGAGATAGTAGAACAGTGGCAGTACTAGTCTAGATACTAGAACAGTGGCAGTGCTAGTCTAGATACTAGAACAGTGGCAGCGCTAGTCTAGATCCTAGAACAGTGGCAGTGCTAGTCTAGAGATAGTAGAACAGTGACAGTACTAGTCTAGATACTAGAACAGTGGCAGTGCTAGTCTAGATACTAGAACAGTGGCAGTGCTAGTCTAGATACTAGAACAGTGGCAGTGCTAGTCTAGATACTAGAACAGTGGCAGTGCTAGTCTAGATACTAGAACAGTGGCAGTACTAGTCTAGATACTAGAACAGTGGCAGTGCTAGTCTAGATCCTAGAACAGTGGCATGCTAGTCTAGATACTAGAACAGTGGCAGTACTAGTCTAGAGATACTAGAACAGTGTCAGTGCTAGTCTAGAGATACTAGAACAGCAGCAGTGCTAGTCTAGAGATAGTAGAACAGTGGCAGTACTAGTCTAGATCCTAAAACAGTGTCAGTGCTAGTCTAGATACTAGAACAGTGTTAGTACTAGTCTAGAGATAGTAGAACAGTGGCAGTGCTAGTCTAGAGATAGTGGAACAGTAGCAGTGCTAGTCTAGATACTAGAACAGTGTTAGTACTAGTCTAGAGATAGTAGAACAGTGGCAGTGCTAGTCTAGATACTAGAACAGTGGCAGTACTAGTCTAGAGATAGTGGAACAGTGGCAGTACTAGTCTAGATACTAGAACAGTGGCAGTGCTAGTCTAGATACTAGAACAGTGGCAGTGCTAGTCTAGATACTAGAACAGTGGTAGTGCTAGTCTAGATACTAGAACAGTGGCAGTGCTAGTCTAGATACTAGAACAGTGGCAGTACTAGTCTAGATACTAGAACAGTGGCAGTACTAGTCTAGATACTAGAACAGTAGCAGTACTAGTCTAGATACTAGAACAGTGGCAGTGCTAGTCTAGATACTAGAACAGTGGCAGTGCTAGTCTAGATACTAGAACAGTGGCAGTGCTAGTCTAGATACTAGAACAGTGGCAGTGCTAGTCTAGATACTAGAACAGTGGCAGTGCTAGTCTAGATACTAGAACAGTGGCAGTGCTAGTCTAGAGATAGTAGAACAGTGGCAGTGCTAGTCTAGAGATAGTAGAACAGTGTCAGTGCTAGTCTAGAGATACTAGAACAGTGTCAGTGCTAGTCTAGAGATACTAGAACAGTGTCAGTACTAGTATAGATACTAGAACAGTGGTAGTGCTAGTCTAGAGATACTAGAACAGCAGCAGTGCTAGTCTAGAGATAGTGGAACAGTGTCAGTGCTAGTCTAGAGATAGTAGAACAGTGGCAGTGCTAGTCTAGAGAGAACAGCAGCAGTGCTAGTCTAGAGATAGTGGAACAGTGGCAGTGCTAGTCTAGATACTAGAACAGCAGCAGTGCTAGTCTAGAGATAGTGGAACACTGTCAGTGCTAGTCTAGAGAGAACAGCAGCAGTGCTAGTCTGGAGATAGTGGAACAGAGCCAGCCTCAAGCAGACACATTCACCTGTCACTCAAACTCCACTCTCCAAGCCTCTCCTATCACTTCCAACATTCGCTGCCACCAGCAGAGCTTCAAAGGCGAACACAACTCCCACCACACTCGCTCACACCAACACTGACATAGGAGCATTCGGCTAATGAATATTGAGTGTGGCAGTTTACATTCATCCATTATTCTGACTGTGATGAAGAAAACGTGAAGTTAGTAAGCTGCTGAACAATACGCCTGAAGCCTGACTAAAAAGCTGTGATATTTAAAAGCTGGGAAACAATCAATTAACACTGGCTGGCATTGCAAAGCGCTAACTAATTCCTGACGAAGTAGATGATCGGTTGTAGTGTCTGTTGTTATTACCGTATTATGATGTACTAATCCCCAAAGGGGAAATTGGTTTTCTGCTCGTCTACAGTCTATCATCAGTTGAGCCAGACGCTGCGTTATCTAGCATGACCGGTCACCCCCGGATGTTGGTGTTAAGTGCATAGCTCAAGGGCTCAGCGCGTATACACTCGTATATATATCTAGATATATATCAGAGAGTCAAGAGTGCCCGTGCACAGAATAAAAAGTGCAGGTATGAAGCCAAAGTTAATCAGATAAGTAGTAACATACCACACTCTTAGGCAGGGATCTGATGATGAATTTTAATAGAGCGACGGTGTTTCGCATGTTGCTTCGTCAGGCTCATGTGACATGCGAACATGCGAAACGCGTCGCTCTATTAAAATTCATCATCAGATCCCTGTCTAAGAGTGCGGGGTGTGACTACTTCTCTGATTAACTTTGGCTTCATACCTGCACCGTTTATGCTGTGCACGGGCACTCTCTCTATTTATATATATATATATATATATATATATATATATATATATATATATATATATATATATATATATATAACGTTATAGAGGGAGAGGGAAAGGAAGAGATGGAGCAGGAGAAGAAGAAGGCCCTTGGTCGTACTTAGAGCCGACTAGGCCGCCAGAGTAACGATGGTGTGTTTGGCATTGTGTGTGTGGGGGGGGAGAGAGTGTGTGTGTGTGTGTGTGGGGTGGGGGGGGGGAGTGTGTGTGTGTGTGTGTGTGTGGGGGGGGAGATAGTGTGTGTGTGTGTGTGTGTGCGTGCGTGCGTGCGCATGTGTGTGGCCATACAGTACATATGAGTATGCATTGTGATACTGGTTTAAGTGTTCAAAGTGTGTGTGTGTAGGGGGGGGTGGGGGGGAGAGAGTGTGTGTGTGTGTGGGGGGGGAGAGAGTGTGTGTGTGTGTGTGTGCGTGCGTGCGTGCGTGCGTGTGCATGTGTGTGGCCATACAGTACATATGAGTATGCATTGTGATACTGGTTTTAGTGTTCAAAGTGTGTGTGTGTGTGTGGGGTGGGGGGGAGAGTGCGTGTGTGTGTGGGGGGGGGGGGGGGTAGAGAGTGTGTGTGTGTGTGTGTGTGTGCGTGCGTGCGTGTGCATGTGTGTGGCCATACAGTACATATGAGTATGCATTGTGATACTGGTTTAAGTGTTCAAAGTGTGTGTGTGTGTGTGGGGTGGGGGGGGGAGAATGCGTGTGTGTGTGTGGGTGGGGGGGGGGGATAGAGAGTGCGTGTGTGTGTGTGTGTGGGGTGGGGGGGGGAGAGAGTGCGTGTGTGTGTGTGTGGGGTGGGGGGGAGAGAGTGCGTGTGTGTGTGTGTGTGTGTGGGGTGGGGGGGAGAGAGTGCGTGTGTGTGTGTGTGTGTGTGGGGTGGGGGGGAGAGAGTGCGTGTGTGTGTGTGTGGGGGGGGGGGCGTAGAGAGTGCGTGTGTGTGTGTGTGTGGGGTGGGGGGGAGAGTGCGTGTGTGTGTGTGTGTGGGGTGGGGGGGAGAGTGTGTGTGTGTGTGTGTGTGTGGGGTGGGGGATAGAGAGTGCGTGTGTGTGTGTGTGTGGGGGGGGTGGGAGAGAGAGAGTGCATGTGTGTGTGTGTGGGGGGGGGATAGAGAGTGAGAGAGAAAGATGCTACCCTTGACCTGAAGTAGAGCCCTCCATGTTGTGAAATCCTGGAGACTGATGGCCTGCAGACACAGATCAATACGAATGTGCGTGGGTTGGCACAGAAGAAACAAACAAGCTGCTATTTATACAGCCTGGAGTGGAAACGCAATACCCTCCAAGAACTCACGGTAAACGAGGGGCCAGTCTTGTTTATTGTAACAATAGATCTAAAAAACAAACAGTGTGTTTAGAATCCCCAGTCACCGGTTAAGCATCGGGTCAACATCCCTATCAGAGATGTGATCTGTGTAGCCTACTGCATGAGACGAGGAGGGCAAAGAAGCAAGATGGTAGCTAGCAGGTAACAAACGAATACATTTCCAGATTACATTTCCAGATTACCTTTCCAGATTACATTTCCAGATTACCTTTCGCGATTAAGCCGCAGTCTTGGATTTCCCCTGACCCATGCCCACTGGCCAGCGGCTGTCGACAGGTAAGAAACGTCTTCAGAACCGCAGCAGAATCCTCCCCCGTATCCCTCCAGTATGTGGCGCCCGAGACGGGATCCGAGTCTAATCTCCACCTCGGCACCGCGGTACACAGCTCATAGATGGCCCAGATCCATCTCCCAGCCCCCCCTGGGTTCGCCGTGGCGCCGACACTAACTTTGACTGACAAATCAAATTAAGGCAGCGTTGGCCACGGCAACGCCTCTGATCGGCCGATCATAGATTAATGTGTCGACGGGCACCGTTGAGTAGATGATGAATGGTGGTGAGTGGTACTGAATGAATGGTACTGAATGAATGGTACTGAATGAGTGGTACTGAATGAGTGGTACTGACTTCAGTGCTCACTCACACTCTCCTGGTCCCCTCTGAAACAGGAAGTGTAGCGCGGGGGGGAGGGGGGGGGGACTGGCGTTTTGAACTCCTCACTCGAACTACTGCTTCTACCGGGACCTTTGCTGCAGTCATTAGCATAACTACAGTACATTTGACTAACAGTAGATATTAAAAATCAGACTCGATGCTAGACACTGGCATACATATATTCGAGTTCGAGGTACGCAGTTTCTATGTATGTGCGACAGTGTTGCTCGTCAGTGTAGCTTCCACCTTCACTTTGCCCACACTGGGTTCGAAGTCCAACTTTGGTCCAACCACACCTGACCGCCTCTCATGATCACCGGTACCAGCTGTGTCACTGGTGGGCGGTATTTATACTGGGGAGGGAGTTTAACAATCAACTCGGTTGCATTATGTACTTTATGTAAATGGAGTGTACTTATTTAGCTTTTATCCAAATCGCTTCACAATGGCCTCTCTCATTCACCCACTCACACTCTCATTCACCCACTCACACTCTCATTCACCCACTCACACTCTCATTCACCCACTCACACTCTCATTCACCCACTCACACTCTCATTCACCCACTCACACTCTCATTCACCCACTCACATTCACCCACTCACACTCTCATTCACCCATTCACACTCTCATTCACACTCTCATTCACCCACTCACACTCTCATTCACGCACCAATGGCGGCAGCTGCCATGCAAGGCGGTACCCTGCATATTGAGAGCAATTTAGGGTTAGGTGTCTTTGCCCAAGGACACTTCGACATGTGGGCAGGAGGAGGCGGGATTCGAACCGCCGACCTTACGATCACTGGACAACCCGCTCTACCTCCTGAGCCACGGCCGCTTCAGCTGCCCCTGCCACGGCCCAGGGAGCAGTAGTAACGGTTACAGTTGTAGCAACAGTTCAAATCAAATCAAAATGCATTTATAGAGCACGTTTAAAACAACTGCAGTCGACCAAAGTGCTTTACAAAGGTGGGTTCTGGGTAAAAAACATCTCTCAACAAAACAAGGAAATTACACCAAACAATACAGACATAGAACATGAACAAGGCTTGAGCACAGACTGGTTAAAATGGCAGGGAGGAAAGGAGGATTTTAAAAACTCAAGGGTCTGGGAGGATCTAATGTGAAGGGGCAGGTTGTTCCATAGGAGGATCTAATATGGAGGGGCAGGCTATTCCGTAGCCTGGGGGCATCCGCCGCAAAGGCCCTGTCGCATCGAGACTCAAGTCTGGTTTTAGGCGCCTCCTACAGCAGTTGGTCGGCAGACCTTAAGACTCTGGCTGGGGTGTGGTGATGCAGGGGCTCGGAGAGAGACAGAGGGGTCAGGCCGTTTAGGGCTTTAAAAACCAGCAGCAAGAGTTTAAAATCGATGTTCATGTTCAGTTCATTTTTTGATTGTTTCAAGATTTCAAGATCTGAAGTGTCAAATCTCACATTCTAGACCTACAGTAGCATCTGGTCTGGGCTGTCTTATCTGAACCTGGCGTTACTGGGAGCTACGGTCTGGGCTGTCGTATCTGACCCTGGCGTTACTGGGAGCTACGACCTGGGCTGTCGTATCTGACCCTGGCGTTACTGGGAGCTATGGTCTGGGCTGTCTGTTATCTGAACCTGGCGTTACTGGGAGCTACGGCCGGCGAAGCGCTCACGTTCTGCAGCTGTGGGCCGGTGTCGGGCCTGGGGCCGGGCTTGCCCCCCGCGGACCCTCCGGCGCTGTAGTTCTTCGGGCCGCGGCTCTCCTTCAGGTGGGCCTGCAGCTTCTCCCTGCGTCTCCTGGAAGGGAAGAAGCACAAAAGCGCGTGCGTGTCAGTGTCAGCACGGCGGCGGCGGCGTCATCTCTCGCCGCCCGGCTTACCTCGCCGTCGTCACTGATGTATCGCTGTCTGTCTCGGCACATGCCGATCCACCATCCGTCTCCCCCCCCCTAGTGTTGAGGGGGGATATTCAGGACCAGATAAGGCTATACCCCCCTCCCCCTGCACTGAACAGCGTTAAGGGGGGATATTCGGGACCCCCACCACTACTTCATTCAACACGGGGTGAGGGTACAGTACAACAACCAGGGTTTTATCCCTCTGCTGTATCCAGCACCGTCAGACAAGGTACCCCCTCCCCCCCCCCGCCCTGGTATACCCTCCCCCCCCATTATAGATCGGTCCAAAACAGCACTACATCACTCTCTGATCCGATTATCGTGTTGTCAGGCTGCTCGCTCACTCACATCATCATATTACGGGGGCCTATGAAATTACACCGCCATCTATCAGCTGGGCTTTCTGCCCCATATACCCTGAATGACAGCTCCTCATTATAGATGGCCTGTTTGACCCGCCGGGCTGCAGGGGAACACGGGGAGGATGCTGTACGCAATCCAAATAAAGAGCCCTCAGGCTGAACCACATACACACCGCGCATAGACAATTACATACTGGTGCTATATATATATATATATATATATATATATAGAGAGAGAGAGAGATCTAGATAGCTCTTGCTATCGAGAGAGAGAGAGAGAGAGAGAGAGAGGGAGATATCTAGCTAGCTCTTGCTATAGAGAGAGAGAGTGAGAGAGAGATCTAGCTAGCTCTTGCTATCGAGAGAGAGAGAGATATATATCTAGCAAGCTCTTGCTATAGAGAGAGAGTGAGAGAGAGAGAGAGAGAGAGAGGGAGATATCTAGCAAGCTCTTGCTATAGAGAGAGAGAGAGAGGGAGAGAGAGAGAGAGTGAGAGAGAAAGAGAGGGAGATATCTAGCTAGCTCTTGCTACAGAGAGAGAGAGATAGAGAGAGAGAGAGGGATATATCTAGCTAGCTCTTGCTATAGAGAGAGAGAGAAAGAGAGAGAGAGAGAGAGAGAGAGAAAGAGGGAGATATCTAGCTAGCTCTTGCTATAGAGAGAGAGAGAGAGAGAGATAGAGAGAGAGAGAGAGATAGAGAGAGATAGAGAGAGAGAGATAGAGAGAGAGAGAGAGAGATAGAGAGAGCTATCAACCAGTATAAGAAGAGCTGACCTTTCCCGCTCTCTCCTAAGCTATTAAACGTGCGTGCTCCAACTGTATAGAGTTCATTAACATGTGCAGAGCGTTAAAACTGGGAATTCAGGCGGCAAGACGGGACAGCAGCAGAAACGTGATCGATATCCAGCCAGTTATCTGGGGTGTGTGTGTGTGTGTGTGCGTGTGTGTGTGTGTGTGTGTGTGTGTGCGTGTGTGTGTGTGCGTGTGTGTCTTCTCGTGGCCACCTACTTGTTCCGGCAGTAGAGAGCCATGCAGAGGATGCCCAGGAGACTGATCGCCATGGCGATGCAGGAGATTGACAGGACCTGTCTCTTGTACGCCTCCTTGCTCTCTGTGGGAAGAAACACAGGGATGAGGCTCAGATGGACACCTGGACACTGGGATGACGCTCAAAAGGATACCTGGACACTGAGGTAAAATGATGACCTGCTCACACGGATACCTGGACACTGAGGTAAAATGATGACCTATCCAGTGAGACACGTCGATGTTTTTGAACATTGAAATCCATACTAGATGGCGAAGGTGAGGATGATGATGATGATGATGATAATAAAATATTCTTCTTTCAAACCTTTATTTCTACTTGTAAAGCACTGAGGTTTCCCTTATTTCCAGTATTGACGAGTTCACACAAATACACAAATAACAACAGAACAAAAACTTCGGCGTATTATTATTAATATTATTGTTATTATTATTATTATTCAAAACAATTACAGATTGAGGTACAAATGCCAAGAGCCAAGGATTGAAACTGCGACTGAAGGAAGCACCTCCAGCTTTAGAGAGTGTTGTAGAGTATTCCAGGTATAAGGAGCATCATGGACAAACGCAGATCTACCGAGTTCAGAATGCACACGATGAACCCTGAGAACAAGCCGATCTTCTGGGCAGTCATGCACCTGGCAGCCCTCCGGTTCCTATAGCCACCGTGCCAACCCTCATCCCTGTCACTCTCACCCAGACAACCCCCTCGTTAACTTTTAACAACACTGTCATATCGCCAGCCTGGCACAGCGCTTTACATACTGGTAATGGACACTTAACGTAATGAAGCTTGAATCCAGCAGACAAGAGTTATGGCTGCCCGGGACACCATTAAGCAAGAAAAATGGCAGCTGTCTCCCTTCATAAGAAAAAGTAAATCACAGCCGCCTTCAGAAATATTAATAGGCAATCAATCAGATTATATTTGGTACTGTAAACCTTGAAGAGAATACCGGGCTAATCTTGCAAAGTTGGGGTATATTGAACCACCGTTGTGGTATGGACCAATCAGCGGCAAACTACCCACTGAGCAAAGACACGTCTAAAAGACCGTCTTTTAGACGTCTTTTTTGTCTTTTTCGGACGTCCAAAGACATCCAATTAGGAGCCAGAATGAATGTTTTTTTTTTTACGTTCAGATATTGGACCCGTTTTGCACGTCCACAGACGTCTTAGAGGGGTCCAAGCCAGACGTTTGAATATTGAGGGGTCCAGCAGACGTACAAACGGGGTTCAGGACCGACGGACGTTATTAAGACGTGATCTGAACGCCTCCCTGACGTTGCGCGTTTTCTGGGTAGTGGAAGTAGATCAGTATCAAACGAGTCTCGGAGGCTCGGCAGAGGGTAAAGCAAGTAGTGTTTCAAACACCCCAGTCTTTCAAACTTTCAGATACTCTAGCCTCTCTCTTCCAGGCAATGTTGTCTCCAGGCTAGAATTGTTTTGATGTGCTTAATCAGCCTGAGTCATCAAAGCGCCTCGTTAGTGGTAATTACATGGAGCTGGGAGGAACCCACATGGGAGTCGTATTGGGTTAGACGTGCGTTTGTTTGTGTGTGTGTGTGTGTGTGTGTGTGTGTGTGTGTGTGTGTGTGTGTGTGTGTGTGTGTGTGTGCGTGTGCTGTCACTCTCACCTGTCCTGTCTCATCGTGTTTTGCTGCTAATTTGTGACATCTATGCTGACGTGTGTGTGTGTGAGAGAGAGAGACAGAGAGAGAGAACATATGCCTCGAAGCTAGAATGTGTGTGTGTGTGTGTGGGGGGGGGGGGTTGTGCATCAAAAAGTCAGTGTTTGTTGATGTTTGTCCAAATGCTTCAGTGACAGACATAGAGATCTGTGAGCTACTGGATGTGATGATAGTCAATGCCCTGTCCTACAGTGTGCCAGACACACACACACACACGCACACACACACACACACACACACACACACACACACACACACACACACACACACACACACACATTAGTCCCTGTTAGGAGGGGATGAGAGGATGCAGAGGTCAGGGAGCTGGAGAGCTTGTTTGCTCACTCCTATGCAGAGCAGAGGAGCACTCTTGAACTGAATAAATCATCCCGCCCAGGAGAACCCGCTTGTACTGTGTGTATTTGTCAGGTCAAAGGTCAACTCCTCTCTTCATCTCCACCTCAGAGCACATCGGGTGTGTATTTCTCTGCACTGGAAAATGCGATAAATTTCACAGAGGTCAAGAAGACAGTTAAATGCAAGGTCAGGAACATGACCTCCCCTATGAAATAATATTGCACTTAGATCACTTTTCATATATTTGCTTGTTGGCTATAAACCCTATCGACATCGTCCCCACCTGAATACAGAGGGTTCTGTACTGTACTCACACAGCTGTGTAAAGCTATTCTATCAGAATTGTGGGATAAAATGTGATATTGCCATGATGTTAAAACCATAAGGTGACAGCGTACAATATTACGAGGGGATGTCTTGACTTATCGGAGTAACTTCACCTGAACAACTCCACAGTACCTGGACTAGTGTTGGGGCGGCTGTAGCTCAGTTGGTAGAGCGGGTCGTTCAATGATCGAAGGGTCAGTGGTTCGAATCCCGGCTCCGACTGTCCACATGTCGAAGTGTCCTTGAGCAAGACACCTAACCCCAAATTGCTCCCAATGAGCATGTTAGCACCTTGCATGGCAGCTACCGTGTGTGTGTGTGAATGGGTGAATGAGAGGCCATTGTAAAGCGCTTTGAGTGCCGCTAAGGTGGACTATATAAGTGCAGTCCATTTACCATAGTGTACTGTATTCGCTGCGCGGTGACATTCGCAAAAGTTAAATTTTTGGAACCTTCTGCGGCGGATTTCGCGCGGCAACCCATTGGATCCCGCGGCGAGATCGGGGGCGAACTGGGCGGCGCAAATTTTCTCGGCGCGCCCGGTGTGAACGCAGCAGAAGGCATGTATATGCTCTTGTGCTGAGAATAGCTAAGGCACTAGAGACAGAAAAAGCTCTTATCACCTATAATGGTCAGATCTGCTGGACGCTACCAGCCCCATAGACTGGGCCCTCAGGACTGTCAGACAAGTAGAGGTCAGACACTCTCTCACTTGAAACTGGGAGAAACAGCCTCAAACAGCTTTTATCAGGTCCTCTGCTACTCCTGGCTCCACTTACACATCAGGCAGGGCAGACTGTCCAACAGGCAGACAGAAGCGCAGGCCAGGAGGGGGCTGCTTCTCCCCCTCTCCCCCCCCTCTCCCCCTCTCTCCCCCCTCTCCTCCCCTCTCCCCCTCTCTCCCCCCCTCTCCTCTGCTCTCTGCTCTCCTCCCCTCTCCCCCCCTCTCCTCCCCTCTCCCCCCCTCTCGTCTCCTCTCCCCCCCTCTCCTCCCCTCTCCTCCCCTCTCCCCCCCTCTCGTCTCCTCTCCCCCCCTCTCCTCCCCTCTCCCCCCCTCTCGTCTCCTCTCCCCCCCTCTCCCCCTCTCTCCCCCCCTCTCCTCCCCTCTCCCCCTCTCTCCCCCCCTCTCCTCTGCTCTCTGCTCTCCTCCCCTCTCCCCCCTCTCCTCCCCTCTCCCCCCCTCTCGTCTCCTCTCCCCCCCTCTCCTCCCCTCTCCTCCCCTCTCCTCCCCTCTCTTCTCCTCTCCCCCCCTCTCCTCCCCTCTCCCCCCCCTCTCGTCTCCTCTCCCCCCCTCTCCTCCCCTCTCGTCTCCTCTCCCCCCCTCTCCTCCCCTCTCCTCCCCTCTCCCCTCCTCTCCTCCCTCTCCCCTCCTCTCCTCCCCTCTCCCCCTCTCCCCCCCCTCTCTCTCTCCCCCTCTCCTCCCCTCTCCCCCTCTCCCCCCCCTCTCCTCTCATCCCCTCTCCCTCCCTCTCCCCCTCTCTCCTCCCCTCTCCGCCATGTCAAGACTTCACAAACAAGGACATGACTTCCAGCATTTAGTGTGACATCCCCGAATGCGGGCTCTCTCACACAAGGGACACAAGTCTCTTTCAAAAGAGCTGCGGGTCCCTCCCAAAGCATTGTGGGTCAGAGTGAAGAGGACGCCAGTCGGGACTGTGGGGAGGGGGAGGGAGAGAGAGAGGGAGAGAGAGGGAGAGAGGGAGGGAGAGAGAGAGAGGGAGGGAGGGAGGGAGAGAGAGAGAGAGAGAGAGAGAGAGGGAAAGAGAGAGAGGGAGAGAGAGAGAGAGAGAGAGAGGGAGGGAGAGAGGGAGGGAGAGAGAGAGGGAGAGAGAGAGAGAGGGGGGGAGACAGAGAGAGGGAAAGAGAGAGAGGGAGAGAGAGAGAGAGAGGGAAAGAGAGAGAGCTTTGAGATTAGAGCTGTCGAGACGTCGGCACTCGCGTTAAAAGTCAAGCTGGCTGGCGCGGAGGTCTGGTGGGGACGAGCGTGACTCTCCTGGTCGTGACGTGCGAGCGTGGGCCTCGTGAGGCGGAAGGTCGATGGGTCGATGGGTCAAGGGTCGAGCGGCTTCCGCTCCTCCTCAGATGGCTGTCATCATCATCGCTAATGACAACAGAGGCTGACATTTCACTCTCACCCCAGGCACAAAGACGCACATGCATGCACACACACGCACACACGCACACACACACACACATACGCACACACACACCTGCACATACGCACACACACGCACACACACACCTTCCTTGTCGTCGTTCTGTAGAACCAGATCCCAGTCAACGTCATGATGACAGGGCTGTGGTGGGAAAGAGCTCTTTCCATCCCTCTCCATCTCTTCTCTACAGTCACTATCTCTCTCTTCTCTACAGTAACTATCTCTCTCTCTTCTCTACAGTAACTATCTCTCTTTTCTCTACAGTAACTCTCTCTCTCTTCTCTACAGTAACTATCGCTCTCTTCTCTACAGTAACTATCTCTCTCTTCTCTACAGTAACTATCTCTCTCTTCTCTACAGTAACTATCTCTCTCTTCTCTACAGTAACTCTGTATCTCTCTCTTCTCTACAGTAACTATCTCTCTCTTCTCTACAGTAACTATCTCTCTCTTCTCTACAGTAACTATCTCTCTCTCTTCTCTACAGTAACTATCTCTCTCTTCTCTACAGTAACTATCTCTCTCTTCTCTACAGTAACTCTCTCCATCTCTTCTCTACAGTAACTATCTCTCTCTTCTCTACAGTAACTCTCTCCATCTCTTCTCTACAGTAACTCTATCTCTCTCTTCTCTACAGTAACTCTCTCTCTCTTCTCTACAGTAACTATCTCTCTCTTCTCTACAGTAACTATCTCTCTTCTCTACAGTAAATATCTCTCTCTTCTCTACAGTAACTATCTCTCTCTTCTCTACAGTAACTCTCTCTCTCTTCTCTACAGTAACTATCTCTCTCTTCTCTACAGTAACTATCTCTCTTCTCTACAGTAACTATCTCTCTCTCTTCTCTACAGTAACTATCTCTCTCTTCTCTACAGTAACTCTCTCCATCTCTTCTCTACAGTAACTATCTCTCTCTTCTCTACAGTAACTATCTCTCTCTCTTCTCTACAGTAACTATCTCTCTCTTCTCTACAGTAACTATCTCTCTCTTCTCTACAGTAACTATCTCTCTCTTCTCTACAGTAACTCTGTATCTCTCTCTTCTCTACAGTAACTATCTCTCTCTTCTCTACAGTAACTATCTCTCTCTTCTCTACAGTAACTATCTCTCTCTCTTCTCTACAGTAACTATCTCTCTCTTCTCTACAGTAACTATCTCTCTCTTCTCTACAGTAACTATCTCTCTCTTCTCTACAGTAACTCTCTCCATCTCTTCTCTACAGTAACTATCTATCTCTTCTCTACAGTAACTATCTCTCTCTTCTCTACAGTAACTCTGTATCTCTCTCTTCTCTACAGTAACTCTGTATCTCTCTCTTCTCTACAGTAACTATCTCTCTCTTCTCTACAGTAACTCTCTCCATCTCTTCTCTACAGTAACTCTCCATCTCTTCTCTACAGTAACTCTCTCTCTCTTCTCTACAGTAACTCTCTCTCTCTTCTCTACAGTAACTATCTCTCTCTTCTCTACAGTAACTATCTCTCTTCTCTACAGTAACTATCTCTATCTTCTCTACAGTAACTATCTCTCTCTTCTCTACAGTAACTCTCTCTCTCTTCTCTACAGTAACTATCTCTCTCTTCTCTACAGTAACTCTCTCTCTTCTCTACAGTAACTATCTCTCTCTTCTCTACAGTAACTATCTCTCTCTTCTCTACAGTAACTATCTCTCTCTTCTCTACAGTAACTATCTCTCTCTTCTCTACAGTAACTATCTCTCTCTTCTCTACAGTAACTCTCTCCATCTCTTCTCTACAGTAACTATCTCTCTCTTCTCTACAGTAACTATCTCTCTCTTCTCTACAGTAACTCTATCTCTCTTCTCTACAGTAACTCTATCTCTCTCTTCTCTACAGTAACTATCTCTCTCTTCTCTACAGTAACTATCTCTCTCTCTTCTCTACAGTAACTATCTCCATCTCTTCTCTACAGTAACTATCTCTCTCTTCTCTACAGTAACTATCTCTCTCTTCTCTACAGTAACTCTCTCTCTCTTCTCTACAGTAACTATCTCTCTCTTCTCTACAGTAACTATCTCTCTCTCTTCTCTACAGTAACTCTCTCTCTCTTCTCTACAGTAACTCTCTCCATCTCTTCTCTGCAGTAACTCTCTCCATCTCTTCTCTACAGTAACTCTGTCTTCTCTACAGTAACTATCTCTCTCTTCTCTACAGTAACTATCTCTCTCTTCTCTACAGTAACTATCTCTCTCTTCTCTACAGTAACTCTCTCTCTCTCTTCTCTACAGTAACTATCTCTCTCTTCTCTACAGTAACTATCTATCTCTTCTCTACAGTAACTATCTCTCTCTTCTCTACAGTAACTCTGTATCTCTCTCTTCTCTACAGTAACTCTGTATCTCTCTCTTCTCTACAGTAACTATCTCTCTCTTCTCTACAGTAACTCTGTATCTCTCTCTTCTCTACAGTAACTATCTCTCTCTTCTCTACAGTAACTATCTCTCTCTTCTCTACAGTAACTATCTCTCTCTCTTCTCTACAGTAACTATCTCTCTCTTCTCTACAGTAACTATCTCTCTCTTCTCTACAGTAACTATCTCTCTCTTCTCTACAGTAACTCTCTCCATCTCTTCTCTACAGTAACTATCTATCTCTTCTCTACAGTAACTATCTCTCTCTTCTCTACAGTAACTCTGTATCTCTCTCTTCTCTACAGTAACTCTGTATCTCTCTCTTCTCTACAGTAACTATCTCTCTCTTCTCTACAGTAACTCTCTCCATCTCTTCTCTACAGTAACTCTCCATCTCTTCTCTACAGTAACTCTCTCTCTCTTCTCTACAGTAACTCTCTCTCTCTTCTCTACAGTAACTATCTCTCTCTTCTCTACAGTAACTATCTCTCTTCTCTACAGTAACTATCTCTATCTTCTCTACAGTAACTATCTCTCTCTTCTCTACAGTAACTCTCTCTCTCTTCTCTACAGTAACTATCTCTCTCTTCTCTACAGTAACTCTCTCTCTTCTCTACAGTAACTATCTCTCTCTTCTCTACAGTAACTATCTCTCTCTTCTCTACAGTAACTATCTCTCTCTTCTCTACAGTAACTATCTCTCTCTTCTCTACAGTAACTATCTCTCTCTTCTCTACAGTAACTCTCTCCATCTCTTCTCTACAGTAACTATCTCTCTCTTCTCTACAGTAACTATCTCTCTCTTCTCTACAGTAACTCTATCTCTCTTCTCTACAGTAACTCTATCTCTCTCTTCTCTACAGTAACTATCTCTCTCTTCTCTACAGTAACTATCTCTCTCTCTTCTCTACAGTAACTATCTCCATCTCTTCTCTACAGTAACTATCTCTCTCTTCTCTACAGTAACTATCTCTCTCTTCTCTACAGTAACTCTCTCTCTCTTCTCTACAGTAACTATCTCTCTCTTCTCTACAGTAACTATCTCTCTCTCTTCTCTACAGTAACTCTCTCTCTCTTCTCTACAGTAACTCTCTCCATCTCTTCTCTGCAGTAACTCTCTCCATCTCTTCTCTACAGTAACTCTGTCTTCTCTACAGTAACTATCTCTCTCTTCTCTACAGTAACTATCTCTCTCTTCTCTACAGTAACTATCTCTCTCTTCTCTACAGTAACTCTCTCTCTCTCTTCTCTACAGTAACTATCTCTCTCTTCTCTACAGTAACTATCTATCTCTTCTCTACAGTAACTATCTCTCTCTTCTCTACAGTAACTATGTATCTCTCTCTTCTCTACAGTAACTCTGTATCTCTCTCTTCTCTACAGTAACTATCTCTCTCTTCTCTACAGTAACTCTCTCCATCTCTTCTCTACAGTAACTCTCTCTCTCTTCTCTACAGTAACTCTCTCTCTCTTCTCTACAGTAACTATCTCTCTCTTCTCTACAGTAACTATCTCTCTTCTCTACAGTAACTATCTCTATCTTCTCTACAGTAACTATCTCTCTCTTCTCTACAGTAACTCTCTCTCTCTTCTCTACAGTAACTATCTCTCTCTTCTCTACAGTAACTCTCTCTCTTCTCTACAGTAACTATCTCTCTCTTCTCTCCAGTAACTATCTCTCTCTTCTCTACAGTAACTATCTCTCTCTTCTCTACAGTAACTATCTCTCTCTTCTCTACAGTAACTATCTCTCTCTTCTCTACAGTAACTCTCTCTCTTCTCTACAGTAACTATCGCTCTCTTCTCTACAGTAACTCTCTCCATCTCTTCTCTACAGTAACTATCTCTCTCTTCTCTACAGTAACTATCTCTCTCTTCTCTACAGTAACTCTATCTCTCTTCTCTACAGTAACTCTATCTCTCTCTTCTCTACAGTAACTATCTCTCTCTTCTCTACAGTAACTATCTCTCTCTCTTCTCTACAGTAACTATCTCCATCTCTTCTCTACAGTAACTATCTCTCTCTTCTCTACAGTAACTATCTCTCTCTTCTCTACAGTAACTCTCTCTCTCTTCTCTACAGTAACTATCTCTCTCTTCTCTACAGTAACTATCTCTCTCTTCTCTACAGTAACTCTGTATCTCTCTCTTCTCTACAGTAACTCTCTCTCTCTTCTCTACAGTAACTCTCTCTGTGTTTATTTTAGTTTTAGTGTGACGTCTCATAGGAATACATCGGACTATGTTTTCGTTAAGTCCACAACGCATTTATGAAGAAAATCGTTCTGTGCACAACGTTTCCATAGATTTACATTTCGTTTTCCTCTGAACGAAAAGTAGTGATACACGTCTGAAGTGGCTACACCTGCCATTGTGCCTCACTGGGCTCTGTCATGTCTCTATTAGATTCAAGAGGGCTCAGTTATGGAACAATATTAATCATATTGTATCTCAGTCAAACTCTCTCAATCGTTTTAAACACAGACTGAGAATTTATCTGATGAGCCAAACGTAATTGAATCAAACCAGCCTGATGTTTGAGTCTCTCTGCTTAACTCGCTTACTTTCTTTCATGTAATATAAACCAAGCATTACTGTGCCCATGCACTCGCTCGTGCACGCTCACTCACTCTCCACCACGCGCGCGCACACACACACACACACACACACACACACACACACACACACACACACACACACACACACACATACATACCCTCTCACACACCTCTCCCTGTCTCTCTGCCCATATCCAACCATCTCTCTCTCATCTCTCCGTCTCTCATCTCCACCCATCTCTCTTTCTCTCTCATCTCTCTGTCTCTCCCTGTCTCTCTCTTATCTCCACCCATCTCTCTCTCTCATCTCCACCCATCTCTCTCTCTCTCTCTCATCTCTCTGTCTCTCCGTGTCTCTCTCTCATCTCTCCCCACCTCTCCCTTTCTCTTTCCACCTCTGCCTGTCTCTCTCTCATCTCTCCCTGTCTCTCTCTCATCTCTACATCTCTCCCTACCTCTCCCTCTCTCTCTCCCTCTCCATCTCTCCCTACCCCTCCCTGGCCCTCTCATCTCTCCATCTCTCCCCATCTCTCTCCCTCTCCATCTCTCCCTACCCCTCCCTGACCCTCTCATCTCTCCATCTCTCCCCACCTCTCATCTCTCCATCCCTCCCTACCTCTCCATGTCTCTCTCATCTCTCCATCTCTCCCCCTGACCCTCTCATCTCTCCATCCCTCCCTACCTCTCCATGTCTCTCTCATCTCTCCATCTCTCCCCCTGACCCTCTCATCTCTCCATCCCTCCCTACCTCTCCATGTCTCTCTCTCATCTCTCCATCTCCCCCCACCTCTCATCTCTCCATCCCTCCCTACCTCTCCATGTCTCTCTCTCATCTCTCCATCCCTCCCTACCTCTCCATGTCTCTCTCTCATCTCTCCCCCTGACCCTCTCATCTCTCCATCCCTCCCTACCTCTCCATGTCTCTCTCTCATCTCTCCATCTCTCCCCCTGACCCTCTCATCTCTCCATCCCTCCCTACCTCTCCATGTCTCTCTCTCATCTCTCCCCCTGACCCTCTCATCTCTCCATCCCTCCCTACCTCTCCATGTCTCTCTCTCATCTCTCTCATCTCTCCATCCCTCCCTACCTCTCCATGTCTCTCTCTCTCTCATCTCTCTCATCTCTCCATCCCTCCCTACCTCTCCATGTCTCTCTCTCATCTCTCCATCCCTCCCCCTGACCCTCTCATCTCTCCATCCCTCCCTACCTCTCCATGTCTCTCTCTCATCTCTCTCCATCTCTCCCCCTGACCCTCTCATCTCTCCATCCCTCCCTACCTCTCCATGTCTCTCTCTCATCTCTCCATCCCTCCCCCTGACCCTCTCATCTCTCCATCCCTCCCTACCTCTCCATGTCTCTCTCTCATCTCTCCCCCTGACCCTCTCATCTCTCCATCCCTCCCTACCTCTCCATGTCTCTCTCTCATCTCTCTCATCTCTCCATCCCTCCCTACCTCTCCATGTCTCTCTCTCTCTCATCTCTCTCATCTCTCCATCCCTCCCCCTGACCCTCTCATCTCTCCATCCCTCCCTACCTCTCCATGTCTCTCTCTCATCTCTCCATCTCTCCCCCTGACCCTCTCATCTCTCCATCCCTCCCTACCTCTCCATGTCTCTCTCTCATCTCTCCATCCCTCCCCCTGACCCTCTCATCTCTCCATCCCTCCCTACCTCTCCATGTCTCTCTCTCATCTCTCTCATCTCTCCCCCTGACCCTCTCATCTCTCTTCCTTTCATGCAGCCTCTCCTCTGGGCTCTGTTGATCTCCCTCCCCTTCCATCCTGCACGGCTCACAGACTAACTAAGTCAACAGAGTCACTTCAGCCTATCCTGTCACTGTGTGTGTGTGTGTGTGTGTGTGTGTGTGTGTGTGTGTGTGTGTGTGTGTGTGTGGTGTCTCCTCTGATGCTGGAA
Source organism: Borostomias antarcticus (assembly GCF_949987555.1). Taxonomy (NCBI): domain Eukaryota; kingdom Metazoa; phylum Chordata; class Actinopteri; order Stomiiformes; family Stomiidae; genus Borostomias; species Borostomias antarcticus. The sequence goes on along the minus strand of NC_140235.1, from coordinate 1,740,042 downwards.
GAAGCAGAGTGGTCCAGTCATGTGGGATATGCTTTGCCGTGCATCCTTGTTAGGTTGTGTGTCCACCGGCAAGCTGAATGTAGCTGAACAGCGCTAAGCTAACAGCTGCGTAGAGCGCACTAGAGCTGGGGTTTAGAGCTGGCTACGCTACCCATGTTTAACAGCTACGTTAGCAACGAGTGTCGTGTTTTTGCAGATTGCAGATTAACTAGCCTGGTTAAGATAGCTAGCTAATGTTAGCTAGTGCTAACGTTCGCTGTCTCTGCAGTTTTGCCAAAAACCGACCGCTGTCGTCATCAGAACAGCTGAGCCTGCGCTCTAGCTCAAAAAGTTCAACTTTTTTCAACTGCAAAAAAAAGCCCAGAGCTCACGGCGCTGTAGTGCTAACAAGCGCTTGTAACACAACTCTCGTCTCCATAGCGCCCTAGAGATCATTACTGATTGTAAACTACGAGAAAACAGCGCCAGCTCTAAAATACAGCTTGTTGGTGGACACGCAACCTTATACAGCAAATTCAAACATGGTTACTGCACCTGTCAGTGTAACAGCTGGGGCACGTTTTAGCACAGATGGAAGGGGCGGGGGGGTCTGCTTGTATGGCTGCTTCTCTATATGTCTCTCTCCCTGCTTGGTTGTCTGTTTGTTTGTCTCTGTACCTGTCTGTCTGTCTGTCTGCCTGTCTGTTTGTCTGCCTGTCTGCCTGTCTCTGTTTGTCTGTCTCTCCGTCTGTCTGTCTGTTTCTCTGCCTGTCTCTCTGTCTGTCTGTCTGCCTGTCTGTCTGTCTGTCTGTCTGTCTGTCTCTCTGTCTGTCTGTCTGTCTGTCTGTCTGTCTGTCTGTCTGTCTGTCTGTCTCTCTGCCTGTCTCTCTGTCTGTCTGTCTGTCTGTCTGCCTGTCTGCCTGTCTCTGTTTGTCTGTCTCTCCGTCTGTCTGTCTGTCTCTCTGTCTGTCTGTCTGTCTGTCTGTCTGTCTGTCTGCCTGTCTGTCTGTCTGCCTGTCTGTTTGTCTGTCTCTCTGTCTCTCTGTCTGTCTGTCTGTCTGTCTGTCTGTCTGTCTGTCTGTCTTCCTGTCTCTCTGCCTGTCTCTCTGTCTGTCTGTCTGTCTGTTTCTCTGCCTGTCTCTCTGTCTGTCTCTCTGCCTGTCTGTCTGCCTGTCTCTCTGCCTGTCTGTCTGTCTGCCTGTCTCTCTCTCTGTCTGCCTGTCTGTCCCCGTTGTTGTTTATCTTAACACAGACATGCGCTCCAGTGCACTGAGCCGTACTTGATTGGACAGAAAATTACTAAAATTAGATCAGGCGACACCAGATTCAAACATTTATCCGGGACCTAATACACTCTAGCGGGCGACTCTTTATTACCGGAGACACACAGAGACAGAGATAATTACTGTAGTATAATGGAGCAAATATGCCGAACATGCAGATGACCGGGTTACAGAGAGTGACTGGGGAACGCTCGCTGATCTCAGACACATTACAGCTGCGCTGCCGGGAGCGAAGACCTCAGCAGGTGAAGAGTATTGAAAAACCCCTATGAAACGCTGACGCTCTGCAGTCCATCCATTTGTCTCCCACTGGTTAGACAGTCCGCAATTTACAAATTATGCCCCCGGCGTTTTGGATGGAAGCGGAACAATCAACAGCACTTCAAGCGCCCCCACTCTAAAATAGTTGCCTGCAACACTTACGCTCCGGTATTGATTTATAGCCTGGGAAAACAACTCTCGCACAGAGTGCAATCGGCTGGGAAGGAAGCAGAATAAAACGCTACCTGCTCTGGTAAGTGAGAATGACAAATGTACTGTTGCTGGATAGCGGACAAAGCATTTTGAAAAGATAAAACCAAACAAAAACATATTATGGGGGTGTTTGTGCTCTCGGAGGAAACCCGATGGTCTGATAAGAGGACTTGGTTCTGTGAGGTGACCCAAATCGTCCTTGTTTTGGGCTTTTGGCTTTGCTGTCTTCGACTGTTCTGCTCAGCCCAGGCCTGTAGGATGGGCCTCAGCACAGGCCCGTAGGATGGGCCTCAGCCCAGGCCCGTAGGCAGGGTGGGACTGTTCTGCTCAGCCCAGGCCCGTAGGCAGGGTGGGTCTGTTCTGCTCAGCCCAGGCCCGTAGGCAGGGTGGGACTGGATGGGCCTCAGCCCAGCTACACGCACGACAGGCCCACCCACAGCCAATCGGCTTTATTTTGTATACATTTTTAATATTAACATTATACTATTTGGTCTGCTTTAATTAGCGTTAGGGGTGGTGTTAACTCCCATGTTCAAGAGGGGCGGTCTTAACCCCCAAACGCAGTGACAAGACTGATTTCTGGGCTTGTGTTGCGACATTTTAAACTGCAACGGAAAAGTAACCGACTCTCCTACAGTTACACATCATAGAGAGTCTACCTTCATATTTTCACCTTGTTATGTGCAGATTTATTATATATATTCGCCACCAAAACCCTTATTGTAACCGCAGATCTTGGTCACCACATTTCTCACATCGCAGACTGCTGAGTGCATGAAGCAACTGAGATTTGACGGTCCCCTTCTGGACACGGGTTATCGGGGTTGTTTGTATGTTATTGTGCTGTTCGTACTTATTGTATGTGTCTTTCGTGTTGCTTGTGTGTGTTGTATGTAATAAACTTTGTTAAACTTAGAACGTTGGCATTCAACTCTCTCCTGAACAATACTACACAGAAATGTCCAGGGCTGAGTTTCCCAGAGGCATCGTAGCGCTACGCTACGATGAACGCCGTAGCTTATGATGAACGTAGTGCTACGATGCCTCTGGGAAACTCAGCCCAGGACACTGCACCCTAGCATGACGGAGAAAGGGGCAGAAGGGGCAGGTGGCGTGCAGCATAGGCCGGGGTCTGTAGAGAATAGCCAGCTGTGTCGGGTAATGCTGTCACACCATAGGCCGCTGGCGTGGGCTTGACTGCAGCTCATATCCCAGCACGGCGCACTCTGCAGCGCATCCCCGTCAGTGAGAGAGACGTGAGTGAGAGTCTTCGCCCGCCAGGGGGGAGGGGGGCTGACTTGTCTCTCTGAAGCCTCTTGTTCTTCTCTGCGGTGCCTGATTTGTGTAGCTGTGAATTCAGGCTCAAACAAACATGGCCACCACTGGAGGTTTGGTCCTGACGTACTGTAGGCAGTCCTGGAAATGCACTTACAGTACATATATCTGTCAGGTACTTGTCTACCATCCGGGAACACTGGCATGAGTGCCTCTTTTAGCCTTTGTGCCTGTTATGTGCTTCTAATTGTAGAAGTGTGTGTCTAATTGTTTTTTATATATTTATATGTAATGTACTGTCTTTACTATGTGGGCTACGAGCCTGTAATGAAGTTTATATATAGAGATTTTTTTCTTTTCTTTTTTTTCCCGCGTTGTGCATTATTTCTCGATAACTGCACACCTCGTTGTGTATTATGTATTGTGATCCCTCATATATATATATATATATATATAACTGTTTTCCTTTTTTTTCATAATACAAAAATAAAACTTACGAACAACCCAATTA